>NC_091646.1:111330912-111658416 GCF_027580195.1 Bos mutus
ATGCACTGCCAGTCATCAAACACTCAGATTACATATCATCGAATTTCTGAAGTTGCTGTCAAGACTAGAGAGAATGTATGTAAAAGATGCTAGAACACTTCTTAGACATCACAAGCATTCAATCTATGATGTACTTGTTATTCCCAAACCTGCTGTGCTTAGTCGCTCAGTTGTATCTGACTCTTTGTGACCCCATGGATTGTAGCCTGCCAGGCTCCTCTGTCCATGCGGATTCTCCAGGCAACAATACTGGAGTAGGTTGTCATGCCCTCCTCCTGGGGATCTTCCCAACCCAGGGATTGAACCCAGGTCTCCCGCATTGTAGGAAGATTCTTTACTGTCCAAGCCAACAGGGAAGCCCTCCCAAACCTAGATTTATGTATCTTTCCTCTGTTTCTCCAATTGGAACTTTTTTGCCTAGAAGTTTCCCATTATTTTCATTCTTATGTTTTCTTTCTTTCTTTCTTCCTTCCTTTTTTCCTGTGCCTTATGGCATCTTACTTCCCCAATGCTGATAATGCCCATACAGGGATCAATCTCAGGGAACCATAGCTCTACATGGACTTTTATGATAACAAATGCATTGGCCACTATAATACAAATCAGCCAGCCACAGGCCATCCATCAGGAAAGCCCTGGAACCAGCGGCCCCAGGTTCAAAGAAGCTCCTGAAGGATAAAAAATAAGGATGCAATTATCCTAATTTGTCTGAATCAAACTCCGGTCAGAACAATTGCTCCTAAAATAAATGAAATATTCACTGGAGAGAGAAGAGAAGAGGGTAAAGCCCTTTACTTGACTCCCTAAACCCCATTGTCTAGTAGGAAAACAAAACCAAACAAGCACTGTGTCTGCATTTTTGGAGTAAGTAGCAAAGGTCAGTCTCATCTCATTCTCATAAGAAAATTTCCTCACAGTTGCTATTTATGATCCTCTCTGCATAGACTTCTCCACCCCCTTTATTTGCACCTGTCAACACGAACACAGGCTCACCAAAATTAATGAAGGACATAATTCTGCTTTTGCTTGGGAAATACATTTCTGTTCAGAACCTTATCACTTCCCTTGTCCTTAGAAAACCTCAGCTTTAGGAAAGAGACCAACTTTTTCCTCCCCGTTCTCCACTTCCCAAATAATCCCCATGTCTACTCATAGGTTAATGAAAATCCTGTGTCACTGTAATTAGAGGATGGGCAGAATAATCTAGAGGGAGTTATCATGCACTCTAAGCCATGCTCTTGACCTATGACTACACAAAAACCACCAGGCAGACAGGAAATAAGAACCTGAAAAATCAGAGGTTGCTGAGCTGAATTAGAAGTGCCAAGAGGAGCATTTGGCCAATGTCTAGAAAATGGAGAAAGAATGCAAATAATACTGAAGTTGAAGTTCTTCAAGGAAAACTCATTCATTACATGACTGGGACACACTTATCTTAGAGACCAAAATAAGAACGTGAATGCATTTAGTCAGTAGCTCTGGGTTTGCTCTCTTCCTCGAAAAGCAGAAACATCTGCGTCCCATGCCTACTTTGAAGTCACAAGAGATAGTGCAACAAAAGGGACAAATGAGCTAGCCCAGAGAAGAATCAAAACCCAATTAACCAAGCTTTCGTTGGCCTCCACATCTACTAAGCTTGCTCAAAAATTTAGGTTATTTTATACTTCAGATATAATCTTCTTGTATTAAACCCCAAAAACCTAGAAATAATAAAATCATATAATTTATGATCTTTTGCAGTTGGTGGACATTTTCACAAGGAAGCCTTGTCTGACTTCAGATTGAATCCTATCTGAAAATCTCAACTCATCACCTTCCCTTCAAACCCTGCCTTCCCATTTCCTTCTGGCATTATCATTCTCTGTTAGGTGGATAAAACTTGCAGTTGACTTTGACTATCTTCAGCAACTTACACAACGAATCACCATCATATATCTTCTGGTGCTTTATGGGGTCTTTCACACCCCATTCTTTCCAGGCCCACTACTACAGTTAATAACAGTAATACAAAGTATAACTGTTAGTGTGGAAGCTCATTACCCTATGCTGGGAAACATGCCAACTGACCGCATTCTTAGAGCCAGAGGCGCTAAGAGGCTTCGTGTTTCCAAACTATTCTGACGAGAAATGTTACAAGTTAGTAAAATAATCACCTTCTTAGATAGAAATTCTTAGAGGGAAGGTCTTACCAACGAAAGGCATGTCATCATCACTGTGACAGCCTTAGTACCTGGGAGCTGAGAGAACTAGTTCTCCATTGAGTTGAGAGACCTTGTTCCATAGTTCACTCCTAAAGAGGTCATTTTTTGCTACACACTCAGTTCTCAAAATTAAATCTCCATGTGCCTTTCCACAGTCTCTTTTCCTCTGACCCTAGCTTTTCAGTGCGTTCCTTTTCATTTCTGAATAATGCACAAGGCAGAGACAACATGCCCTACCCCATAAGCCTATCATTTTGCATCCTCGGAGTCTCCCAATCAAGGGAGGGGGAGTGGACCTGATACTGGAGGTACTATCAGAAGGAAAGCTAGGGGCAAAAAGCCAACAAACAAGATTAATGATGATTTCAGTAGACTTGTTCTCCACTTGCATTTTGTGTACTTAGCTATTTTTCATTTTCATATTTAGAGTTTTATAGGCCAAGCAGAGCATCTAGCCCCTTGGGGAGGCTTCCCCTAAATTACAGGGTTTTACAATGTGCAATTTGGGCATCAGTTTAAGGCAACTGAATTTTTCTGGAAGGTTTTTCAGACAAGGCCATGTAGCACTTCATGGACTTTCAAATTATGCCCTATAGTTGCCCCACCAAGTGCCCTTCAAAGGCTTTATGTTTAGAGTTGCCTCCAGCTGGGCTTTTGGCAGCACAGTAAGGAGGAGGCTGTCCTGAAGGGGATGCTATCTCTGGATTCAAGGGAAAACTCTGTTTTTTCTTCTTAAATAGATACATGCAAATAAAACTGAGAGGAGACACTATCCAGTGTCCAAAAGGAGTAGCAGGTTCTAGGTCTAGCAAAGAACTATTAGAACTGTTAAGAGAATTATGACGCAACTGTTGGGGGGATAGGGTCCCCAATCTCTTTGGTTTCTATTATGGACTGTCTGTACCTCCCCTCCACCCCATCCCAAATCATAGGTTGAAATCCTAACCCCTAAGGCAACAGTATTAGGGGGTGGGGCCATTCAGAGGGGATTTATGTCATGAATGGGATAAGGGACTCCAGGGAGCTCTCTCACTTTCCTCCATGTGAGGACACAGAGAGAAGAGGGCTGCCTATGAACCAGGAAGGGGGTTCTCACCAGGCACGAAATCTGCCTTCTGGCCTCCAGAAACGTGATAAATAAATTCTTATGGATTCTAAGTCTCTGAGTCTATGGTATTCTGTCATGACAGCCCGGATGGAACAAGTTTCTTAAGTGAGAGTCTTGTCTCCCATTGCCCTTCAATCTGTTGTTATAGACCATTCACAGCATTCTGGAGTTTGGACAGCACTGGAGTGGGCACTGCCCATTACATGGATTACACCCATTCCAACGGATTCCATTGACTCCTCCCTGTTACCCCTCACCCCACCCATATCTTTGCCTTTTCAATGATCTCAGCAACAGATTTTCTGAGAGGCGGTATCCTAGCTCCCTCAGATCTGCTTGGCTGAGTACTGCAGAGAGGCAGCGATGCTCCTTAACCAGTAACTGAGCCTGCCAAAACCCAGCTTCCCACCACTGCTTGAGAATCATCTGAACTGTTCCTTACACTGCAGAGCTGCCCACAGGGTCAGGCTGGAGTCCCCTTAAGGACAGGGCCTGCAATTGCCCACCTGCTTCTCTTTCTCTTCTTCTTCTGTGTTCTGCTCTCCAGATTCTCAGAACCAACCCTGGGAGCAATTTCTTCAAAATATTATCAGAATACAAATCCTCAAGTCAGGGTCACTTTATCATATATTATATCTCTGTATGGTTTCAAGTAAACTATAGGTCACCCAGTTAAATTTGAATTTCAGATTCGAGGGGGAGTGTACATTAGGAGTTGGGGATTAACATATACATACTCCTATATATAAAATAGATAACCAACAAACACCTACTAATAATCAGCATGGGGAACTATACTCAGTATTTTGTAATAATTTATAAGGGAAAAGAATCTGAAAAATAACATATATAATGTGTAACTGGATCACTATGCTATAAACCTGAAATTAACATACTATAAATCAACTATTTTTTTAAAAAAGAGAAAAAATTGACTTTCAGATATATCACATATACTATTTGGTACATATATATTAAATGAGCTTCCCTAGTGGTTCAGATGGTAAAGAATCTGCCTGCAGTGAAGGAAACCTGGGTTCAATCCCTGGTTCGTGAAGAATAATTATGTGAAATAAAAGTATAACTGGCCAGCTGTGTCTTCATTTTCTAAATCTGGAAATCCTATCTACTCTACTCTCAGAGCAACCAATTGAGATCATCATCTGCTTTTTAGAGGAAAAAAAACTAAAGTTTGGTCAAGTCTAGTGACTTTTTAAAGGTCATACAGGAGTTGGCAGTTTTCTGATTCACATGTGGGAACCTTTTACGTTTTTTTTTTTTTTTTTTTCAGTTCACAGTGGAGACGTCTCATATGCTGACATACAATATTCTCCCAACCCTCTTAGAAAATCAGTTCAGTTCAGTTGCTCAGTCGTGTCCGACTCTTCGCAACCCCATAAACTGCAGCATGCTAGGCCTCCCTGTCCATCACCAACTCCCAGAGTTTACCCAAACTCATGTCCATTGAGTCGGTGATGCCATCCAACCATCTCATCCTCTGTCATCCCCTTCTCTTCCTGCCTTCAATCTTGCCCAGCATAAGGGTCTTTTCCAGTCGGTTAGTTCTCTGAATCAGGTTTCCCCATCTACTTGCCATGAGGTGATGGGACTGGATGCCATGATCTTAGTTTTCTGAATGTTGAGCTTTAAGCCAACTTTTTCACTCTCTTCTTTCACTTTCATCAAGAGGTTCTTTAGTTTTTCACTTTCTGCCATAAGGGTGGTGTCATCTGCATATCTGAGGTTATTGATATTTCTCCCAGCAATCTTGATTCCAGCATGTGCTTCTTCCAGCCCAGCATTTCTTATGATGTACTCTGCATTTAAGTTAAATAAGCAGGGTGACAATATGCAACCTTGATGTACTCCTTTTCCTATCTGGAACCAGTCTGTTGTTCCATGTCCAGTTCTAACTGTTGCTTCCTGACCTGCATATAGGTTTCTCAAGAGGCAGGTCAGGTGGTCTGGTATTCCCATCTCTTTCAGAATTTTCCACAGTATATTGTGATCCACACAGTCAAAGGCTTTGGTATAGTCAATAAAGCAGAAATAAATGTTTTTCTGGAACTCTCTTCCTTTTTCCATGACCCAGTGGATGTTGGCAATTTGATCTATGGCTCTTCTGCCTTTTCTAAAATCAGCTTGAACATCTGGAAGTTCATGGTTCATGTATTGCTGAAGCCTGGTTTGGAGAATTTTAAGCATTACTTTATTAGTGTGTGAGATGAGTGCAATTGTGCGGTAGTTTGAACATTCTTTGTCATTGCCTTTCTTTAGGATTAGAATGAAAACTGATCTTTTCCAGTCCTGTCACTTCATGGCAAATAGATGGGGAAACAGTGGAAAACAGTGGCTGACTTTATTCTTTTGGGCTCCAAAATCACTGCAAATGGTGACTGCAGCCATGTAATTAAAAGACACTCCTTGGAAGAAAAGTTATGACCAACCTAGACAGCATATTAAAAAGCAGAGACATTACTTTGCCAACAACGATCCGTCTAGTCAAGGGTATGGTTTTTCCAGTGGTCATGTATGGATGTTAGAGTTGGACTGTGAAGAAAGCTGAGTGCCGAAGAATTGATGCTTTTGAACTGTGGTGTTAGAGAAGACTCTTGAGAGTCCTTTGGACTGCAAGGAGATCCAACCAGTCCATTCTAGAGGTGATCAGCCCTGGGTGTTCTTTGGAAGGACTGATTTTGAAGCTAAAACTTCAATACTTTGGCCACCTGATGGGAAGAGCTGACTCATTTGAAAAGACCCCAATGCTGGGAAAGATTGAAAGCAGGAGGAGAAGTGGATGACAGAGGATGAGATGGTTGGATGGCATCACTAACTCAATGGACATGAGTTTGGGTAAACTCCGGGAGTTGGTGATGGACAGGGAAGCCCAACATGCTGCGGTTTATGGGATCGCAAAGAGTCGGACATGACTGAGCGACTGAACTAAACTGAATCATGATTAAACTGATACAAAACTAGGAAAAAAATAAAACTTCTATGGCAATAAATGATACTTGCTAAAAATGTACAGAAAATAACCTACCTAGCTGTTACATTTAAGATGTCTTCCACAGAAAATTCAGAAATAGCTAAAAATAACTGCAGTCAGCATATGTTCAACATATATGCATTACTGTCCTAGAGATTTAAGCTAACAAAGTGATTTTTTAAATTGGCAAGAAGGCTTTAGGATTATAAAAGAAGGGACAATATTTTCGTTTCTCGAAGATAATGAATTAGTTAAGATAATCAGTATGTATTAGAATTTATATGAGAACTGAGCACTTGGCTAGTGACAAGATGAACATGTAAGATCCCAAATGCCACATTCCAACCAGTTAGAATGTATAAACAGTAAGATAGATTCCATTATCAATAGAAAGAAAAAACTAGTAAATATCTTGGAATGAATCTAATGGAATAAATGTATGTTAAGAAAGCATTCATGAGGAACCATATATGAAGATATATACAATGTCAACAGAGATAAAACAACACTATGTTAGCAGCATACTGTGTTCTAGGATGATTGCCTCTCTGAAATGGATAATTCTTCTCAGTTAATTTTACTCAAATCCCAACCACAACATAAGAAAGACTTGCTGGCAATTGGCTAAAATAAATTAATAGTATCCTGGGCTAGTAAATATGCAAAAATAGCAATGGTGGTTTTTAAAAGGTGACCTTGTGTATAAAATTTCCTATCAGTACCACAATTAAAGCATGAATGTCTGGATCTTCTGGATTTCCCCACATCCATGCTCTCCCTCCTCCAGTGTGGAGATGCCCTGGGCTTTGGGGATTTACCCAGCACCAGAAGTGGCCCTGAGTGATTTCGATCTCTCAAGTCCTGCAGGCAGATTCTTTACCAACTGAGCTATCAGGGAAGCCCTCAAGTCCTGCAGGTGGTTTCATAAGTCAGGTCTCAGTCCAGTCAGATTATTGCATTGCCAGGCCAAATCTGAGGCTGATTTAGCATAAGTTATATGACTTAATTCAGGCCTGGGAGACTGAGGAGGAAATTTCCTGGGTGCTTCTAGAGAGGTAAAGACATGGATGCCTTCTCTTCCTTTGATATTTTTCAGGAGGGACTTCTGGAACAAAGTGAGCCGCCATCTTGCTGTCAGAGATGAGGCCAATGTTGAGAGGAGAGAGGAGCAGGGCCATCACAGGGAATCAGAGTTGCAACCCCTGGGTTAACAACACAAGAAGTACTTTTATAATAATTTCTGAAATATGTAATGACAAAAGTATCTTCTTGGGTACAATCACAGTTAAGTATTTATCACAGGGTATTCCTAAATGGCAATTTCTCATGGAAGCTTTAAAACAGAATAGAATTTCTAATAAATGAAAGCACATGCATTGAAGGAACATACCCGAGTACAGAAGAAATGATATGAGTGTAGAGAAAGGCCGGGAGAGCCGAGGTCTACCACGACCAAAAGAGCTTTATTACAAGTCAGGCCCTTCGATTACTCACCTACATTATTTCCCTCCTCTACATCTGAAGACACTCTGTATTTTGTCACCTCCTCGCTTTTAATAAATTTATAGTATTCTTTTGACTGGGTAGACCTCCATCCCCTCTTCTTTCCACCTATCAAGTTATCCTCATCTTGAAAACCCCACTGAGATTTTGCCTGGTTTCCAATACTTCCCTGTTCTTTCCTGGCTAGCCATCTCTTGCTCTTCCAGGCTGACATCACAAAGTTGGCAATTGAAGATGTATTGCCAGGTGGTCTCTTCTGCTGTTGCTGAGACCTTTACTCACCGCTTAATTTTCCAAATATTTGTCTTCTTTCCAAATAGATTTTAAGGCATTTGGGGACAGGAAGAAAGTCATATCTTTATGTTCCCTCGCACTCCAAATAAAATATTGTTTAATCAGTTGGATTTCTGGGATCATGTTTTTTGAACCATCTGCATTCTGACCAGAATTTTCTTGCCATTCAGTATCTTCAGCCCCAATTCCACTCTTGGGTATCCTTAACATGTCTTCAAATTGTAACATCTGCTCACTCCCCTTGGGTCAGGTAACTCAGAAGATACAACTGTGAATTTTGGCCAACCCCTGGACACTGTTATCTCCCTAGCGGCAAGAGACTGATTCAGTCTCCATGTTTTCAGACCCTAGGAAATCATCTGTACCCCCAGCACTGTCCACAGAAGAGAGGAGATGTCAATTCCCTAGGCTGTTCTTTATAGCTTAATCCTGTTCCTCTCCTTTCCATGACAGCAGAAACAAATTACTTTTTGCTCTTCACTGTTGTGTTCTGCCCATGGCTTCGTTTATGAAACCAAGCACCAACCTAATAAACGCCTTCCTTGCTCCCAAAAGCTACCATAGCTGCTCAACATTGGTGTGAATACTAACAATGATCAGAGCTCCAGAGCTAACCTATGAAACTTTAAAAGATTATTTCAGATACCAACGTATATTCACAACTCAACTATTTACTTTACAATCTCCCTTTCTGGGAAACTGTTTACACCACCCTCCCTGGCAACTTTTCACATCACATAGCAGAAAAATGAAGTTCATTTTCTATTATATAAAACTGTAGCTACCAATAGTTAGGAATTAACTTAGACCAGAGCTTAAAAAGACTCAAAGCTTCATTGAAGAAATCCTATCTAATCACAACATATTTATCAACAACCAAGCCATTTGAGGTGTGATTAAATGATTGAAAAGACTATTCTAAAGATTCAGTCACAAAATCTCTCTATTGGACAATAAATGTGCTTTATTGAGTATACAGATATTTGGATATCTGGCTATATTTTTATCAAAGGTTCACAAACATTCTAGTCTAAGAAGTAAAAATAATGAACATGAGGTCTCATATTTCAAAAAGAAAAAAACTTTTAGACAGAAAATATTCATTAGAATATTATTAAAAATTGCCTACCTTCATTTACACTAAATAGAATTTCTTTCTACCATGTACAGTCATTCTTAAATACAATGAAACCTAAGAACCACTCAGCATGGTGAAAAGGGTATCTGTACTCTAAAGTCTGGGCAAGCCTTTTGAGATAACCACCAGATCTCACAGATAATGGAAATAAATGGAAAATTCTCAACAGATTCTCAACTGTTCTATTTATCTGTTTGGTTTAGTCTATTCTGTTTTTGTTGTTGTTGTTCAGTCACTAAGTCGCATCTAACTCTGTGACCCCATGGACTGCAGCACGCCAGGCTTCCCCGTCCCTCACTCTTTCCTGGAGTTTGCCTAAGTTCATGTCCATTGAGTCAGTGAGGACTATTCTGTTTTAGTTATATATTAATGCAACTATAGGGCAGGTTAGTTTCATGAGATGTGTGTTAAACATTGGGCACTGAACCTTACCTCACATACAGTAGGTGACAGATAAATGTTTTGTGGGTTTGAAACCAAATCTTGCTTGAACAGACTCACATTCATACTGTTATTCAAAAAGTTGTGAGAACACATCACCTTCATCTCATGCCATCAGATATCATGCTCATTTCCTCTGACAAAGGTCCCATAAACCATTATCTACTCTCATGGGATGCACTGTATTTGGCTTATAATCTATGTCCTTTTCCCTCCCAGTCTCTTTGGAGCAGAGAACATACTTATATATGCATTTCTAAGAGCCAACTCATTGGAAAAGACCCTGATGCTGGGGAAGTCTGAAGGCAAAACAAGAAGGGAGCAGCAGAGGATGAGAAGGTTAGACAGCATCACCGAATCAATGGACATGAATTTGAGGAAACTCTGGGAGACAACTGGAAGATAGAGGTGCCTGGTAGGCTATAGTCCATGGGATTGCAAAGAGTTAGACATGGCATAGTGACTGAACAAAAACAACAAAAAGCCCCCCAAACTGCTTGGCATATAATAGGATTTCATTAAATAGTTGCATACATGAATGAATACATTAATTGAAGATAAGTTCCTAAAAGATAAGAGTCCTTATAAGATGCAAATTGATTTGTAGCTCAAGAATAAGACTGAATTTCCCTATGCAATTTGGATATAATATTCCTCTGAACCCTGAGTGTTATGGAAATATTTTTCTGCAAATAGTGGCACCAGTCAAATGCTTCAGAGAATGGTTTTCATGTTAAAAAAAGACTTCATTTGTTCCTAAAGAAGAAGAGATGCTTGAAAACAGCACTTAACAAATTTAAAGATGAAAAGTAGACTGAGGGTAAATAAATTGGTCATAATATAAAACAGTGAAACCCAAAGTGGTAATTCATTAATTAGACAGAGGGTACAGCAACAACTTCCTGTCCATCTTCTCATACAAAATATCAATTTCCAGTGGTTGGTAAAGCTAACCTTTTCATGAGAAGAAAAGGCAAAACCAGGAGTTAAGATAAGCATTGTCCTCGTCTCTTAGAGGGCTATCATCCAAATAAAAAAAATCATCCATCCATTTACTAAACATATATTAATTGAACACTTACTATAAGCACATTCCCATCTACAATATAAGGGCTCCCAGGGTAGCTCAGTTGGAAGAGAACATGCCTGTCAATGCAGGAGCCACAAGAGAAGCTGGATAGCCCCTGAAGGAGAAAATGGCAACCCACTACAGTATTCTTAACTGGAGAATCCCATGGACAGAGAACCTAGCGGGCTATGGTCCATGGGGTGGCAAAGAGTCAGACACAACTGAACCGACCGAGGGAGCATGAAAACAAGATCTGCAATATTAGGACTAGTAATAACCCATTTTCAGAGAGATAGAGGCAAAGGAGTTACATAACCTGCCTGAGGTTACACAGGTAGTGACAGCCAGGATTCTAATAAAGTCAGAAAACACTGAACTCTATAGCTAGAACTCGAAGGAATATAGATGGGATTGAAGACGTGATATTCTCAAGATTCAAGTGTACGCTTGAAGAGCAGAATTGGAGGGATGATTTCCAGAGGAGGTGAAATTAACAGACAGACTGAGTGTTCTTCCTGAACAAGAAATCAATCTGTGATTGGGGAAGGGCTATAACTCCTTTTATTTTCCTCACTTTGTGGTATTTTTGTTTCTTTGTTTTTCTTTTGCTTGAGGTGGGCCAGGGGTCAGTTTACTTTTCTCCAGTGCTTTTTCCCAAAGCTGATTAAAGTCAGGAAAAGGAGGGTGGCCCAGAGTTTCTTCTTAGAATAAGAAGCTCTCATGACAAAGAACAAAAAAAGGCCTAACAAAAACCGAGGGTGTCCAGAATGGCTCAAATTAGATCATGGGTTTTAGGGCTCAGTCTTCTCTTTGTATAATCTCTTTTTCCCCCTTTGTTATGGCTAATCAATGGCCAATTGCCAATACTTTTCTCTAAGGTAAAGAGCTGTTCCCAACCATCTCTCACACCTGCTAAGCCAAGGATTGAAAATTCTGGAACTACTGGTCGGGTGGCAGGCCATCTTATCCACAGAACTCAGGATCAATGTGACTGAAAGGGAGTTATTTTGTTTCTATAATATATTCCCCACTAATGCCACATGAGAATACTCTGACAGGAAACCTAACTCCATATTCCTTCCACATATATTAAATACAGACAAATTCCTCTAGCTTGGGGACCATATTCTTTCTCAAAGGATGCTTATTGCCAAACTGCATTTTCAAATAAATGTACTCAAAGGACAAAGTCATAAGGAATTTATGATTTCAAAAATAACTTGCCATAATTTTTAAAAATTTACCATATACAAAAATCACTGTTAACAAAATTTTTAAAAAAGTACAAAATATGTAAAATCTTCAAAAAAAATCCAATTTCATTGCCAAGGATTATATATACAATTTTTATAACTCCCATGGAAATTACATGGAAAAAAAAAGGACCCTCACACATCAAAACAAAACAGAGTCTAATGGAACTTTAGGGAGAGAGTAAAATAACCCCACAAGGAAAGCAAGACAGTATCCAGGAAGATTAGATCAGGATTTCTCACCTTTATCACTCTTTGTTGTGGGGAACTGTGCTATACACAGAACAAAGTGTTTAGTAACGTTCCTGATCTTGACCCACAGCATATCAAAACTCCCAACATACCCACCCTGCATCCAGACAACCAAAACGTCTTCAGACACTGCCAAGTGTCTCCTTGGGGTCAACTGACCCTGGTTGAGAATCATTGCTGGAGAAATAAGAATATATCAGCTGTTATCAGGAAATACTTAAACACCGATTCTAATTTTACAGAACAAATTTACTCTGTATCTATAAAGTTATGATGACAGATGCATTCAGTAGAGAACAGGAAACAGGATTTAGCTGGCCCAGAGCTCTGTGAAAACCTAAGAAAGAGTGCCTATTTACATGTAATTTTCACTTGTTTTCCTTTTTTCCCCCACAGAAGGTGACAAGGAGGAACAGGAAATATGACTTTGGTTGACTGGCAATTTCTCATACCTTTCAAAATCGCTCTGACAAGTTGATAGAAGAACATCGTGGAATACAAAGCAAAAAAATTAAACAGGAGGAAGGTGGCATTTCTTTGAGGAATGTGATCTGTCTCAACAAATAAAGGCATAAAGAAACCCGACTAAGCATAAATACGAGCTCAGTAGATTCATCTGTCTAGCAAAGAAGGCAAGGCTCTACTTGATTTTTCTTTATTCTGTCTTCCTGAATCATGGCAGAACAAGTGCCTAATTAGCTACAAAGGGAGAATCTCATTAAAGCAGTTCAGGAATTCTTTTTTTTTAAGAAAGACTTCACATATTCAGCCTATAAAAACATCCTCTGGCATTTTACTCGCCTCAGGCCGCTGTAACAAAATACCATAGAATAAGGGACTTGAACAAAATACCATAGACTAAGGGACTCAAGTAAAATACCATAGACTAAAGGACTTGAACAAAATACCATAGACTATGGACTTGAACCGGAGAAGGCAATGGCACCCCACTCCAGGACTCTTGCCTGGAAAATCCCATGGACAGAGGAGCCTGGTGGGCTGCAGTCCATGGGGTCGCTAAGAGTCAGACATGACTGAGAGACTTCCCTTTCACTTTTCACTTTCATGCATTAGAGAAGGAAATGGCAACCCACTCCAGTGTTCTTGCCTGGAGAATCCCAGGGACAGGGGAACCTGGTGGGCTGCCATTTATGGGGTCGCACAGAGTCGGACACGACTGAAGCGACTTAGCAGCAGCAGCAGCAGCATGGACTTGAACAAGAGAGTTATTTCTCACAGTTCTGGAGGCTGGAAGTCTAGGAGGAAGCTTCTTTCTGGCTTTTAGAAGCCCATCTTCTCACACAGAGGGTTGGAGGGTGAGGGGAGGGAAAAGCACAATGATGCCAATGACCTCCAAAGGCCCATCATATTGGGGGATAGGGCTCAAACATTCAGTCCATAACACTTGGGGAAAAAGATAAAAGCTGAGTTACTGAGCGACTTGTTTTCAGACTGAGGCTTGTCTTTGGGAAAGCCAAAGCACTGTAGAAGAAGCGCTGCATTCACCTAAGGCCAGGGGAATCTTAAACTACAATCTTTCTTTGTAATTCATGCAGCACTTGCAATCAGGGATGTTCAAAAAACTTTCAGGCAGTTAAAAAAATGTTGCAAGATTCCTGTTTTCAAAATGTAACAACTAGCATTTAATTATTTCCTAGATGGAGAGGCTATACAATCAGTGTATGGGATACACAATCAGTTCCTGTATACCCAGTGAATGTGAACTTCAGAAGAGGTCTTGAACCTTACCACTCAGAGTGTAGTCTGTGGACATGCTGCACCAACATCATGGGGTAGCAGGTGAAAAATACTGAAGCTCAGGCCCTGACCCACACATGTAATCAGAATCTGCATTTTGTCCAAGATTCCCTGAACAATAATTATGCTCATTAAAAGTTTCAGAAGCAATGCTCTGGTGAATCCAATTTCATTATTTAAGACTACCTTGTAAAGATTCTTTTGTGGTAACCATGGGAAACGTTTTTTTTTTGGAAAATATTCTTTTTAGAGCTTCCTGGAAAATATGAAAAAGTATCTTTTAAAATGAACTCCTGATATTACATGAATAGCAGATTATATATACAAACAGGGACAATAGGGAACAAGAGACATAGAACTGCTACAGCAATGACCAAGTTAAGCCTTCATTGTAAATATTCTTCAAAGCAAGATATTTCTGGTTAGATATTTCACATGGAGTATGAGAACTTTACTGAAAAGGTATGACAAGAGCCATACCTCAAGCTCAAAGGAAGTGTTCTCCTACCACTTACTGTACCCAAGGTGGCATTGCCCATCATTTCCTCATGGTGACACTTTTCAGATCTTCCACACAAACCTTCAAAATGCTATCCTAGCATTATCAAGTAAGTACCAAATATCTAATAAGTAATTAAAACTCAGTTGGCTTGCTTTTTTCCTTTCCTTGCCCTTTTTTCCCTCCCTCCCTCCCTTGCTTTCTTCTGAGTTTAAGACAACTGACAAGGCTATGTGGTCAGGGAGTTTGTAATTTGAGACTACTGGGGCAGGAGTCAAAAGCAGCTCTTTTGCCCCTTTTCTGTTTGCCCATTTTGTTCCCCTTGTATTTTGAAAAAAATCTAATTATAGGAAAGAGATCACTAGGCATTTTAACGTTAACTCCTGACTTATGCTCTCTGGAATGTACACCATGCCTTGCATAACCTGTTGATTCTGTTCCTAGATTAAAAGAAGTATAAATGAAGAATTAAGTAGTTAAATAACGACAAGCTCTCTACCCTCAACAGCCCCCTCGCAATCCTGCAAGCAGATAACACACAAAAAAACAACATCTGAAGAGAGTCAGCCAGTCTGCAGACAGTTAAGAAGGATGGATAACCCAACCTCCTGATTCCACGATTCAATGAGATTCCACAACACCCCCACTGCACCTTTTTCCCTTTAAAAACAATCCTGTTTGAGCAGAATCTTTGGAGTTGGTATAAGGACATGAGTCCACCTTCTCCCCAGATAGCTGGCTTTTCTGAATAAAGCAACTTTACCTTTTACTGACACTTGCCTCTCAAATTACTGATTTGAGCGCTGAGCAGCGGAACCCGAGTTCACTAACAAAGCTTTGTCAGGCCTTGTTAGCTGTCTTCGGAACCAACACCAGGGGCTGAGATTTCTCTCATTTGAAAACAATGAGTCAAAGTTCAGTGTGTCTGTGTGCACTTTCGACAACTCAGTCGTTCAGTTGTGTCTGACTCTTTAAGATCCCCAGGGACTGCAGCTTGCCAGGCTCCTAGGTCCATGGGATTTCTAGGCCAGAATACTGTTGCTACTTCCTTCTTTAGGGGATCCTCCCAACCCAAGGATTTAATGGGAGTCTCCCATGTCTCCTGCGTTGGCGGGCAGATACTTTATCACTGAGCCACCTGAGAAGCCCCACAAGCACAAAGTTAATGAACATGAATAATTAGTACACAGTTAGCTCTACAAATGAAAAACAATGTCATGTAATTAAAAGGCAATTGTAAAAATCATTTTTGAAGTATAACAAGAATAAAGCCAGTCAAACTGAATTGCAGAGAAAGACATTTCAGTTACATTGATGGGGTTCTTTCTCCTCTGAAGCATTTTTTCCCCAACTTAGGCCACAACAATATAGTAACAGGAAATATATGAAAAAGGTGGAAGATTAGAAGCTTAGAGTCCAGAATCCCTGTGGTGGCAGCCAGAAATGTAATTAAGGAAAACACTTATTTAAGTTTCCCCTCTCTTCAAAACATAATCTCATATTATTTAGAAAACCTTGGAGAGGAACAATAATTTGGGGTCAACTTTTGAAGAATGTTAGATGACTGCTAACTGGACCCTGTGACCTTATTTAGAATGAAATTATGTGCTAAGAGATTTTAGGAGTTGGAATTTTAAAAGGTGTTATGCTTTCTCAAAGCCCCAAAATAAACCTTTCAAATAAGAATGCCAGGAACACTAGCTTATTGCCTCTAAACTTTGCTTTTTGAAATCTACTGAGTTCCTGCAGGCAGGATATGAAAGACTCAGTTCTCAAGAAAATCCTTTTCCCTCAAAACCCCAGTTCACTTTGAACAAACACAATATACATAGTCTATCACCCTTTCCTCTCCCTCTTGTAAACGTCAGCTCTAACAAAAAAGATGCATCTTTCCCATTTCTGGACCTATTCTGTCTTTTTAAAGGTGCAAGCATGAAGAAGTAAAACAAAAATTAAAAACCTGTCAAATGGTTGGTCAAAATTCTGGGCTATTAACCACTTTCATCCCCTAGAGAACTAAATGGCAACCCACTCCAGTATTCTTACCTGGAGAATCCCATGGACAGAGGAGCCTGGCAGGTCCCAATCCATGGGGTTGCATGAGTCGGACACGACTTAGTGACTAAACCACCACCAACAACAACTACTTTCATCAAGAACCAGTCAAATCACATAGCAAGAGTGCTACTTACAGAGTGAGACTGGCATAACTCTTTCACACTTTTATGAAAATGTATTTCCTCATTTGTTTTGCAGTAAGCTGTATATTTCACTTCTTACAAAAATGCAAGACTTCTTTCTAGCTCATTTTGAAATCCTGGAGAATCTTTCCTGATCGGTTTGAATCCTGCTCTCAGAGTTCATGAAACCATTATTCTCCAGGGGCCCTCTGGGGCCAGGGACTGAGTCACACACTTTATTTGCATTATCTCATTTCCTTCTTTAAACAGTCCTGGAAATGAGGTCATACTTTCAGATTTGGGGGATTGAGGGAAGAGAAGGTAATTGGAAGAAAAGGCTCCATGCTCAGGTTTTATACTCAAATATCAAAGTCTGAAGTCTATCCCTGGTATGTTACACAGTGTCTTTCTAGAAAATTGCTAATAAATATTTGTTGAATGAAATTGACTTGTAGATGAGGGTCTCCATTGGTCAGATGATGACTTGTGCACTTTTTAAACGCACACTGATATGACAGCTGCCACAATACAATCTAACCAAATTCTTTCAAATGAAGTTAAAGATACCTAAGCGCTACTATGGCCATCTTACTACTAGAGTCACTGCATGGAAAAATAATGAATGAACCTTTTGGTCAACCCAATATTTGCCTTGCAAAATCAGATCCTAATGCAGGAGGAGGAAGGGATCAGAAATTTAAAAACCATAGGGAACACATGATTAGAAATAATCAAGCCATTCTTTCTAAATTAAGAAAACCAAGTAATATAATCTCCTCCAATAAATACACATGCAACACCAAGAATTTATCTGTGGTATTAGAGAAATTATCCGGCATTCTGGAAAACTGAAATTCATGCTGAAAGGTTTTCAGAACAAACAACAGAAGAAATGCAATATCTTTGGCCTTTCTAGAGAAAAGTCAAAGAAGTGGTGGCTATTTCCAGCTGTTTGGAAGCTGGCAATAATGGTATTATTGGAGGATGCAGCCAAAGACTAACATGACTACGTCTGGCTCAATAACAGAGTTCTCAGCATATCTCAGCCTTGTCACATGGAAACAAACACTGTTTACAGAGAGAAACTGATGGATGTCTGAGTTTTCAGCTGGACCTGGAATAGTCCACAGTGACCAAATCATTGCTCCATCAATTCTTTGGTGCTCAGCTTTCTTTATAGTCCAACTCTCACATACATACAGGACTACTGGAAAAACCATAGCTTTGACTAGATGGACCTTTGTTGGCAAAGTAATGTCTTTCCTTTTTAATTTGCTGTGTAGGTTGGTCATAGCTTTTCTTCCAAGGAGCAAGCGTCTTTTAAAATCTCATGGCTGCAGTCACCATCTAGAGTGATTTTGGAGCCCAAGAAAATAAAATCTCTCACTGTTTCCATTGTTTCCCCATCTATTTACCATGAAGTGATGGGACCAGAACTCATGGGCATGTCTGGGTCAGTCTCTTATGGGGGTCACTGCTCCTTTCTCCTGGGTCCTGGTGTGCATGCACAAGGTTTTGTTTGTGCCCTCCAAGAGTTTGTTTCCCCAGTCCTGTGTAAGTTCTGATGGTTCTATGGTGGAGATAATGGCGACTTCCTCCAAGTGGGCTTATGCCATATCCAGGTCTGCTGCACCCAGAGCCCCTGCAGCAGACCACTGCTGACCCGTACCTCCACAGAAGACACTCAGACAGAATTCTGGCACAGTATCTGTGGGTTGGGCATGCGTTTTTGTGCTGTTCCCAGGTCTGAGCAGCTCAGGTGACTAGGTGCTTGGTGAGAGCACTGCCACAGGTGGGCCATGCATCTTAATCACCTTCCCGGTCCTGGCTGCTCAGTGTCCTGGGTGCACCAGGAGAGGACCAATTCAGATGTGCTGTATGTCTCCTCTGGAGAGCTGATCTCAGGCTGAGACCCTCCTGGCAGATGTCAACCATCCAGGAATCCAGGAAGATATGGTTAGCAGCTGGGAGCCTGCTCACAGTTTGATGGAGTATGCCATCTTGGGGCCTGAGATTGTAGCAGCCCTTTGCCTTCCAGCTCTGGATGTAGCAAGCCTGCCTCTCTGCCTATGGATGGGGAGGGACCAGTATGAGGCCAGCTAGCTCTTCTTTGGTATTAGATAAATCCTTTGTTCTGTGAGCAGGCCAGGCTGCACATTAGGTTTCTAGGTTAGAGCCTTTCATGGGAAAGTTCTCTTTCCCATGAGTGTCCAGACATGCCCATGAGTGTCCAGGAGTCTTTGGTGGAGGCGTGGGTTGGTGGTGGCCTGCTTCAAGGTCGGAGGCACTGAGTGCAACAATGCCTACATGGGATCTTTTGAAGGAGGTCGCCATTATCTTCATTACCTCCACCATAGTTTGGTCTTAGGTCAAGCAACAGGGAGGGAACACAGCCTGGCCTATCAACAGAAAATTGGATTTAAGTTTTACTGAGCATGGCTGCTACTGCTAAGTCACTTCAGTTGTGTCCGACTCTGTGTGACCCCACAGACAGCAGCCCAACAGGCTCCCCCGTCCATGGGATTCTCCAGGCAAGAACACTAGAGTGGGTTGCCATTTCCTTCTCCAATGCATGAAAGTAAAAAGTGAAAGTGAAGTCGCTCAGTCGTGTCCGACCCTCAGCGACCCCATGGACTGCAGCCTTCCAGGCTCCTCCATCCATGGGATTTTCCAGGCAAGAGTACTGGAGTGGGGTGCCATTGCCTTCTCTGAGTATGGCCCCATCCATCAAAACAAGATCCAGTTTCCCCTTCAGGTAGTCTCTCTCATCAGGAAGCTTCTATTAGCCTCTTATCTTTATCTATTAGAGGGCAGACAGAATGAAAACCACAATCACAGAAAACTATCTAAATTGATCACATGGACCATAGCCTTGTCTAGCTCAATAAAACTATGAGCCATACGGAGTAGGGCCACCCAAGACAGATGGATCATGGCAGAGAGTTATGACAAAACATGGTCCACTGTAGAAGGGAATGGCAAAAACAAGTCAGTATTCTTGCCTTGAGAACCCCATGAACAGTATGAAAAGGGAAAAAGATAGGACATTGAAAGATAAACTCCCCAGGTCGGTAGGTGCCCGATATGCTACTGGAGATCAGTGGAAAAGTAACTTCAGAAAGAATGAAGAGACAGAGCCAAAGCAAACACAACACCCAGTTGTGGATGTGATGGGTGATGGAAGTAAAGTCCAATGCTGTAAAGAGCAATACTGTGTAGGAACCTGGAATGTTAGGTCCATAAATCAGGTTATATTGCAAGGGGTCAAACAGGAGATGGCAAAAGTGAACACTGATATTTTAGAAATTAGTGAACTAAAATGGGCTCCTTATTTCCAAATTCAGACTTAAATTGAAGAAAGTACGGGAAACCACTAGACCATGCAGGTATGACCTAAATAAAATCTCTTATGATTATACAGTGGAAGTGAGAAATAGATTTAAGGGACTAGATCTGATATACAGAATGCCTGATGAACTATGGAATGAGGTTCGTGACATTGTACAGGAAACAGGGATCAAGACCATCCCCATGGAAAAGAAATGCAAAAAACAAAATGGCCGTCTGGGAGGCCTTACAAATAGTTGTGAAAAGGAGGGAAGTGAAAAGCAAAGGAGAAAAGGAAAGATATAAGCATCTGAATGCAGAGTTTCAAAGAATAGCAAGGAGAGATAAGAAAGCCTTCCTCAGCAATCAATGCAAAGAAATAGAGGAAAACAACAGAATGGGAAAGACTAGAGATCTCTTCAAGAAAATTAGAGATATCAAGGGAACATTTCATGCAAAGATGTGCTCGATAAAGGACAGAAATGGTATGGACCTAACAAAAGAAGAAGATATTAAGAAG
The DNA here is from genome assembly GCF_027580195.1 of Bos mutus. Classification (NCBI taxonomy): domain Eukaryota; kingdom Metazoa; phylum Chordata; class Mammalia; order Artiodactyla; family Bovidae; genus Bos; species Bos mutus. The sequence continues at coordinate 111,351,445 of NC_091646.1, forward strand.
AGATGGCAAGAATACACAAAAGAACTATGCAAAAAAGATCTTTATGACTAACATAATCACGATGGTATGATCACTCACCTAGAGCCAGACATCCTGTAACGTGAAGTCAAGTGGACCTTAGAAACCATCACTATGAACAAAGCTAGTGGAGGTGATGGAATTCCAGTGGAGCTATTTCAAATCCTGAAAGATGATGTTGTGAAAGTGCTGCACTCAATATGCCAGCAAATTTGGAAAACTCAGCGGTGGCCACAGGACTGGAAAAGGTCAGTTTTCATTCCAATCCCAAAGAAAGGCAATGACAAAGAACGCTCAAACTACTGCACAATTGCACTCATCTCATATGTTAGTAAAGTAATGCTCAAAATTCTCCAACCTAGGCTTCAGCAATATGTGAACCGTGAACTTCCAGATGTTCAAGCTGGTTTTAGAAAAGGCAGAGGAACCAGAGATCAAATTGCCAACATCCACTGGATCATGGAAAAAGCAAGAGAGTTCCAGAAAAACATCTATTTCTGCTTTATTGACTATGCCAAAGCCTTTGACTGTGTGGATCACAACAAATTGTGGAAAATTCTGAAAGAGATGGGAATACCAGACCACCTGACCTGCCTCTTGAGAAACCTATATGCAGGTCAGGAAGCAACAGTTAGAACTGGACATGGAACAACAGACTGGTTCCAAATAGGAAAAGGACTACATCAAGGCTGTATATTGTCACCCTGCTTATTTAACTTCTATGCAGAGTACATCATGAGAAACGCTGGGCTGGAAGAAGCACAAGCTGGAATCAAGATTTCTGGGAGAAATATCCATAACCTTAGATATGCAGATAACACAACCGTTATGGCAGAAAGTGAAGAGGAACTAAAAAGCCTCTTGATGAAAGTGAAAGAGGAGAGTGAAAAAGTTGGCTTAAAGCTCAACATTCAGAAAACGAAGATCATGGCATCTGGTCCCATCAATTCATGGGAAATATATGGGGAAACAGTGGAAACAGTGTCAGATTTTATTTTGGGGGGCTCAAAAATCACTGCAGATGGTGACTGCAGCCATGAAATTAAAAGACGCTTACTCCGTGGAATAAAAGTTATGACCAACCTAGATAGCATATTGAAAAGCAGAGACATTACTTTGCCAACAAAGGTCGGTCTAGTCAAGGCTATGGTTTTTCCACTGGTCATGTATGGATGTGAGAGTTGGACTGTGAAGAAAGCTGAGTGCCGAAGAATTGATGTTATGAACTGTGGTGTTGGAGAAGACTCCTGAGAGTCCCTTGGACTGCAAGGAGATCCAACCAGTCCATTCTGAAGGAGATTCGCCCTGGGTGTTCTTTGGAAGGAATGATGCTAAAGCTGAAGCTCCAGTTCTTTGGCCACCTCATGTGAAGAGTTGACTCATTGGAAAAGACTGATGTTCGGAGGGATTGTGGGGAGGAGGAAAAGGGGATGACAGAGGATGAGATGCCTGGATGGCATCACCGACTCGATGGACGTGAGTCTGAGTGAACTCTGGGAGTTGGTGATGGACAGGGAGGCCTGGAGTACTGTGATTCATGGGGTCGCAAAGGGTCAGACATGACTGAGCGACTGAACTGAACTGAACTAAAATGGACTGGAATGGGTACATTTAACTCAGATGGCCATTATATCTAATACTGTGGGCAAGAATCCCTTAGAAGAAATGGAGTAGCCATCATAGTCAACAAAAGAGCCTGAAATGCAGTACTTGGATGCAATCTCTAAAACAACAGAATAATCTCTATTCGATTCCAAGGCAAATCATTCAATATCACAGTAATCCAACTCTATGCCCTGACCCGTAACGCTGAAGAAGCTGAAGTGTATGGTTCTATGAAGAACTACAAGACCTTGACCTTCTAGAACTAACACCAAAAAAGATGTCCTCTTCATTATAGGGAACTGGAATGGAATGCAAAAGCAAGAAGTCAAGAGCAACCTGGAGTAACAGGCAAATTTGGCCTTGAAGTACAAAACGAAGCACGTCTAAGCCTAACAGAGTTTTGCCAAGAGAACGCACTAATTATAGCAAACACCACCTTCCAAAAACACAAGAGAAGACTCTACACATGGACATCGATAGTCAATGCCAAAATCAGATTGATTATATTCTTTGCAGCCAAAGATGGAGAAGCTCTATATAGTCAGCAAAAACAAGACCAGGAGCTGACTGTGGCTCAGATCATGAACTACTTACTGACAAATTCAGACTTAAACTGGAGAAAGTAGGGAAAACCACTAGACCATTCAGGTATGATCTAAATGAAATGCCTTCAGTGGAAATTCCTACAGTGGAAATGACAAATAGATTCAAGGGATTAGATCTGATAGACAGAGTGCCTGAAGAACCATGGATAGGGGTTTGGGACATTGTATAGGAGGCAGTGATCAAGACTATCCCTAAGAAAAAAAAATGCAAAAAAGCAAAATGGCTGACAGAGGAGGCCTTACAAATAGCTCAAAAAGAAGAAAAGCAAAAGGCAAAGGAGAAAAGGAAAGGTATACCCATTTGAATGCAGGTTCTAAAGAAGAGCAAGGAGAGATAAGGAAGCCTTCCTCAGTGATCAATGCTAAGAAATAGAGGAAAACAATAGAATGGGAAAGACTAGAGGTCTCTTCAAGAAAATTAGAGATACCAAGGGAACATTTCATGCAAAGATGGACACAATAAAGGACAGAAACGGTATGGACCTAATAGAAGCAGAAGATATTAAGAGGTGGAAAGAATATACAGAAGAACTGTACAAAAAAGTTCTTCATGACCCAGATAACCACAATGGTGTGATCACTCACATAGAACCAGACATCCTGGAATGCAAAGTCAAGTGGACCTTAGAAAGCATCACTATGAACAAAGCTAGTGGAGGTGATGGAATTTCAGTTGAGCCTTTTCAAATCCTGAAAGATGATGCTGTGAAAGTGCTGACTCAGTATGCGAGCAAATCTGGAAAACTCAACAGTGGCCACAGGACTGGAAAAGGTCAGTTTTCATTCCAATCCCAAAGAAAGGCAATGCCAAAGAATGTTCATGGGGTCTCAGAGTCGGACACAACTGAGCGACTGAACTGATGGTACCAGATGCCATGATCTTAGTTTTTTATTTTTGTGTTTTAAGTCAGCTTTTTCACAGTCTTCTTTTATTTTCAACAAGAGGCTCTTCATTCCTCTTCACTTTCTGCCATAAGCGTGGTGTCATCTGCGTATTTGAGGTTACTGATATTCCTCCTAGCAACCAATTCCAGCTGTGCTTCATCCAGCCTGGCATTTTTCATGATGTACTTGCATATAAGTTAAATAAGCAGGGTGACAACATACAGTCTTGATGTACTCTATTCCCAATTTGGAACCAGTCTGTTGTTCCATGTCTGGTTCTAACTGTTGCTTCTTGACCATCATACAGATTTCTCAGGAGGCAGGTCAGGTGGTCTGGTATTCCCATCTCTTTCAGAATTTTCCACAGTTTGTTGTGATCCACACAGTCAAAGGCTTTGGCATAGTCAATAAAGCAGAAATAGATGTTTTTCTGGAATACTCTTGCTTTTCCTATGAGTCACCGTATGTTGACAATTTGATCTCTGGTTCCTCTGCCTTTTCTAAATCCAGCTTGAACACAGAGAAGTTCTCGTTTCATGTACTGCTGAAGTCTGGCTTGGAAAATTTTGAGCGTTACTTTGCTTGCATGTGAGATGAGTGCAATTGTGCCTTAGTTTGAGCATTCTTTGACATTGCCTTTCTTTGTTCCTGGAATGAAAACTGACCTTTCCCAATCCTATGGCCACTGCAGAGTTTTCCAAATTTGCTGGTATATTGAGTGCAGCACTTTCATAGCATCATCTTTTGGATTTGAAATAGCTCAACTGGAATTCCATCAACTCCACTAGCTTTGTTTATAGTGATGCTTCCTAAGGCCCACTTGACTTTGCATTCCAGGATGTCTGGCTCTAGGTGAGTGATCACAGCACTGTGGTTATCTGAGTCATGAAGATCTTTTTTGCATAGTTCTTCTGTGTATTCTTGCCACTTCTTCTTAATATCTTCTGCTTCTCTTAGGTCCATACCATTTCTGTCCTTTATCGAGCACATCTTTGCATGAAATGTTCCCTTGGATTTCTTGAAGAGATCTCTAGTCTTTCCCATTCTATCATTTCCCTCTATTTCTTTGCATTGATCATTGAGAAGGCTTTCTTATCTCTCTTTGCTATTCTTTGGAACTCTGCATTCAGATGGGTATATCTTTCCTTTTCTCCTTTGCCTTTTGCTTCTCATCTTTTCTCAGCTATTTGTAAGGCCTCCTCAGACAACCATTTGCCTTTTTGCTTCTTCTTCTCGGGGATCGTTTTGATCACCACCTCCTGTACAATGCTAGGAACCTACGTTCCTAACACAGTTCTTCAGGCACTCTATCTAGCAGATCTAATCCCTTGAATCTATTCGTCACTTCCACTGTATAATCATAAGGGATTGATTTAGTATTTAATTATACTGCAATATAGATATATATGTGTGCTTCTTAGGTAATACATAAAATAGAAATTTCTAGCACAATTTTGAAGTCCTACTACTGTTACATATGTCCAGGATAGTGTTGACCACTGGCAATAGCTAGTTTAGAGGCCAATGGGAAGGCAGACCTTTAAAGAAATCAGTTGAATAGGTTGAAGAAATAATAACTATTAGAGTATAGACTCATACTCTGGGATACTGGGGGGGTCTCTTAGCATAGAAATGGTTTCTATGAGGAGACATTATCAGTGCTGAGGTTTCAAGACATAAACATGTTATCCTTACCTAAAAATTAAGAAAAAAATTCAATTTAGTAGGCACAGTGTCTTCATTAGTAAGGCAAGAGATTATGCAAAAATAGCAAAAATTTTTCTGAAAAACCATTTTTCTGGAGTTCATAAAACAAAAGACTTAATGTATGATGTTAATGTATAACTTTAATGAATGATAGGTCCCTCCTTTGTAAAGCAGCCAAAGGAAAAGTCCAACATAACTAGAACACAGAGGAAATATATCTCATTTTAAATGAGACAGATAACTTTTTCTTCTTTCCCAACAACGGATGCAAACTAATCTTTATTGTATGTTCCATCTCCAAAGAAAAAAAAAGGATAAATAAAAGAGAGCTGCTGCTGCTGCTGCTGCTGAGTCACTTCAGTCCTGTCCAACTCTGTGCGACCCCATAGATGGCAGCCCATCAGGCTCCACCGTCCCTGGGATTCTCCAGGCAAGAACACTGGAGTGGGTTGCCACGTCCTTCTCCAATGCATGAAAGTGAAAAGTGAAAGTGAAGTCGTTCACTCATGTCTGACTCTTGGCAACCCCATGGACTGCAGCCTACCAGGCTCCTCCACCCATGGGATTTTCCAGGCAAGAGTATTGGAGTGGGGTGCCATTGACTTCTCCGAAAAGAGAGCTATAAGACACCAATTAAAATACCCTCTGAGAATATAGATTCATTTTTTGAAAATCAAAATTCATAATTGAGTCCAATTTAAAAAAAAGAAAGAGAAAGAAAAGGAGAAAGAGAGGAGGGAAGGGAAGGAGAGGGGTGGGAAGGGAAGGGATGGAAAAGAGAGAGGGAAGAAGACATTCAGAACAAAAGCTTAGTAAATGTTATCAAATCCTAGTAGCCTGCTCTTGACATTTCAGCATTTTAAAGAAGATGGACTAGTTCTTCCCCTTTAAAATTCTACATGCTGCCCAAAGATGTATAAGTTTCTTTATATTATTAGGAAGACCTGTAGATAAACAGCAAAATTCCTAAAAGCTCAGCCTCTTAGGGTAATTGTGAATAATGCTAAAGTAACATGGCTGTGAAATGATCAGAATCATAGTAGAGTGTTACAAATAACATTCTTCAAAGTGAAAGACCAAACAATTTTCAGGAGATAATAACCAACATTCCTCTAAATCCTGACCATTGTAAATAATAAGTTTTGCCACATGAGCAATAAACCAGGAAGACTTTGGATACATCCACATACACACAAGGTGGTAGAATCAAAGGCAATGTAGGAAAAAGTTAACTTAAATGCTGAATAATATTTATACTCATAATATGTAAATGGAAGCTGAGTGCTACTCATAAAATTTTAGTAATGGTAGGAGCCTTAGTAATCAACCTTATCTCCCTTACAATTGTAGTCAAAACAAAACAAAACAAAAAAAACATGAAATAGAAAATCATACAGTCACATTTCACCTACTTCATAATTTTTCCCCTTAGTAGCCCAGATAGTATGATTTTATTTAGCTCCTAAAGAGGAAATCTTGAACTACTACTGTCTGGTAGCCAATTACTCCTTCTGAGGGTACCATGCGTATCTCTTTTTTTGGTTAAATTACAGCGTTTATACTGTCTGCTGAGACCAAAATCATCTTGTTAAATATCACCTGAAAATACCACAAAAAATATTATTCAGGTTACATAACAAATGCACTGGGAGGAGGGTCAAAGGGGTGTTAGAGGAATTCTGGTACAAAATCCTTTAATCAGATTTTCTCCAAATACATTAATTTAGTCAGATTGTTTTGTTCACACTAAGAACTAAAGAAATGAGAGTTTTCATTTGGGAGGAGCGAATGGATGGAGAAGGTGAAGGTTGTAGGGCTCAGAACTATCTCTATGAAACCAAAATATATTACCCAGCAATATTATTTATCCAGAGCAACTTTGGCCATCCCGAAAGGCTCAGTAGGTCTGTACTTGTCATGAAGATTCCTCTAAATTAATCTCAGAGTTCATTTGTGTCCACAATAATTCCAATGGAAGACATACCACCTGAGCATCAGTCTGCTATTTAATTAGAAGACTAGTAAACCCATGGTCAGATGTGTCATTATCTAGAATAGCTTCCATGGAAAACTGGGGATGACCAATGCTTGTGCCAGGCCTCACCTCGTTCCTTACCTTTGTAGTGCTCACCACCTAAATAAAGTGAGTAGCAGCATCCTGATATGGAGACAGTTTCCTTCATGACGTCATATAAGGGACCACGAGAAGGAGGATGCAATCCCAAAAAAGAAAAACTCAACCACTTAACGTGGAGGCTTTCAATACAACCTGGTACCCATGTTTGGAAACAGAGCTCTGAAGTCAGATAGACCTGTATTTGAAGAACTCAAATCTCTCTAGTCTTGTCACCAGCTTGGGAAAATGACTTCTCTTCGTGGTTTCGAGAAAGATGTAGTGACATGTAAAGCAACACCACAGAGATTAGCATGGAGTGACTTCTCAACACATGTCAGATCTTCTCCCTGAACTAGACTTTCTCCTTCATTATTTTTGGACTACTGCTTCCCTAAAGACCTACCCTATGATGAAGATTTTCAGGGTCTCTACATATTGATGGGTCTTCAACACCTGATATAGACAGAACCTTTGGTTCCAAAATTTTGTAGTTATTTTTTTATCAGGAAAAGATAAATATATATCCCATGGATTTCCAGGCTGATATAAAGTATTTTCAGTATAATATCATTATTAAACTGAGAAAGATCAAGTAAGAAAACAAATAAATCAACTGAGGCTAAGAAACAATATTTTCACTTCATAAAAGGCTTTTTAAATAATTCAAATAAATCTTTGTCACAAATAAAATTGAATTTCATGTGGAATCAATGATATACCTTTTGACCTGTAATCTGCCAAAAGTAGACAAACAGAAAATTGAAAACAGTCATATAAAAGTTACGTTGATAGGAATCTGTGAATAGATCATGGTGTGTTGGGTTGGCAGGAATAGTGAAGACCTCTCTGATTTACCAGTAAGGTGGAAGGTAAAAGTAACACATATTAAATTATGACTAAGTATTTTTGAAACAAGTCTTTGTGGTAATAACTTCTTAATTAATTCCTTCTAACTTAGCCAAGATATACACATATAAAACTACTGAAACCATATTAAATTATGACTAAGTGTTTTTGAAACAAGTCTTTGTGGCAATAACTTTAATTCCTTTTCACTTAGCCAAAATATACACATATAAAACTACTGAAACCCTTATTTATAGTCACAGAGACCAATGTGGGATTAACAGAGAAAGTCACCATCTTACAAACAGTAAATCCATAGTCCTATAGGCTTTAATTAAAAGACATTCATCATCCAGACATTAAATGAACTTGAAGGAAATAGAAGACAAAAATATCACCTTTTAGATTGCTGATGATTCTGGAATGCTGTGATTGGGAGAGCTTAACATCCCCAAAAATAGCACCAGATTTTAAAAAACAACCCTCCAAGTGGTTTAATTAGTGGGCAAACGAAATCCTCAAAAATAAGTTTGTACATATAAAAGCCAGCATGCAATGTTCCAGGGGCCAAGTCATAGCTGTAATAGTCTGTATAACACACCGCCCCCGTATTTAACCAGACGTTTTTCTTTTGGAAAAGTAACTAAATCTACAGATCACTAGGTACCCTTTTCCCTATCAAACTGGAGTCTCCACTTGATATGAAAAATCTCTACACTCCTTCACTTAGCTCATATGGTATTTATGTGGTGTTAGCTAGAATGTGAGCTCTGAACCCAGACTTAGTACACATGTTGGAACACCAACTCTTCCCCACTTCCTTTACCTTTGTTACAATATCTGTACCTATAAAATAAATATAATAATAGTTTTAATTCACAGGGTTATTAGTATTTGGCTTAGTTTGGGTTTACCCAGGAGCAGACTGTAAGAGAAAGATTCTAATGCAGGGGCAGGGAAAATATACAAGGAGAATAAAGCAGCCAATAAAGAATGTACCATACAGCCAGCTACCACAGGAGTTTAATCCTGTCGGGAAATTTTGGAAATGGTTTAAACTCACATCTCTGAAACAACCCATATGAGGTACAAAGGAGCTGGGGTATTTATACACCAACACTTGTCAGTTAAAGTGCTCCCAGACAAAAGTACAACAGCCAAAACAGTTCCAGAAAAGTTCCTCAGCCACAAAGATGCAGATACTGCTGCTTGAAGTCTGCCACTGCACAATGACGTGGGCGAGGCTGAATGAATTAATGTACGTGAAGTGTCTAGACCAGTGCACAGCTCATGCAAAGAGTTCCATAAGTGTGACTTACTATTACTTATAATATCAGTATTATTATTATTACTTTGCCCAGAGGCATCACCTAATGCCACTCATATTTATGTCAATGGCCTACTACCAGGACATTTGTTGATGCTCCCAGTAGAGTAGCTATTCCATAACATTTGATGATCATCAATATGTTGAAGCAGACTCAACCAAAACGGCTCAAACTGAGAAATCAGGGAATATTAGCATCTGCAAACTATCATCCTATGAGATGAAGTGCAAAGCAACGACAACCTCAAACAGAAATTCCTTTTCCATGAACCACTGAGTCTTTCTTTACCCTCATAAAATCCACCACCTCTGTCTTGGCTGGCAGTATTAGGCATGACCCTGAATGCCTTGCAACAGGCTGCAGCAGTTTCTTCAATCTGCGTTCTATAGAAATGCCTGACCCAGAACTGACGTCTGCCAGAACGTGGGTTAAAACATTACCAAAGGAGATAAGCAGACTCTAAAAACGTCCTCTTTTCAAATTGCTGCATCTATAAAATTCTTCCTGGATTCAAACAGGGAGCCTCAGACACCAAATTAGCTAGACGCAGCAATCACTTATCGAGGCCACAGACACTGGATGACATTGAATCCATGTATGGAGCATTAATTGTGTCTAAGCTAATTCAGACAGTGGCAGCGTGGTGGGTAATGGGTTGGGAGAAGTGACTATGATGTGGAAGACAGATCTGTCTCAAAGAACATGGAGACCTGTTAGGTCTCCACCAGTAGAAGTGGTTTAGCCATATTAAATACCAATCACTATGGACCTGTGCTTACTTTTGATGACATGTAATGACAAGAACAAAGTGTCAAGATTTGTCACAAAGCATGGCACGTTGAATTATCATATGATAGAAATTAGGCTGAAGGGGGATGTGAACCAGGTTGCATGGAAACTGAGCCTTTCAAAAGGATGTGGTGAAGAGACCCCCTAGTTCATTACTCAGCATTCAGTCTTTTCTTCTTCCCCATATCAACAGCCCAGTTTGCTCCCAGGAGATAAATGTGCCCAAGTAAACGACTGTAGCTCCCATCCAGCTTCCCTTCAAGTTACGGAGTGTCTGATGAGTTACAAATTCTCTGTCTTTTTTACTTCCTCCCTTTCTGATGGAGCACAAATATCATCTTGTCCTCTATAGGGGCCTTGACAGTGGAAGTCATGTGCTAAGGATGCAATGGCAAACAGGCAAGGGAGCTTAGGCCTCTGATACAGTCTATGGAGCCACCATATTGAATCTTGAGTATCTATCTCTGGAATGATACAAGATGAATACTTTCTACACTATGACATCTTTAAAATTGGGATGAGACTTACAGTTGATAGTGTTTTAAATTGTTCTCTACTAAGTAATTGCTCGGAGAAGGCAAAGGCACCCCACTCCAGTACTCTTGCCTGGAGAATCCCATGGATGGAGGAGCCTGGTGGGCTGTAGTTCATGGGGTCGCTGGGAGTCGGACATGACTGAGTGACTTCACTTTCACTTTTCACTTTCCTGCATTGGAGAAGGCAATGGCAACCCACTCCAGTGTTCTCGCCTGGAGAATCCCAGGGACGGGGGAGCCTGGTGGGCTGCCGTCTATGGGATCGCACAGAGTCAGACACAACTGAAGTAACTTAGCAGCAGCAGCAGCAAGTAATTGCTGTTTGCCTTAAAGATGTGTGGACAATATAGTCACTGCTATTTCTATGGGCTTCACTTCAATGGAATCATGTTCTGTATTGATACAATTCATGTTAAGCTTAAATCCCATTTAAAATGTCTTGCAAAAGATTATACTATGATTCAATGTTGAAATGGAAAGTTACTGGTATACAGAAAGGCATGGAAACAGAGTAGCAAGCTATGAATTTGATATTAGGAAAGAAAACATTAATGACTGAAGAACTGAAAAGATTTTCACAGTTTTTTAGTGAGGTGACAAATTCTTTCAGCAGGAAAATACCCACACAAGTATACAAAGCTGTGTTGTAGTGTGCTACAAAGATATATACTCAGAAAACTATTGCCTCTCTCAGGCCAAGCAAGGAGAACTCAATCATCAAAATGTGCAGAGTGGTTATTAGGAATTTGGAAGAAAAATCCAAAAGACAAAAGTGGGGATTATTAAGAAATGCCACATCACCAACACTATTGATGTTACAAGACAATATTGAATGAACAATTGTGGACATCAGTGATTATGAGTCAAAAAGGCATTCAGAAGGGACTCTGAATATGAGGTTCAGGACTGCCCTAAACAATTTATTCTGCTTATGTTATTTTTCTTTCTGCACGTTCAAGAGTGATACATGAATAAAACTCTAAGCATAGAAGAGACCAGCAGACAGAAAGGAAAATTCCGAGACCATTTCTGTAAGTTGGTAGTAAGATGAAAGGGGCCTGAAGGAAGGAAAGGCAACAACAAAAACTTACATTTAAAGTGGTATTTGCTAGAGGTAATGGCCTCAGAGAAAATATACACTAAACAGCCTTTAGCAAGAGTTGGGGATTAAGGAAAGAAAATTTTCTTCACCAGGGTTAAAAGTAACAGCATTTTAGGGGATTGTGGGCAGGATCAGTTTTGAGGGATCTGAAATTGACATTTTAACTGCTATTCACCGCTAGCAGCTTTTGCTTTGATTACATTTTTATGATTCCATCATAAAAGGGGCAAAAGCAGAACTTAAAAGTTCCTGATGCAAGGTGGTTACATCTCAAAAACCAATAACGGGGCTTATTTATTGAAGCTGAACACCAATGAGCATGAGCATGCTTGGTCGCTAAGCCGTGTCCAACTCTTTGCGACCTCATGAACTGTAACCCGCCAGGTCCCTCTGTGCATGAGATTTCCCAGGCAAGAATACTGGAATAGGTTGCCATTTCCTCCTCCAGAGGATCTTCCTGACCCAGGGATCATTTATACCCATGATTCCTGTATTAAGCCCACACCAAGGAGCATTACATGGTAATTATGAAAAAAAAATTAGAAGTACAGAGAGTAACATGGATGGATCTTAAAATCCCAAGGCTCAGGAGAAACACACACAGTGATACACAATACTGGAAAAAATTTCTTCACATTGAAACAAATATATATATATAAAACAATGATACTCACTTGAGAAAACACATGCATGCAAAAAAGATCCACACTAAACTCAGGAGAATAATTCCCTGGATGTGTAAATAGGAGGGGTACAGGGATGAGACGAAACGAACAAACTATTATTCAATTCAGCCAGTGATGGTAATGGGTCACAAACTGAAAAATAATGAACTACATCTGACGCCTCTTCTCATGAAAAAAGTCTCTGCATAAACTGGAAGTTTAAATAAGCTTCAATAAATAGGCCCCGTTATTCTAAAATTCAAGAGAGAAATTGTGCATATATTATTACATACTTAAAAAAAAAACAGATAAAAGGTAGTGAACACAAAAGAACTTAATAAGCACTTTTAAGAATTACTAAAAACGTACCACTATTCAAAGGTGATACTAATCAACACCTTTCCCCCTCAAAATCTAAATAAAATGTAACATTGAGTGATTTTTGGTAATTGCCCTTTTAATTTTATTGAACAATGCTTTCAGTAAAATCGGAAAACATCAAAATTTAATTGAATTTATTTTTAGATCTACTATTCAATGATTAAAATATTCTTCTGTGTTTCTTTAATGTGTTTACCCAAACTTCATTTCTTCTGCTAATTTATTTTTCGCATGTTAAATTCTGGAGTAACCTCGTAGAGGTAAATTCTAGAAATGTGATCTGCATTTCTCTGTGTCACTCTGCTGTATTAATAATTTCAACATGAGAACCCATCTACAAGCTTTGCTGTCTTCAATAAATGGAAAGATTCATATACTCCTCAGTTGCACTTCTAAAGAAGGGATGTGGAGCACACAAAGAGAAATAGTTTAGGAAATGGAGAAAGCACATCCCTGTTGGTTGGAGCAAACAGGAGAACTGCATCAACACAGCAAGTGTCCACCTACCTTACACCGACCAGGATTTCTCGGCCTTACCCCTATAGACGGGGTAGGTCAGACAGTGCTCTGCTGTGCGTGCTATCCTATGCGTTGTTGGATGTTTATCAACATCCTTGGCTTCTACCCACTGAATGCCAGTAGCAACCAACCCCCCACAATGTGAAGTGGGCACAATCACTCAGTTGAGAAGCACTACTCTATAGAATAAGGGCAACAGCCTGAAATCCACTGCAGACCAAGCGCTGTGAATTACCAGTGTTCAGGAAAGGCTTAGGCTTCATCGACTGTGTGCCTTGTACCATGGGGAGTACTATTTTATGCTACCTCACTACGAAGGTGTTTAATAAGAATAACAACAAAAACAGCACCACTAGATATCAAAAACTTACTGCTGCCTCTTGTCCTTTATTCCAGTAAAGGCCTACTCATTTTCTTCCATGGAGATAAACTCTCCTCCATCAATTACGAATAGGGGAAGGATTGCCCACCAAGCAGTCTCACTCACTCCTAGCCAGTGGAATGAGTGGATAATTTCTCTCATTGAAGCAAAAGAAAGAGGAAAAGGGCAGAGGCCATTCATCCTCATGAAGAATCCTTGAGAAGCCATCCTGTTGCTCCTTCTCAGATTTAGTAAGATGCCCTTATTTTTTACCCTTTCTGATACTTGTCTTTGAATCCTTAGAGCGCCTTCATTTATTTTCTACTTTGGCTAAATTAATCGGTTTGGGTTTTGGGGATTTGCCATCCAAGGATCCCAACTGGTCAACAATCATTTATTGCACTGAACTATGGGGCTACGCTGATGGCTCAGACGGTAGAGAACCTGCCTGCTAGTGCAGGAGATCCGGGTTCCATTTCTGGGTGGGAAGAATCTTCTGGAGAAGGAAATGGCAACACACTCCAGTATTCTTGCCTGGGAAATCCCATGGACAGAGGAGCCTGGGGGCCTACAGTCCATGGGGTCACAAAGACTCGGACAGGACTTAGCGACTAAACAACAACAAAACCTTGCCTGAGCACTGTGCTCTCACTGTGGCACACGTTGCCTCAGTCACAATCAGCTAGTAATTCAGGGCCCAGCATGGCACAGGTCCTCTTCTTGTTACAGGAAGCAGACGCGAGGCTGTGGTGTGCACCTTCTCCATTCAGGCAGCCGGGGAAGCATTCGGAGAGCTTCCTCAAACAGCAAGTGCTTACGTCTCGCACAGAGAGATTTTGACTCAATGGGCCATGACAATGTTTTTCAGCAAAGTGCTATTGAAAATGTACTATGTACAAGGCAGTGTCCTTAGTTACTTAATTTGCAATCACGAGTAGAAAAAACAGGAGGAATTATATTTTTAGTTAAAAGAAAACTGAAAATTAGATGTGGTATCATGACCATAGAATTTGGTGGTAATCTCATAAGGCCTGCCCAGACTTTAGAGTATAAACACCCTTTTTGCCTTACTCAGTGGGTCTTAGATTTTAGTGTATTTGACAATGACTATACATGGTTGTCATACCCAAAATCATCTATAATAAACTGTATGGTTGATACTTTTGATAATATGCTAGTTTTGCAAAAAACATACACTTTGGGGCCTTTTATAATAAAAGGGCCAAAAATATATACTTTGCAAATCCAAACCCATATACTTTGTGGCCCTTTATAGAAGAAGTCTGCTGACATGAGAATTTTCTTGTTTAATCCTCCTAACAGCCCTGTGAGTAACAACAACTAGTGCATACTGACGAATTCTGTATACAATTTTAAATACATTGTTTCACTTATTGCCTTCAACAATTGTCCTACTAGGGAGGTACTATTGGAACACTTATTCTAGAGATAGAGAAACTGAGGCAAGTAACTTTCCCATATCTACATGGCTCATAGTTGTTGGAACTAGTACTGTAATTCATGTCTGTTGACTCTGAAGCTGCAGCTCTGTGTTAAATTGCATGTTGTCACTTTCAAGCTATGGCAGTGTAAAAAAATTTATAGAAAGAAAACTCAAATAAGTTGAAGATGGAACACTTATTTCATCTTTGCTCTCCTGAAGAATGGAGCGCTCCACCTGTCGGATCTAGAAAGAAACAAGATGAAAGACATCCCAAAGAAGCCTTTCTCTCTGCGTTTATCTACGATTATTTCTGGGGTCCATCAGGGAGCTGCACAGGGCCATCTACCTGGTGGAAGAGGCCTGCCCCGGCATCTCGAACACCATGGTGGCCCAGCTGGTGCAGCAGCTACAGAGATATTCTCTAAGTGGTGGAAGAACTTCATCCCATTGAAATCCCTTTATCATTTGGGGTTTTGTTTTTCCTTTTATTCTCCACGCCAGGATAGCAAAGCCCGATAGTAAGAAGAAAGACTCCCTCCATCTTCTTTCCAAGCAATAGCTCAGCTAATGAGAGACTATCACAACTCAGCCGATGGAAAGCCACGGCCTGTTTGTTTACTCTAGCCTCCTAACTTCCTTTCCTATAACAGAGTGCTCCTCTCCATTTTTGCAGGGGACTCACACAGGGACCGCCATGGTTGAAGAATTGTGATTCTTTGCTGATCCTGAATAAACCCATTTTTGCTGTCTACTGGTTTTAGGTCAACAGTACATAGAATACTGGCCCCTCAAAAGATGTCAATGCCCTAATCTCCGAGCTTGTAAATATGTTACTTTATATGGCAAAAGGAACTTGAAGATGTAAAGAAGTATTTTGAGATGGGAAAATGATCCTAGATTATTCTGGTGGATCCAATGAAATTACAAGTTTCTGATAAGTGACATAGGAAGCAGGAGGGGCAGAGGACGAGATGTTATGATGGAAGCAGAGGCCTGAGTGATTTGGGGCCACAAGGCAAGGAATGTCGGCAGCCTCTAAGATCTGGGAAAGGTTAGGAAATGGATTCTCCCCTGAGCCTGCAGAAGGAACCAGCCTTGTTAACAGTTTGATTTTAGTTCAGTGAAATCTACTTTGGATTTCTAACCTTCAGCATGGTAAAAGGATAAATTTTAGTAGCTTCAAGTCAGTAAGTGTGGGGGAACTTGTTATAGCAGCCACAGGAAACTCATATAAGGGCCATATTTTACTTACTTGGGCCACACTTTAGTAGACACACAAAGGCAGAAACACAGGGAATTATTATAATTCAAGCCAATGGTCGAAGCTTCAGGGAACAAAATAATGCAGTTTAGTGGGGTTTCAGTTGAGAAATAGCTTCTGGGCGATGGGACTACAGGAAAACTCAAGAAGAACTCAGAGAATGATTGCCTGTATTGACTGCACTGGGTTCAGCAGATCTTCCCTGGAAGCAGATACTAACCCAACCATCTGTGTAGGGGAGAGAGACCTAGAGAGCTCTATTACCCCAACAGCAAGAGGGGATTTTTTTTTTTTTAATTAAGAACAGGCCTTCCTGTAATTTGAGTTGTTTTTTCACTCTAGTATCTCAAAGCCAATTTTTAGATTCCCATGTTAATGTCATCGCCCTCTACTCTGTTAAAAGATATCATTGGGACTTCAGAGATTATTAAAAATTAGACCTATGGGGATGATTATATAAGTTCTCCTTGAAATACTAGTCATAAATTTTCCTGAAAACCAGGGTGTGTCTGAATATATTAGCATCATCTAGGGTTTCTCAGCCTGGATGCTATTGACATTAAAAACCAAAGATAAATCTTTGCTGTGGGGGCTGCCCTGTGTTATTGTACAATGTTGAAGAGCCTCTGTGGCCCTTATCCACTAGCTGCCAATATTGCCTCCTCCCTCAATTATGACAAAACATCTCTGGACATTGCCAAATGTTCCCTGACGAACAAAACTGCCCCCGGTTGAGAACCACTAGCATAGTCAAAGACAAACCATATTTTCATACTTCCATCATGCTATGATGAATTTCTACTCTCCTCATCACTACACAGAATGTCACCCTACTCCACCTTTCAAAAATAAATAAAGAACCAGTGACATTAGGGAAATGATATTGAAAGCATGGATTCTGGGCTAGTATATAAAACTGGCCCATTGTCTCTATAGTGTTCCTCAGATTTTTATCTCAGTTCTTTTTTTCCCCCCTGGATTTTTATATGCAGGTCCTAAACAACAACAACAAAAACCTGAAATAACAATTTAATTTAATTTAATTATTCCTTTGCCTTTAGTCACTCATACATTAATTCCAGAAGAGTACGATAATTGACAATGTACAAATAAACAACAGCTCCTGGGCACAGGTTTTAAGTCTTCATTACACTCCTGATTTCACATTAATGAGGGAGATAGGACTTTGCAGCAATTTGACTAGAGATTAATAGTGCCTTTGTGCCAATCAAAACCTGTTCAAAATTCAAGGATGACTCCAATGTCACTCTCTCGGGAAACTTTTCTCTGACTTCTTCCATCCTTCTATGGGCTCCCCTTGTTCTATTAGAACATTTATTTCACTCTTTTATTAGACTCAGCTATTCACATGCTCATCTACTTCACCTTGGACTACACTCAGACCTTTGATTGTAACTTCCAATAACAAATTATAGGTGATAAAAGAAAAATTTAAAACTACGACAAAGCAAGTCAAATGCAGAAGGTTGAGACATTTCACAGGACCTGACTCCTTCACAAGTCATTGGCATTAATGAAAAGACAGCTAGTCTAGAATAAAAGAGATACTAGAAATGTGGGCCATTTTTGACTCCTTGTTTGGATAGTTATGTTGGGGACGATTGCAACAGTTTGAATGTGGAGTGAGAATTGCATGCTTTGAAGGCCTTATTAATCTGCATAGGTATGAGCATGCTGTTTTGTATGTGTAATAAAATTTCAAGTGGAAGTATTTAGGCTATATAATCATGATTTCTGCAATTTAAGATACTTTCTCCAAATACAGTGCAACATGCTAGGAAGCGAAGTAAAGTGAAGTTGCTCAGTCGTGTCCGACTCTTTGTGACCCCATGGACTGTAGCCTACCGGGCTCCTCCATCCATGGGATTTTCTAGGCAAGAGTACTGGAGTGGGTTGCCATTTCCTTCTCCAGAGGATCTTCCTGACTCAGGGCTCGAACCCGGGTCTCCCACAGTGTAGGCAAACGCTTTACTGTCTGAGCCACAAGGGAAGCAGATGTGGCAAAACTGTCATGATCGCTAAATCCGTGTGACAGGGTGATGGGATGGGCATATAGGTGTCCTTATACTATCCTCTGCACCCTTGGATATGTTTCCAAATATTCAAAATGAACGATCTAAAAAAGTTCACACTCGGCCACACCAACGACACAAACAGTGTTGAGGTCTGAGGCTGGTGAATGCTTCCTGGGTCACTAACATCAAACTCACAAGAGAAATACAGACCCAAACGGGGCCAGGTTATGAGCCAGTGGAAGGGAAGAACACATTTCAAGACAGGAATCAGGAGCAAGTTTCAGCCTCCCAGAAGGTCAAGGCCAATGAATGGCCAGGGGAGAGTAGAAAGGATCCATTCAGTATGACAGCTGTGCTGTTTCCATACTGCCGCTAATTTCGTGTTACTCAGGGGTTCAATGTGCATTTACTGAGCACTCAGGTCCTGTTTGGGCTGCTAAGGGAGACAGGGACCAACAAGACCTGTATGGCTCTCAGGGAAATTCCATCCTTAGGCTCATGAGGGGAGACAGCAGGTGAGCTGCCAAATAAGTAAACCATAAATGAGAATGGCTAGGGTGCTGAAAGATACTGGGAAACCAAAAGAGGGAGACACAGGATAGAGTCGATTGAACAGGAAGATGGACCAACTTCAGACTGAGTGGCCAGGACACTCTGGCATTTTCCAGGAGCCTTGAGTAACGAGGCCTGAAGGAAAAGGTGTTTGGAGAAGAGGGGAGAGAGCGCAACGAGTCTGAGGTAGGAAGAAACTTGGAAAATAAAGAGGCTCTTGTGCCAAAAGTGGAGTGGGGTGGGGAGAGTGGCTGCAAAGGCGGCATTGAAGGTAGGCAGGGGCCAGGTGAGGTCAGCCACTGAGGCCGAGCAGAGGACTTGAGAGTTGATTCTCAGGCATGGGACATGGTGTAGTACCAACAGGGGCAGGCCCATGATCTGAGTTGTGTTTTTTGAAAGACCTTTCTGGCTGGTCCATAAAAAATGGAGTGAAAGCGGGAAGAGCTGCAGCACGAAGAGCCATGAAGAAGCAGCTGAAGTCAGCCAAGAGAATGATGACTGGGGGCCCTGGTTACCAGTGGCATTGATTAAATCAAAGGAGCCTATTCCAGAATCTTGTTCAAGGAAAGGATGGAGGGGGAGGGGCGAGGGGGAGAGAGAAAGCAAGGAAGACCCCGAGAGGCTTGGCCTGAGTGTCTGCCCTGGTGCAACTGAATAAGATGAGGAAATCCTCTGGATCTTACAAGCAGGGTGTTTTGTTTCTGGAACATGTGAAGCTTATTCCTGCCTTAGGCTCTTCGGATTTCGATCCCCTCTTTGTGGAACGTTTCTTCCCTCAATTATTAGTTAGATCTCATCGGAGAGGCATTTTCACAGAGATTTCTGTCCTGACCACTCTATCGTCATTCTTAGGAAGGGGCAGGATGCAAGTCTGGAGAAACACTGACTTTGTTAGAGAGAGCCAGAGTTATTGAAGGGTGACACTAGGCAAAACGCTGGCTGCCCCGCCCACCTCCCCCTCCTCTTCTTCCTCCTTTTGGCCACCTGAGAAGTCTGACCTTCGATTTCCCCAGCACAGGCCAGGGGGCCAGGGGCTCAGCCTCCACTCATGCAGCCAGCTACTCACTGAATGGGCAGGGCCCCCAGCCGGCACTGAACCAGGGAGGCTGCAGGGCTTCCCTGCAAGGGCCTACCTATTTGAAGCCCAATTTGCCCTTCCAGTAAAAAATGGGCAACTGTGGTCACCTGCCCCCTTGCTCGAAGGTAACTTGTGGACAACAGCTCTGAATAACATTTATCTCCCACAGCACCTCGTCTAATACTCTGTAAATAAATTAACAAGCATCACTTTGCACTACTTCACAAATACACTGTTTGTGGAATAGAAGAATCTAAACATTGCAGCCACCAGGCCTCAGACTTATTACGGTATCAGAGAAGTCATTATGGTATCTAAAGAATATCTGAATGGTAATGTATCTAGAGGCCAAATGACTGCTGTATAAAACCAATATTCTTTAATCATCCTCTGTCCCAATTTAACTAACATATCCAACTTTTGTTAGATATTTACTCCTCTTTTCATGTTTCTACATTTATCTCTGGCACATTTGGTCCTTCCAAAGACAGGGAGAGTGCTGGGGGATAAGAATAACAAGGAAAATCTGGAACATGGTGAGGAGCAGAAACGGGGAGCAACAGAAGCCAAAAACTCTTAGAAGCAACTGTCCTTAGACTGTCCTCACTCAACCTGCCAGAAGCCACGGATATAAGCAGCATCCGCATAAACAATTTCATTTGCATAGATGGAGAATTGTATTCTCCACTGAGGGACAAAGAGACAGAGAGACAGATTGAGATTTAACTTGCTTTAGAAGACTCACCAAGATAGAAGGACATCCTATCAACTGACAAGTTAAGTTGTCCAACTTTTACAGGGAAAAAAATTAATGAAAATGGAACTTGAACAATAAATTTCCTTCTAATGACAGGCTTTCTTCAGCTAAGGTCTGGCTTAAACTAAGGGATGTGCAATTTAATTATATTCTTCTAACAAAAATAGAAGAATTAACCGTTTCTCTGAGGCTTGTTAAAATTGGAATTATGAGAAATTTAGTTTCTGAGTTTCGCATACGTGTTTCTTTTAATTGTGGATCATAACTATAGTTCCAACTGTTCTCTTCAAATCAGTATCATTACAAAATCTTTCATGACTTTAAACTATTAAAGCAGAAACAGTAACACAATGAACTCTAATGAAACAAAATGAAACTCTTTTGTGATCTTGATACTTGTCCTGAACTTGTTTAATAACCAAACTGGAAACAATATTGAAAGGGCATAAAAATCATATAAAATAAAGTGGCAGTTTGGCATCTATCCTGGGCCGAAAAGGGTACTAATAATTTTAAGGATAGCGGTAAGAAATTCAAGAAAAATATGCTATCAAAGTCACATTTTATAATTGTGAGATGACAGTTAATGTCTTTTTCCTTTAAACCAAATGAACCTGATTCACGTATGTCATGATGCCGGCTACATTCAAACATGCACTGACATCCAAGGGGGGGACTGATTAGAATTAATACTCCTCCAATAATTTTAGGCTTTGCACTCTGCCAGTTGGTGTCATTTCTCTGCTTTAGGCAGATTTCCCAAAAGGATACAGTGGTTGCCCACTTTCTAATCAAAAAACCATCTTGGTAAACTAAATATGACAAATATGAAGAAGCAGATGGTTCAACTTACTTTTGAAAAATGTCACTGAAGGTTAATGTTACTAATTATCATACATGGACTCATTTCACCTAAATATTGGGGGCACTACCATGCAGCCCTCTCAAAAAAAGTTTATTAACCAACGGAGTATGAGTCACTCCATGTGTCACTTTCCTCTTCTGAGGAATCAGAAGCGAATGTAAATATTTACAGTGAGTTCCCTGCAAGTCTATTTTGCCAGAGCACACCTTTTAGGTAAGTGTTTGAGAAAGTGATGTGGGCCAGCATTATGAGATGTAAAGAATACACCAGAGAACATGTGGTCAAAGCAGAATGAATGCTGCAGCATAAATATTTGGCAGAAAGCTTCAATGTCCATACTGTTTTCACATTTTGTGGCCTTGAGAAACTAGAAAGACACCTTTATATATATGATATCCATAACTGTACCTGTATCTCTATTTCTACATCCCACCCACATCCATACCTTCAGTTCATTCAGTCGTGTCTGACTCTTTGTGACCCCATGGACCGCAGCACGCCAGGCCTCCCTGTCCATCACCGACTCCCGGAGTCTACCCAAACCCAATCCATTCCTTAAGTTACATATAAATCCACATCTATATAGAACCTACTCAGTCCTGGGACCCAGTCAAAGTACTACATATGGACCAGTGAACCAAGTAGACAGTATGGCAGTTTATCAAGAAAAATAATACAAAAAGAAGCACCATACAACCCAGCAATTTCATTCCTGATACATGCAACCCAATGTTCGTAAAAGCAATATTTACAATAGCCAAGATATGAAACGGACCTAAGTGTCCATCAGTCAATGAATGTATAAAGACACACACACACACACACACACACACATATAAAAACACACAGTGGAATACTATTCAGTCATAAAAAAGGAATGACATTTTATCATTTGCAACAATATAAATGGACTTGGACAGTACGATGCTAAGTGAAATAAGTCAGGGAAGGACAAATACTATATGATGTCATTCATACATGGAATCTAAAAATAAAAGAGAAACTAGTCAATATAACAAAAAGACAATAGACTCATAGATCTACAGAACAAACTAGTGGGGAGAAAAGAGCAAGATGTGGAGAACAGGATTAAGAGGTACAAACTACCATGTATAAAATAAGCGAAAAGGATATACTTTACAACACAGGGAATATAGCCATTATTTCATAATAACTATAAATGGGGTATAACCTTTAAAAATTGTGAATCACTATATTATACACTTGTAACTTATATAACATTGTACAGTAACTATATGTCAATATATATAAATATATAAAACATATTTTTATAAAATATATAAAAAGGACTCCAGAGCCTTAAATAAAGTCTCAAGGGAAATAATGTCAAAGAAGATTAGATGGATGAAAATTGATATATTCCAGATATTGTGAATGAAACACTTATTAATGACATCCACTTGATCATTTAAAATTTATCAGATGCACTCTTTATTAAATGAGTAACTGGACACAAGTTTGTCCATTAATTTTTTGAAAACCTAGCTAGTTTATAATTAAAATATATCATATCACTACTTTTGCAGGAAAAAAACCAAACACGTAAGGGGCCAAGTTAATGGCTTTTATATCCACAAAGAAAGTTCTGTTCATTCTCCAGCCAGCCCTCTGGGAAGGTATGGGTGGAGACCTACTTGTCTTATACCCCACAACCTCCCTGTTTTCCTGAAAAGCCTCCTAGGACTAATTAATCTACTGGTGTAATTGTCAATAGAGCTTAACTCACTATATGATGCCTTAAACTAGCAGTTGGAGGATATAATTGTTATTGGTCAGTGCCCAACACCGACACCAACAGATGGCTGTTAGTTAAATTTGTCAACACACCCAAATAAGCAGGGAATTTCATGCTTCAGAAGTGGCTAGCTGGATGAAGACTTCTTTTGAATCCTGGAAACGCCAACCTACAATATGCTGGAAGCACATGACCTGCCCCAACATTTCAGTCATCTTTACCTCAGCAATTGTTAAACAATATAAAATCTGTGTGCAACATCACCTACCTGAATCTTTATAAAGCAGTATTCTGCCCTGTGTATCTGCCACAGACCAGCATTTTGAGTGAGAATACAAATAAATCCAAACACAGGGGTGAAAACGTCAAAGGCACTGTAACTCTTCCAGGCTCTTCCGTGTAATACTTGATGAATAAAACAAATGACTTTTTAACTACATTGGCAGAGGAAGGAAGAAGAGGAGGAAGACAGGAAGAGAAAGGAGAGCCAGAGAGCCAGAGGATTACTGCTGACACCCAGTGTCTATCCACAGTATAATTCTTCGCTCTGAGCAGGAGAACAAGAAAGCTACAGCACTCCCTCAGAAAGGTTCGCAATCAACAATACCTCTTAAAAACATTTACTAGGAACTAGATTTTTAATCTGGTTTTGAAATGCAATACTTAACGGAGAAGGGAAGAGATCATGCAAGAGGAAAAGGGGTCACAGGGTGGAGGGCAAAACAAACTGTATTTGTCAATTTGGTCTTGAAAAGGAACCACCATTCTGTCTCGCCATCTTAAAAACTCATTTTAAATGCCCTCATCTCTCAGGTTCAACACGGAGATTTATCGTACTTTCTCAACCTGAAATTCTAGGATTCCACTGTGTGATTTTAAGTTCTGACAGCCATCAGTCAGTGATGGCAAAACGGGTAAGTCATGACATTTCCAAATCAAGACTATAGCCTAGTCTTATTATCACACACATACAGTGAACCCACTTACAGGTTCACAGAACGGCTACAGGTTCCCCATCTGGCACAGGCAAGTGTGTATAATTTTGTTTAAAAGCTCTGATCTTTAAAAATGTGTCTGGTAGATCTGTAGGGAAATATTTTATTGCCTTGCATTCCCTCAGGGGTGAAAATGCTGTCTTGACAAATGGATTCCCTGAGAAAAAAGTATGTGCAAATTTCTAATCTTCTCAGAGACAGACGTTAGTCAAAAAGCAATGTCAACTTCTGTAATTTTCCCGAAAAGCTAGCTGCTGTTTCTTCTAAAAACAACAACAACAAACACTCTAGCTTTAAAAAGAAAAACAGACCAATGGTTTGGTTATTTTTAAATGGGCCTCTTCAGTTCAATATCTACTTAATTTTTTTCCAGACCAGAAGGCAAGATAGGCCAAGCTTATCTTAAATTAGATTAATCATGTTTTTTAAAAAATTACTTCTTTGGTCAAGAAAACAGAAACTTACATGGACAAAAAGATGATGCAAAGTGCTCTGAGAATGTTTTCCAGTTTTTACCTTTCTATCTCTTGAAGCAACAGAAAGAAATAAAAGAGAATTGATGCTTGAAAAATACAGATTAACAGGGTTGCCAGAAAAAATACAGCACACGCAGTTAAATTTGAATTTCAGATAAACAAGATATCCATTCTTAATTTTAATTTGTGAAATCTAGCAGATCTATTGCTGCTGTTGCTAAGTCGCATCAGTCATGTCCGACTCTGTGTGACCCCATAGATGGAAGCCCACCAGGCTCCCCCATCCCTGGGATACTCCAGGCAAGAACACCCGAGTGGGTTGCCATTTCCTTCTCCAATGCATGAAAGTGAAAAGTGAAAGTGAAGTCACTCAGTCGTGTCCGACTCTTAGTGGCCCATGGACTGTAGCCTAGCAGGCTCCTCCATCCATGGGATTTTCCAGGCAAGAGTACTGGAGTGGGGTGCTATCGCCTTCTCCAAGCAGATCTACTAGTGATTCTTTATTTCTCCTCAAAAACTAGGGAAACCAAGGCACAGACTGACTGACAGAGCAGATAGCTTCAAATTGAATTTGTAGTCTCTGCCTTCAGACCAATGGTGCATCCTGTTCACCTCTTAGCCATGAAGCTTGTTAACTTTAAAAATGGAGTTAAGTGTATATATCAAGTTGGAATCAAAAATATTTTAAATCTTTACCTGTATGTAGACTTAAGATTACATTGAATGGTTTTATCTCCAGGACATGGGAAGTAGAAAGAAAATAACACAGACACATAGACATGAGTTCAAAATTCATAGAAAGAGGAAGGAAGGGAATATGTCCAAGATGGCCACCAGTAGTCACATGTGGCTCCTCAGGTTTTGATTAATTAAAGTAAAACAAAACAAAAACTTGAGTTGCTCAGCTCTATTGATTTTCAGCACTCAATATCCACATGTGGCGGTCAGAGAAAGCTTCATCAGACAGGGCTGGCCTAGAGGCTCCTAAGACCCTGCCTGGCACACAGTTATGCCATTCTGGGTCACTGCTATATAAAGCAGTGCTCAGGATGCACCAAGCTTCAAGGAAATCCTCATCTCAGTCAGAAGTTTTGTTTCCGTGGTTCTCTACTAGGCTACCCACTCCAGTATTCTTGGGCTTCCCTGTGGCTCAGCTGGTAAAGAATCCGCCTGCAATGCAGGAGACCTGGGTTTGATCCCTGGGTTGGGAAGATACCCTGGAGAAGGGAAAGGTGACCCACGCCAGAATTCTGGCCTGAACTGTGTAATCCATAGGTTGCAAAGAGTCTGACAGGACTGAGTGACTCTCACTTCACTTCACTTCTGTGCTCCTGCTCTACCCCAATGCTCCTTATCCCTGAGGAACTCATCTAGGAGGCTCAAGCTACAGATTTCAAGCACCTGGCAGAGTGATGCCAAAGAACACAGGGCTCTGGTGCAGAGGATTACTGCTTCCCAGGAAGCTCTCCACCAGCTAGCAAGTCTCTTTTCATATTTGTTCCTCACTTTCCTCATTTCCGAAAATGAGGACCAGACAATAGATGAGTTCTAAAGACTCTTGTGGCTTTAAAATGCTGTGATTCTAAGTAAGCAGAGCAGCAAGACTACAGTGCCAGGGAGCATGAGCAAATTTAGGTACTAATTAAAAAGATCCTTTCTTGATTTGCTTCCAGTCATCACAGAACCTGTATGAGTTCTGCAAGGATGGTTCATTATATCATCATATTGTGGACTTGTGTTTCATAGGTATCTATAGTAGCTACTAGTGTGCAGGACGTCACTCCTGAAGAAGTATCTTTCTCTCTCTCAACAATGTCAGGACTCTGACTGTATTATTCTCCTATCCCCATCCTCATTTCAATGATGTGAATAAAGAGGTGGGTTTGATTAGAAGCAAGATATCATTCTCTTTTGAGAATTTTCTGTACTGAAGGGAATGGAAACTTTTCTCTTAAGAAGCATTCTGTGAGAAGTTTATGATGCTAAGCACCAGAGGGTCTCACTTGAAGATAAGGGATTTGGACTGAGCATCTGTTTAGGCCTTCTTTTCCAAAGGACTATGGATTCTATGAGGTACTGATACTTCTTTCCCATGCTGATCTGGAAAACTTTGACCCACAGTAAAGTCTTTGAGACATAATAAGGAATTAATTTAATAGAAGATTTCCACCAACACTCTTTTGATTACATTTTAAATCATGTCTTGAGCCATGGCATTGAAATTTTAAATGAGTGAGAAGGCAGCAAAGAAGAGAGAATTTTCAAAACATATAGAAGACTTTGTTCTTGCCCCCTCAAAACTTAATGTAATTTGGAGTGATTCAAACTGCAGATGCAAAAAAAGATGATAAATACCACAGGCAATAGACCTCAGCATTGGCTTCATCACTCCCAAGCAATATAGTTGTGAGCAAAGTATTGCAATTTCAGGGGTACCAATTTCCAGGCTTCTCTGAAATGAGGAGGTTCCAAGTGTGACTCCTAAGGATTCATTCCCATCCACCATTTTGCAATTCTAGGGTGATGTACAAAAGGCTCTTAAAGTTGACATATTTGTTGCAATATCTAAGTATGTCAGACATTCTAGAGAGCATAAATGATGCAGATTACACCCTGCACCATTTATGTTGGAATCATTCTTGTTGGAAGTTAAAGAATTAACAACAGAAACGATCATCTCACAAACAAAATTTGGTATAAACTGGAGCTTTGGAGAAACCTATACAAAGGTAAAAAGGGATCATGACCAAGTAAAAAGAAAAACTTCATCTCTTGAATATTTATAAATTACTTAATTCATATTTCATGGAATTGTCCTTTCTTTTCTCTTTTTTCTTTTTAAAGTTCACACTCTCCCTTTCATGCCATTGATAAGTTCTCTCCTCAGAGTGAAAAAATAAAACAGCAATGGGCCTGGGTTTGGGTAACCAACTGTTGTTTCCCTACATAACTTTATTACTCTATCACAAAGCTGAAGTTTAATATTGTAGCCTGGTACTTAAGTTAACTGCACTAGAAAACTCCAGCAAGACTGAAAACTACAGCCATCAAAGCTAGTAAACTATCAGACTCCATTTTCAATTTGACTTCTGTAGTAACAATTCCATTAACTCCTCTGATGGAGTGAGATGACCTGGGGTTCAGTCTTGGCATGGTCATGCTCAGTTGCTACAGGACACCAAATGATGAACTCTCCTTGGTGGCCATCAATTTCACTGTTGAAAATACTACTTCTGAGGTGGGGGGGTTTGGTGAGCAGAGATTTCTAGACTCTAGAGCAGGAGTCCCTAACCTCCAGACTGTGGACCAATACCCCTGTAAGATCACCAGCAGCATAAGATTAGAAATAAAGTGTACAATGAATGTAATTTACTTTAATCCTGAAACCATCCCTCCCACCCAGGTCTGTAGAAAAGCTGTCTTCCATGAAACTGGTCCCTGGTGCCAAAAAGGTTGGGGACCAATGCTCTAGAGGTAACATAAAGCTAGGAAGGAGAGAAGAGTCACAAGGTAACTGAGGTGACCAATAGGTGGTTACACCACTGATGGACACAAACACTGGCTGTCAGACATATTCAACAAATCTACTGGATGCATGAGGAAGAAGGGAAGAGGAGAAAAAGGAGGGAAAGTACTTAGTGAGCTTAGGGACTGTTTTATATCACATAGTACTGTTCACCTAGCCTACAGAGTCATGAATTATAAGAAAAAAACAGAAGTTTCTGAAACGAGACAAGTACATCAATTAGAGGCACATTATTAATATAATTTGTGTTAAATCTCAAACAAGAGGGATTTTCAACAAGATGTTACTCCATGATTAATTCATTTTAATTATGTTTTTCTTATTTACCTGATTTAAACTTGTCTCTTCAATCATGACACCTTATTAAAAAGCTATCTTCATAGATATAACTTTCCTTCCACAAGCTTCCTGCCTCTGAGTGAGGCTCATTTCACTTTCTAATCAATAAGCTTCATGCTCCTTTGTGCATCTTTTCGTTGACTGTTTTCACATTATTTAATCTGCCTTAGAATTTCCTAGAGGCTTAGATTTAATGCCATAAAATAGAAATGAACAGCCTTTAATCACCATGTTTGCCTGAAATGGTATTAACCTATGTTTAATGTACCTGAGCCCCCAGGGATGTTCATGGTATTTGAAACAGCAAAAAAATATTTATCAAGATTTCATTTGCAGATTTTGTTACTAAAATGCTTGCTGATATCATTAGACATTCCTCTCACATTGAGACAAAGGAAAGATGGTTTCCCTGTTGTTTTGTGAGTCTTAACCTGTAATTAAAAGAATAGCACACCCCATGAATGTATCAGTTCAGTTCAGTTCAGTCGCTCAGTCGTGTCCGACTCTTTGCGACCCCATGAATCACAGCACGCCAGGCCTCCCTGTCTATCACCAATCTCCTGGAGTTCACTCAAACTCACTCCCATCGAGTCAGTGATGCCATCCAGCCATCTCATCCTCTGTTGTCCCCTTCTCCTCCTGCCCCCAATCCCTCCCAGCATCAGAGTCTTTTCCAATGAGTCAACTCTTCACATGAGGTGGCCAAAGTACTGGAGTTTCAGCTTTAGCATCATTCCTTCCAAAGAACACCCAGGACTGATCTCCTTTAGAATGGACTGGTTGGATCTCCTTGCAGTCCAAGGGAGTCTCAGGAGTCTTCTCCAACACCACAGTTCAAAGGCATCAATTCTTCAGCGCTCAGCTTTCTTCACAGTCCAACTCTCACATCCGTACATGACCACTGGAAAAACCATAGCCTTGACTAGATGGACCTTTGTTGGCAAAGTAATGTCTCTGCTTTTGAATATGCTATCTAGGTTGGTCATAACTTTCCTTTCAAGGAGTAAGCGTCTTTTAACGTATAGTTAAAACTAAATACAGTAAGGAGAAATAGCCTTCAATAAAATTAAAAAGCTTTCCTTTACGTCTTGCTTGCCAATAAGGGTATGTTTTGATTCATTCCTAGTGTAAGTGCTGAATGTTAAGGAAATGTTTTTCTCCTGAAATGGGGAATTAGCACAAAACCCAAATTGTCCATGATGACCTTTAGGGAATGCCTCTCCCATAAGAACAGCTATAGCTCTTCATTATAACTTCCTTTTCTGACGACCATTCCTCACCATGTCCACTTACTACTCTTGATGAAATGCCTTTGGCCTTTGAGCTGAATCTCTTTCTTTGATTCTCCACTGCAGGCCCCTTTGTAGACTCTTGACATATTAGGTATACATACAAAAATGGCAGAGGCATTTTCATGCGAAGATGATGAGTTTGTTACAGGTAAAACATGGCCATCATCAACTCAATGGACATGAGTTTGATAGTGAAGGACAGGGAAGCTTGGTGTGCTGCAGTCCATGGGGTCAGATACGACCTCGCAACTGAACACCACCACCAACAGGTAAAACAAACACAAAGCAGGTAATTCCCTCAGGTTCATTTTATTTCCTCAAAGCAAACTGAACAGGTGAAGGGGGTACCTACTGATCAAGCCTCAGCCAGCCCCAAGAGGGTTAGGTAGACCCCAGAATAATTTGAGAAGCCCGTCTATCAAACATAAGGCAGGGCCCCCAAAATTAGAAAAAGCCACCCACCCCCAGCTCAATCCATCCACACAGGGTCATTCTTGGCTGCTCATCACTTTCCCTCCTTTCAGTCAGAGTGAACCATGTAGTCTATATTTGGGTGCCAACTCTCCCCAGCTTTTCTCCCTCTCATACTTCTCATAGGAATGGGCTGTAGCTTTGTACTTCATTTGAGAGGGTTATTCAATTTGATGGCGATTTCAGCTGTGTGGATCCTCTTCCAGATGTTATAAGATCTAAGGCTGAAAACCTGGCTTCAGTGTGGAGGAATTTGTTTCCAATCATGAGGTAAATACCAGTGTTCTTCACATGGTTTTCTAAGGAACGTATGATGCCAGTGAACCTGTAAGGCAAGACGTTTAACAAACAGCATCAAGAGGGGAGTGTCCTCAAAGCTCATCCAAAAGCAAAGGGTCCTACATATATGTGTTTACCTGTTCACTTTCTCAGTTTCTGAGAGAACAGTCAATGAACTAGTCTGAAAGGCCTTGGTTTACACATTAAGAGAAAACTAGGGAGAAAAACCAGGCACCATTTTAAACTCCCTGTACAGCTCTTCCAAACAGTCCCTCTTTCTCTTTGGACTACTTTTCTTGTAGGTAAATGTTTGTATTTTTCATCTACCGTTTGGCTCAATGCCAATCAAGATTACTCTTAGAAATTCTTTGGTTCTCCTTCTTTTTCATTGTTGTTAATACAGATTAATATGTTCTCCTTAAAATTTACCAAAGGCACTGTGGGAAAAATATTTTTGAAATATGTATTTTTAAAATTCATTCTACTTCTCTGTAAGACTCAGCATGTAAAGGGCAAAACGGTGTTGGTATTCTTTTCCACTAGGGCATACTTTTATTCAAAATTCAAGTTAATTTAAATACTGACCTCAGGACAATTAGACAAGTAATTGAAGAACTGACTGAGGTCCTTGGTATCACAAAATAAGGTCTGTATTCTTAAAATCAGGCAGCAGGTCTGAAAGTGAACTGGCCTCTCTACTCCAAGTTGTAAGGCTGCATCGTATAGACTAACGGAAGACATAGAATGTCTCAGTATGTACTTTAACCTAACTAGCCTTATTGTCTCCTCTGATCACATTGAATTTTGCACAGAATACCATTATGTTTGATTTCATTGATAACCAATAAGCTGTTAGCTGACTTGCCAAGGCAACATCCTTGGACTTTGAGCCCCATCTTTCTGCTCTTGGATGCTTCAGTACCTATTTATGCAAGACTGGTCACAGGAAGGACTCTGAAACCATGGCTTGCGATCAGAAAACTTATCATGAGAAACAGGATATATCCATTCAAACTCCTGGAATAGACCTGGGGCAGGGCGGGGAACATAGGCCATCAAAAAGTCTACCTAATATAACCCCTGAAACCTATGCAGTCCGGCCACCTATCAGCTAAATAGCCTGGAAGAAGCAGTAGAACATTTTCCAAACTAGATTTAGAGGAATACTGGTGGATAATAGAAGTGATGATCTAATAAATAAATTTTCAGGGAGCCGTGGATTATAGCTCCCTCTTGGAGAGTTGTACTGTACAGGAAAAATTCTGCCATGTCCTTTGGCAAATCTGCTTTATTTTTGTTTACCCTTGCATTTTCTACATTGATCTGACCAAGTAACCCCGTTTTCCTATAACATCCTTTGAAACTAATATTCCAGTTTAGGCAACACTCCTCTAGTGAAGATGAGCAGAGTGGACAGTTCCAGTACCCTTCTCTGTGAGACTCAATAAAGCTCCTGATCTCTGAACACCACTCCCACGCCCACCCCAACGCCAGCTCGTTTCTCTCCAGATCCAGGGCTGTAGCAGATGGTTACTGAGATATTCTCTAGCCCTCTCAGCCCATTATTTATACTTTATATTAATGATGGTGGTGCCCTGAATATTAGTGTTGGGTCAAATTCTACAATACTGTAAAGATACTATTTCTCTGTGTGACAGTCAATATTACATTGGGGTGGAGCCTCAAGGGATCATCGTGAGCAATCTTCTGTGCCACTTTATGTCCAACAGATAAAATGGGGACAGCTGAGCCAGAAGAATATACACAGTCGGAAATCGCTCTACTTCTGGTTCTGCCATTTACTCGGGAGACTTTAGACCAATCATTTACCTCCCTTTAATTCCATGTCTTCACCTGGAATTTAAGAGGGTCGAAGAGGAATTTAAGAGGGTTCCCTTAGGGGCTAATAGTCGATGATGTGGGGCCCAGTGGGCTTCTTAAGTAAAGATAAGAATGTGTGGTGGTTGTGTCTCTGCTTTTACAACCTGACATTGACTCTATTGATTATTTCATGTCCGGGCCTTGATTAGAAATGTGGTTTCTAATTACAATGTTGTTCCAAAGAGGACACTGGAGCACCATTTTTGGCATCATTAATATTTCTTCATTCATCAATCAATTGCCATTTATTAAAAGGCAATATATGCCATGCATTGTGCTGGAGGACACAAGCCTGAGAAAGACAAACCACTGCCACCCAGAAGCACAGAGCTTAATGGAAAATACAGACAAATAATAAAATCTGTTCTATAACAATGTGATAAGGGTTTTGTTTCACATCAGGGTTTCTTAACTTCAGCACTACCGACATTTGGGACCTTTTTTTGACTCTGTTGGTGGCTGCCCTGAACACTGTAGAATGTTTACCCACATCCCTAGCTTTTATCCACTAGATGCCAGTAGCACCCCAACCACACCAATGTGACAACAAAAATACCTCCAGATGCTTCCAAGTATATCCTGGGGAGGAAGTGGAAAAATCATCTTAATTTGAGAAACACTGATTTCAACACATTCTTTTATTGTTTGAGAATTTTCTATCTATGTGCTATGTCCTTGATGAGTCTGACAATAAAATTTTAAGCCTAGCAACTTGTCCCATTTTTTGGTATAAGTTCAATTTTCTTAATATTAAGTATGTGCACAAGTTCAAGGTGCTATCCTATTCACTGAGAGTTTTTTAAATATTATCATTAGTATGACACAATTCGTCACTCTCAAAGGTTTAAAATCTTGTTCTGAAGTGCAGAATACAAGCAATACAAGTCAGGTGAGAAAATTTCAGAAGGGGTTATAAACAAATGAGTTAGGAGCAGATCATTCATCTAATTAATATTTCCTGTGACGGGAATGGCACTGTGCAGGGCTCTGAGGAGAAGGCAGTGAGCAAGAAAGATCTTTGTGACCCGGATGAACCCTTTGATTCTGTGTTTCACGCACAGCGGAAGCCTAAAGCATCTCACGGTGGACGGTGCCTCTGATGCAGGGAAGGGGGAGGGGGCAGGGGGCACTAGGGGAGCGCTAGGGAGTGCCATAACTTTAAAACCAGATGAAGACGAATCAGGCCTCACATCCCCCAGGGATCAATGCCAAGAGCATTTAAGCAACACCAGCACAAAATGTGGCTTTTGTTAGGTGAACAATGATTTGGGGTGGGGAGGGGGTGGAGGGAGGGGGAGGCTAGCCTCCACTGTGTGGGTTTGGTGAGAAAAGTACCCAGCCTCCCTGGGTCTTGGCTTTTCAAGTGCATAGTCCACACTGGGTCCTCGAGACTAAAGCCTTCAACAGTCCCTTCCGAACCTCCCCCACTCACAAATCCTCCCAGCTTCACCAGTCCCTGCTGGCTGGTCCTTCAGATCTCTGTCCTCTATTTGTGAGTCAGCCCCTCTTCCTTATACCCTGGTTAGGTGTGAGCTACTTGACTCAGTACCTGTGATTACAGGAAAAGAGTGGAAGTGTTAGTCACTCAGTCATGTTTGACTCTTTGCAACACCATGAACTGTAGCTCTTCAGGCTCCTCTGTCCATGGGATTCCCCAGGCAAGAATACCAGAGTGGGTTTCCATTCCCTTCTCTTCTCCAGGGGATCTTCCTGACCCAGGGATCAAACCTGGGTCTCCCATATTGCAGGCAGATTCTTTACCATCTGAGCCACCAGGGAAACTCACAGGAAACAGGAGCCCTTCTCTATTCCCCCAAGTGCCTCTTGTAGAATTTCTTGCATCCTTTAAATGGAACCAATCAGGAATCTGTATGTTCTGCTCTCAGGAATTTTCTTGCATCACCGCAGCTTTGCCAAGGGGGTGCAAAGTGCCAGGCTCCCTGCCAGCCTTCTTGCTTCTGTCCTAACCACATCTGTTTGGATCCTCTTGCCCTTTAGTTCTTTGGTCTCTGGTCCTTCTCTGAAAGCCTTCAGAACTGGTCCTCTCCCCAGGAGCTCTGTTTGCAGGCTGCCTCCCTTTCAGCTTGGTTCCCTAACTCATTCAAATTCAGACTCAGTATGTAAGAGCACCGCTGGGTGCCAGGCCAAGGGCAAAGACCTTCTTAAGGATGATTTTATCTAGTCCCCTGGTATAGTTACTCCATTTTGCAGACATTCCTCCTAAAAACCATCTGCCCAGAGGCAACCTCTGGATTTCTGTATCAAAAGTACATTTGCAACCTGAAAAATTTCTTATTTTGTAACTTGGATACAATTTTTTCCAAAATAAGCATGTAACTGAGTAGAAGATGAGATGGTTGGATGGCATCACCGACTCAATGGACATGAACTCGAGCAAACTCTGGTAGACAGTAAAGGACAGGGAAGCCTGGCGTGCTGCAGTCCATGGGGTCACAAAGAGTTGGACATGACTGAGTGACTGAACAACAACCAACTGAATAGGGCAGTCTCATGAGTGTGTGACAATATTCTTCTAAATTCCTTAATAATTTTTATTCAATGTTGAGCAAGCTTAGCCTGTCTAAGAGCTAGAACCTCAAAGGAAATGTATTTCCTGGCTGTCACTTTCATGGTTCCTACATCAAGGGAGAGAAGGCATTCCAGCTCTCTCTCAGTTGGCTTCTGGAGAGGGTCAAAGGTTTTCAAGTCTAAACACGGGAGAAGTCATGTGTCCTGTGGCTTTCCACACGGGTGGTGGAGACCTCTAGTGACATTGGCTAATTCTGAGACCCCAGTTTTGCAGCCCATAGGCATGTCCTTCATTGCTTTCACTCCAGTTGGTCATCGCAGATGATGGACAGGTCACGGAATCCCGTAACCACATGCTGTTGGGATGGGGTCCATGAAGTTCAGTTAGAACAGGCACCTCTTGGGCTGAGGACCCCACGGGACACACTGAGAGCCAGCTGGTAAGGTAGTGGGGACTTTAGAGGCAAAAGTCCCCAGACTCACCCATGGAGTTCATCTTGGCTCCTTTCCTAGATATGCATCAGTGTTTTTCGGAATCATCCTGAATAGATTGCTTTACCTCTCTGTCGCCCTGTCATCTCAACTGTAAATTGGAGATAGCATGAGCTCTCTGTTTCCCTGTGGTGTTCTGATAATTAGATAATGTCCCCCAAACACTCTGAGCTCTTCACAAAAGGCTGCTCTGTAAACACAAGATATCACAGTTGCTTTGACAGTTCAGTCTAGGAAATAAATCAAGCACAGACATCCCTAGCTTCCAGTGCCATGGACTCTGTTTGTTGGCTTTAACGAGACAGGCCAGGTTGGACCCTCAAAGAAATAATTGCAGCACCATTCGGTGCCCGTGGGATTTTGGACACCTTTCTTCAACAGACCAGATGCTTGGTTTAGTTCTAGCAAAATACTCCACACAACGAAAACTCAACTGCTCATCCAAATTAGTGGAAACATTCTGGAATATAGGCCCTGTTTATTTCCCCTACTTTCTATTGTTACAGAGCTGCACACATGCTAACTAAAAGTATTAAGATAATAAAATTTAAATTTCAATGGAAAATAAAGGAAAACTAGTTTGAATCCCTGTACGCGATTTTTTTCCAGTTTCCTGTTTTATAACTAACTGTAATCATCAATCAAACCTGTCTTTCTGAAAATTCAGAACTTACCTTTTGCAACATATCTGCTATTTACTTTGATATTTTACTAGAAAATATTCCATATAATTACATGGAATATTTAAGACTTTTAAGAAACTCACCAGAAAAGTATTGCTTGGAAAAACCTAACTGGTACCTTAAATAAGAAGTTAAACAGATAAACCAAAAAAAATGGTAAACATACTTTTATAGGTTAAAAATAACCTGTTGATATTACTGGAAGAATCTTCCAAAAATCAAAATCGCTTTCCCTATCAAGGCAAAAAGAGGAGTTGCTCCCTGTGCCATGGACTCTCAATAGAAGCTACTACTTTTGATACCAATTGTCCCCAAAGGTTTTGCATCCCTTCCTCTAAATCTTTGCCCTTGTTCCCATTCTCTCGTGCTGAGATCAGATGCACAGTTTTTGGCACGGGAACAACAACGAGCTACATGTCATGCCATGATGAGTCCCCAGTAATCACCAGCTTGTTGCTGAAGCACAGTGCCACTGGGTGATGCCTGCTAGGGCATGGCTCTTCTTTATGAGAACCCATATTTCTGTGCCAAGTGTGCTTTAGTCCATTCTAAGTCTTAGCAACTCTGCTGCTGACGAACTGCATTGCTCCCAATCTAACTTTTTGAACAAACCTTTTGCAAGATATGTACACATGTGTATATACGTATATACGGATGTATATACATATGTATGTGTATATACCAATTAATAATACTGATATATATATATGACTACATAATAGGCATATTATATATATATCACAAATTGTCGCATGTATTTGAATGCTAACTAGAAGAAATATTCAGTTGTATAGAGTGATAAAAGAAAATAGCCCCAGAGATCTAAAGAGCAGTAGATTTAATATAAAATTGTGAGTTATATGAACAGTCTATTAGAAACAACGGACTCACATGATCCACGTGCCCACTAACTGCATCTCAGCTCCCTGAGGACAAATACAATACCTAATTTAATTAAAAATCTATCCTTCTATTTTTAATGCTGCTTGTAAAAGAGCTCGACACCCAGACAGGAGTTTTACGAGACAAGAGTTAAGTTTCCAGTCGCAAAATTCATCAATAACTTGCAGAGAACACACACTGCCAAGAGATACTGCTTGCTTCAGAGAGTTTTTACCAGAAAGCCAACACATGGAACAATGATTTACAAAAGCGGGCCTTAAATTTCATTAGGCAGATGACATGTTCTAACTGAGAACTTCACCCTCTCATCAAGATTCTCCCCATAGGGATGACAGTAAGAACATAAGCTTTTAGAAAGGAACCTAAGGGGAATGTTTCATTTCTCAGGCTTTTTGTAGCACTGAAAGCCCTTTCTTGTTAGATTTTGGGAAAACAAACAGAACCAGTACTTCAAAACACCAAATGAATGTTCAAGATGAGATTTTACCGGAAAGAAAATAGACACAGTAAAGGGTGTGTGTATACCATCAGTTTCTGGGATCAGAACTTTTCTTTACATGAGGAGTGCCTGAGAACAGTCTGCTTCGGAGCCAGAAGTCCCGGACAGCTCTGAGTACTTGGGGATGAGAAAACTCATCCTCGTGTATAAAAGTAACTTCTCTCAGCAGCGAGGAGAAATCTCTCCCTTTCTTCTCCTGACCCACTGGCCAACAAAACCCGAGGAACCTATCATTTCAAAGAAAGTGAAACATAACCCCCTGTTTCCCCAGGCAATCTCCCCTCGGCCCACACGTGCCTCCTCCACACAGCACACACTGCACGCTTTACCTTTAAATTCCCAGATTCTGTCACCGGTCCTTCCTACTCTATCCAGCAGGAATGCAAGATGATGCGTGCTCTTCACCCCCAAGTGGCATTTGACTCCACTGCATGCAATCACTCAATGCAGTATGGATGAACGGGCCAAGTTCAGGTTCACTGCCCTACGAGGCTTTATTCCTCACAGCACATGACCAGGGAGCAAGCGCGCGCCGCTGCTGGGGTTGCTCCGCTCCCGTGGAAACTAATGGAAAAAGCATGTTGCCAAAAGCTCTCTACAAGCTCGCTCTCCTCACCCTTGCTGTGACAATGTTAAAGCTGCCGCCTTGAGAAAAAACAAAAGCGAAAGGGACAAACTGCCTCCCCAGAGGAGCTTTCTCTTCCAGCAAAATGTGATCCATGCCACGCTCAGGGACAACAGGTGAAGCCACGGAGGAAGCCTTGAACTTTATGGCCCGGAAAAGCCTGGGCAAAGCTGGCTGGGTCCCTGAGTGGTGCAGGCATCGGGTGTCCTAACCGAGCCTGTTAGCAACTTGCCTGGGGTGTGCAGGGGGCCAGCAAATAAACCTCCGATAAACAATAGAGAACACGGTCGACAGCTTAACCTTGCTCCTGCCTTCAGAGATGCCAGACTGTTGTGTTTGCTCAGGACTCTCCTTTTACCAACATTCAATTTGAATGAGCCAGTGCAAAATGCGCTGCTCATCCGCTCTGAGAACAGGATGCGTTTATGTGAAACACGAGGAGAATGCCTAATGGCCAGGCATCCTCTGCATTCCCAGGAGCTTGTATTACAGGCTAGCTTACATTTCACTGCCTGCCTGAACCCCTGCCAGCACCCGCTGCACTTCTGCGAGCATCATGACTTCAAGCCAACTTCCCATCCACACACACACACACACACACACACACACACGCACACCTGAAACATTGTGATGCCTCCTGCTAAGAGAAGCACCTTTTGCAAGCTCCCATCTGCACCAGGTGACACGCCGGGTGACGGTGATGAGGAGCAAGTTGACTCTGCCAGGCTTCTCTTTTCTCTTTCAATCAGCAACTTTCAAGTCTGGGAAAGAAGAGTGCCAGATGCATTGTGGTGTGTCAGCTGTAGGCTGAGAAGTAACTGCTCTGTGGGTCTGCATTAGAAACGGACTCACGAAAATGGGGCTGCTATAGCTTTAATTCATCTTGGATGTATAACATTAAATACAAGCTTAAGAACAACCCACTGTTCAAAAAACGTGTGATGTTACGTGACACAGTAAGTGTGCCTTGCAGGCTACTGCTAAGGTCCCATCTGATTACAATGACCTGTGACCAGCTGTGAGGGAAAGCAGGTCTCTGAGTACATTTCATTGTACATTTTCTCCTCATGTGGAGCTCTGAGTTGATTGAGTTTCAAAGAAAATATTGTTACAGTGCTTATTTTTCTTCCTTAAAATTGCCCCAACTGTCTAGTGTGGTCTGGTAATTAGAGTTGCATGGCCGAGTTTCAGGTAGAATCTTGGTGTGGCCTGGCAGTGAGCAACTTTCCTTAAGCTTCTTCCACAGCCTCTTCTGACTGTGGGTCAAATGCACTTGGATGGAGCAGAGAGAGTGGATGAGATTTACGTTCATGGAGTAGACGAATGACTGAGGCTATATGTATGCCTAGCAAGCACCCCATTGGAAGGAAGTACCTGGGAACCTAGTCAAAAGTATTTCCTTGGGAAAAACAGCATGTTGTCACGGAGGTCTGAGGAATTCTGCTCAAAACTATATCCAGGGCTTATGCAGAGCTCTAAGAAGTCACAGTAACCACACTCACAAGAGAATAAGGTAAAAAACAAATTACAATTTCTAAATTATACTTCATCATCCCATAAATAATGTATGACAAAGGAAATGTCTTTCATTTATGAGACCAGAGTTTTCTCATCCCCTGACTGAGCTTGATACAACTCTCCTCCACCTTTTCTTCTGGATTTAGGTCCTGAGAGAGAGCATGCCTTACTACTGTTTTGAATTCTGAGTGCACAGAATGACATTTTTTAAAAACAGAAAGAAAAAATAAATCTAGTAAAAATCACTCTGAGCACTGCTAGGTAACGTAACTCCTATGAGCTCCTCCTTGAAACTGTAGCCAATTTGTCCCACATGGACTAAGGAATTGAGTGTAAGAGAGTGAGTGTGTGTGCGAGCACGCACTGATAGCATGGGAATAAATATCAAGTTATGTAAATCTCATCCTAGAATCAATGGAAAATTGAGGGATTTTACAAACGGTTGATCAATCAACAAGTTAAAATGAACTCTAGCAGATTCTTAGACTTAACAACAGAGGCCAGTACATCAATTCAATCTCTAATCCTAGTACAGTCATTTGAAGCCATTAGTGCAAGACTGGGAAGCACGAGTGGTGATGGGAAGGAGAAACAGACCCATACGTTGGCATTGGTGATTATGAAAGAAATTCTTCTTAGGCAAATGTTCCACCCAGCTCTCAAACAAGCTATTTACAATTATTAGTACTCACAGATAGCCTGGACAATTGGAAGATGCCTTCCAGCATTTGAGGGAATATGGAAATAGCTGGTATAAAATGGTGACTGTATCAGTTCAAAAATTCCTATTAGCAGATGCTCAAGATGGATGGATTCATTTATCCATTCATTTCTTCAAACAAGCATGTCCAGAATACCTCCCATGGGCCATGCTCCATGCTGCCTGCTGGGGGAATGGATAATATATGCATACCTCTTGACCACAGAGACTCATGGTCTTCATACTCAGATGCTTTTCCTCATTTCCCAAAGAATACTTCTGTCAGTCCCAAAAACTGACAAGGCAGGATTCTACAGGTGGGATTTCAGACTCCTGAGGAATGTCCCTGGGGTTCTAAACACCTGACCCCACTCTTCCCACACACCTTGGGAGACAGAAGGATAGAAAGCACCAAGGATCATTGGCCCCTGAAGTGCCAGCAGGAACTACAAATGATTGGCTGTCTCCCATGACCTTTACCTTCTGGTATCAGCTTGGGGTTTTGTTAGATTACACAAGAGGCCTTGCAGATGTAACTAAAGCTATTCATCAGCTGATGTAAAAATGAGATTACCCTGGAATATTTGAGCGGACCCACTGTTCTCACATGAGCCCCTAAAGGCAGGAAAGGGAGGTGGTAGGGTAAGTCACAGCCCCTGAAGCCTGAGAAGGACTCAGTGTGTCACTGCTGGCTTGAAGACGAAGAGAGCACATGGAAGGGAAATGGAGACCTCGGTTCTACAACTGCCAGGAACCGTACTCTGCCAACAAGCGGGGAGCTGGGAGGAGTGCCCAGCCTCTAGGAGTTGACAGCCGCAGCCCCAATACCCTGATTTTAGCCTCGTAAGACCCTAAGAAAGGATCCAGACATGGGCTTGTTGGACAGCTGATTTACAAAAATTGTAAGACGGACAACAGGGGCTGTTTAACTCACTAACGTAGTTGCAATTTGTTGCAAAGCCAAGAGATAACTAATAAAGCAGGGATGCCCATGGCCAACGTTAGTGATCATCCATAAACTCACCATCCAGTTTTGCAGACAGTTTCCATTCATTTGGCTCATCCATGGGGAGGGTGACCCTTACCAGGGCCACAGATGTCACTGGATGGACATACTAAGCCTAGAAAGACACTAGGTCCAGGACTGGGACACCCAGAGGATAAGAAAACGGAGCACCAGGAGGGGAGGCATATTACAATTAAGTGCCAGACACTGTGTTAGGTCCTTGGGTTCAGATGCAAGGAAGCCAAAGTCCTTGTCTTGCGGGGGGTTACAATAGAATGGAGGAGACATGGCAACTAACTAGAAGGCAAAGCACAACTAATCGAGATTCCAGGAACAGAGAGTAAAGCCATTCTTTCCATCTGGAGGTGGGGGTGGGTGCTCCTTTGGAGCCACCAGGAGTGTGACTACCTGAAGTGCCAGCTGTGCGTGCACCCTCCCCCAAGAAAAATTATCTGTTACCAGCTATCAAAAAAATCAGTATTTTATATAAAAACGGGCTCCAATTCTGCACTTGCATACCCTATCTGGCTACCCTCACCCTGGTCTCGTCCCTCTTGGATCCCGACTTCATTTAAAATATTCATATTTTGTTCATCTTGGATGTTTTGCAGTTTTTTTTAAAGATATTGTGTTAAGATACTGTTTAGCTCCATTGTAGAATTTTGGGGCAGTCTTTTATAGTTTGCTCCCCAGGAGACGCCTCATTTGCCTTACCCTGGGGTGAACCAGGGAGCGAGGGGCCAGGCAGGGCGGGAGTTAGGGCGGGAGTTAGTCCAAGCTCAACATGGGTAATTCTGGCAGGGATCATCAGAAAAGCTGTTTGCATTTGAACTTAGGCTTTCTCATTTGGGGATTAGAGGACATTCTCTCTAGCTTCATCCTAAGCTTAAAATTCAGAGCCTAAGATTGTATAGATAATGTTGCATCTTTAGGCAGCTGGACTCCAAATGCTAACAACGCTTCCTTGCCTGCATACAGATGTATCAATGCTCAGCTTTAAGTCTGTTCAAAGTGTTTATCTACTTTACTGTTAAATTAGAGTAATTTCACTCCAGAAATCTCCAGAGCTCCCACTCTGGACACTGAGCTCATCAATAAAGAAAGATGAACAGAATTTAAGGCTTTGGTGAAATTCAAGGAGAGCTAAGTCAGAGTTGGGGTTTTTTCTGTATTCTTCGTCTAATGAGGTCAAACTCCGTCTGCAACTCCACGCAGGTGGTGACGCAGCTTGAGGGAACCGTTGGCTGACCTGTGTGATGCAGGTTACCAGTGATCACAGACCCTCTGTTCCTCCTTTGAAAGACTGTCACCTTTGTGGGTTTCGATTTCTGTTCTAATAAAAGGAACGCTGGTATCCAAAATGGTGCTCAAAGGGAACGCTGAGCTTCCCAGTGGCTGACTTCATATTTAATTGGATCATTTTTAGAATGAGGAGGATTCTTTTCCCCGCAAGTTCTAAAAATAGCAGGAGACCACACAGTTTTGGCTTTGGATTATTGACAGAACAATTTGTCCCATTGGCTTTTTGGCTTTGTTTAGTTGGGAGATAATATTATTCTATTGTCAGATTGATGCTGGTTCTTGTAGCTGTGAGTGGGCTTAACACAAAAGGCGTTCTCTGGGCCAATTTAAATCAGCAGGTAGAAATTGTTACACATCTGAATCAAAATAGAGGAGAAAAGTATATGGCACTTGCTTTGATAAACTCCCACCATTTATTATCTGGGACTGAGGTTTTGAAAAGCAAACACTTTGTAGAGTTTAAGCAATCAGCATCTGATTATTACTTAATGACTGAACTCTCTTAAAGGCTCCATAATAATTAAAATGCAAAAAGGCAACAAAATGTCATCTGAGAGTTTGAATTTTTAAACACCCAGGTTAAAGCATGGGAAATGTAATAGTCTCTCTGAAAAATGAATAATTTCTTTTTCACTAAGTAATCAGTTAGAATTCTAATAGTTCAACAGAACACACAGAGCAAAGTGGGTACATGAACCAGCCCCGAGAAAACGTGGTCGCACATATGGCAGTTTCATACCTGACTTTACAAATCTAGGGCTAAGCTACCTGAGGTTTTTGCACTTTGTATCTAACAAAGGCCAAAATATAACGAAACGGTCCTGTAACTGTAGATGAGGCAGGAGGAAGAGAGAACTCAGCAAGGCTGTTCCACAAAGTTCTAAAGGACATCTCGGCTATATCATGGCACAACGAGGCCAGGGGTCCACCAGCTCCTGGCCTCTCCCAGGGACCAGTCACAGAAAGATACTATCGGGCCCTGTGGTACTGCAGAACTGAAGTCTTTATTTCATCAGATATGAACATTTCCATCACTCAGAGCTCGCTTTCCTGTGATGAGGTGTCTCAAACCCCCAGTGAAGGGAAGGCCAGCTCTGTTAGCATATGACAAAGAGAGAAAAAGACCATCTTCCTAAAAGTCTTTTAGATTTTTCTTAAACATTTCTGGGCCCAAGTTACTAAAGTTAGAGCAAAAGGCAATGGCCTGGCCTAGACAGACTGCTGTGTGTGAGTGTGTGCTCAGTCGTGTCTGACTCTCTGCGACCCCATGGACTGCAGCCCACCAGACTCCTCTGCCCATGGGATTTTCCAGGCAAGAATACTGGAGTGGGGTGCCATTTCCTCCTCCAGGGGATCTTCCTGACCCAGGGATCGAACCCGCATCTCCTGTGACTCCTGCATTGTAGGCAGATTCTTTATCACTTGAACC
This sequence comes from Bos mutus, assembly GCF_027580195.1. Lineage (NCBI taxonomy): Eukaryota > Metazoa > Chordata > Mammalia > Artiodactyla > Bovidae > Bos > Bos mutus. The sequence continues at coordinate 111,395,602 of NC_091646.1, forward strand.
ACCAGGAGAACCCAAAACACAGGGTCTTTGCAGTTTAAGCAAGAATCCAGCTCAGCTACTTTGCAGCACAAGGAGATGCTGATGGCAGGGATGGCAATAGGCAGGAGGCTAGGAGGGGCTGATGACACCAGGCTTCAGAGGACCTGTATACTTGGGTGGTGACTCTCACATCCCAGGAGGCATACCAGAATCATGTGGAAAGCATGTAAACAAAATCCTGTCTGGCCCTATACCCCAGAGATTCTGACAGAATGGGTCTAGGCTGGGACCTGAAAGCTCCTCATTTGATGTTCACATTTAATGAGGTCAGGAGTCACCCAAGTAAGGCAGGCAGGTTTCTGGCAGTTTCCAGAAGTTATCACATGTCAAACCCAGGGAGGCTACATGTGACTGAAGTTGGCCAGACTATAGAGACTGGAAATTAGAATCAAGTCAAGAAATTCTGATGGAGCTCAGGCCTGACCTAGGTCCACACCCAAGATGCTAGGTGAGCGAGGTATGTCCACAGAGGAGAAGTGATTTCTGGAAGTCCTTCAGCATTTCTTCTATGCCACTGTTCCATCAATACATCTGTTCTTATTTTAGATCTTGTGATAGAATACAAAATGCCCAGCTAAAAGTGAATTTCTAATAAATAATAAATAATTTTTAGTAAAGGAATATCTCAAATATCACAAGGGTCAGTAATTTTTAGGATAAATGTATTCCAAATACGGCATGAAATAATACTTTTTAGCATCAGTATATGAGAAATATTGCTAGAGTCATACTTGTCCTAAAGCTATGTGTTGTTTACCTGAAATACAATCTCGCTGTGCATCCTATATTTATATTCACTACATCAGGCCACTCCACTCATTTTTAGTCTTCATTGTTATCACGCGCATATTTATTGATCTCCTGTGCAGCCACCCAGCTGAGCATTTAATCTTGTGGCCTTGCGCTCTCCTGTCTCATAATGAGTAACTGTGTTGGGGGCGGACCTAGGTGTGCACAATCCACTCAGCCACTTTCAGAGGGCCTTGTTGCAAATGATTTAGCCTTTCTTAGCCTCAGACGCCCTCTAGGCAATGGGGGCTTCTTGTGGGATGTAAGGAGAATTAAGCACAGTAACTCCCCTACGTAAGAAAGAGTTCCATTCCAAGACAGTGTTTTTAAATCCAATTTGTTCCTAAATCCCACACAATTAATCTAGATACCCAACTAACACTATCAGCTATATATATAGTACTGTACTGTATGAGGTTTACAGTACATTCACATTTTTGAAAGTTCACTGCTTGAAGGTTTGTACGTAGGGGACTTACTCTATGAGTCTGGACAAGGCGCAATGTCCAGTGCTTGGCATATAATAAGACTCCTTAAATGGTTGCAGTTACTGTCCTGACTTCCTAACTAGTTGATTTCAAGGAGATCTTTGGCACACTCATATTAAATTGAAGTAAAAAGACACTCTTAGTATGGGAATTTCAGGTTCAACTCTTTAGGCTATGAGTAAATTAGTTTCGAAAATAATATTTAATTAGGGACGTTTCTCCCTTACTTCCCATGCTTTCTCTTTCATTCTCTTGTCATTCCACCTGCCTCTTTCCCACCACTACTTCTCAGATGTGATCATGAACAAGCAATCTGTGACATGCTGGGAGCAGGAGATATTGATCAGGCCACGTTTATATGGGTAACTAATTCCATAGTGTGTATATATATTTTTTAATCTACATGTTATTTGGATGACTTATACAAAGAAGCACAGATACTAAAAACAAACAAACAAAAATCACTAAAACAGGTTTAGAAAGTACAAAATTCAAGTAGCGAAGAGGGTGGAATAGTTTTACAAGAGAATCTAGGCTAAAGACAACAATGGCAACCTAACTACGTGCTTCCCAGCAGGCCAGGCAAAAAGGGAAACACATCTATTCGTGGGTTTTGTATCTAAGAGTAGGAAACATGCTGTCAGGAAGGAGGAATTTTCCCAGCAATAAGATTAATAGATCACCTAGCTCCCCAGACAACACAGTAGGCTGGGTCTATTTTTAGATTTTACTAAAGATACAGAAGCATCCTGGATTCCAAATATTCTGAAGGAAAAAGCCCCTGAGCACAAAGCAATCAAGAAACAAATATTAAAAATATGTTTAAGGAAGAAGGCTTGGGTTCTAGCCATTTTAGAAATGACCAGGTGTCTGGCTAAGGGCAACCTGAAGAATTACAATGACACCCCATGTAATTTTTCTTTATTCTTACCTCATCCTTTGTCTTTAGAACACTTGAAATATTTTGTGAGCGTCTTCCAGATTCCTTGCCTTTTTGCAAGACTAAATGTTCACAGCACATGGGATGGGTCCTGGGGAGAGGCACTGCCCTGGAGCTGCATGCAGCTGTCCCAGCCCAGCCGCCTGTGTGCCTCATCCGACTGCCCGGAGCCAGGGGTGTGCGCGCCACATGGCCAAGACCAAGGGCAGAGGGCTGCAGCTTCTCAGAGAGGACTGGCTTGGGCCTCCTGGGAGAAAGGGCTAGAAAAACTCCCAACCCACGCAGCTTTTGCTTTTTGTTACTTTTCTTTATCTGCTTTCTCATTTCAAAACCTTTGAATGAAGCAACCAATTTGAAGCAAATTCCCTGTGGACATTCTCTGGTGAATTATGTTCATTATTGAACAGCATAGATTTTCTTTTTTTCAAAACAGGAACATTACAGGACCGAAAGAGCGCTTGCTCAATATTAGAAAATGAAAATGCTTTCAACATACCAAAAGTTGAGGTTGGTCAGGAAGAGAGCTGTTCATCTTACAGGGGCAGCAAAAATTATCCATACACACACACATCTGTGCCACAGACAAAACATATATCATGCATATTTACATGTAATAGAAGAAGAAAATCAGTATTCTGAATTGATTATTTTCTTTACTAACTGTGGCTAAGCCCAACTCTTCAGCACAAGAAGGTCTGTGTGAATCTGGCCTCGCCCTCCTTCACTCATGGACTGTTGTACTATATCAAATTTAATCCACCACACATTTTATACATCACAGACCTTCTTTATAACAATGGTTTCCACTGACTATGAGACTCTTATTATTTCTCTCTAACTACTAAACTCCTATGGATCGTGAAGACTCAGATTAAACAGCACCTCCTCCATGAAGCCTTCCCAGAATGCTCCAGGCATGGTGATTAGCCCAACATGGTATTTGCTACAAACCCATGACACTTCCCACAATGGACAATAATGAGTTTTAGTATGTTTCCCATTCTGTACTACATGACCCCCATTCTGATTTATGCCTTTATGTCTTCAGTGCTGAGACAATTATCTAGCCAAAGTAAAGATGTATTGAATTGGACTCAATAAATTCAACCAAAAAGAGGGCCTGAGTTAACGAAAAGATACACTCATGCTCTAAACTACTGTTTGTTAAGCCTGGTTTGGAGACAGGATCATTGTGATTCCAAACACTTGCATGGTTTCATAAATTTTTATAGAATTCTCCAAATGAAAATAAGTTTTGAGTTTAGTTTCTAAATGTCCTTATATTGACCACAGTGCCCCTTGAAAAAGGACGGTCTCCAAATGGGAGAAGGCAAACTCAATAAAATTCCACAAAGCTCTATTTTGGGGAGCTACTTTCTAAAGAAAGAGAAAGAGTGGGAGAGAGAGAAAGAAGGAGGGGCAGAAAGCATTTAAATTAGGTTCGAATTTATCATATGCTTTTTGTAAATCTGGTGTGAACTTACAGCTTTTATTACATATAATGGTGTTTTTACATAACAGGTCGGATGATTAAAATCTGTTGACCTGCACAAACAATAGCAAAGAGCAGAGACTGTAATGGATGTTCCCGATCTACAACCCAGCCATGTAGCCTTCTTCCCTTTTCAGTGCAGTGCCAGCCTTCACTCTATTGGAAGGTCTATGGTGTGAATAACTCATATTAGCTGGTTTTGCTAACTTCGGTGGTACCTTGCATTCAACCTCTTTTTCCTCCAAAAAGTCAGTTCTTAAACAGTCTCATCTCCAGCTACTAAAAAATGGTAAAGGCCAAAGCATTGGGCTGCAAGGTCCTGTGGTTTTTAACACCTCACTCCTGTCCCTGAGGCTTGGTGCCATGGCCAGGCGTTGGGCTCCAGGGACCAGCTCTCAGCCCTGCTCTCTTCAGGGCTCAGCAGAAGGGCCTCGCTGGGCCAGGACACACAGCTCATGCCCCCTTCAGCTCTCAGCCCTCCCCGAAGACCAGTCTGAGTCCAGGACCCTGGGATGTGCCCCACAAACCCTGGAGGTTTCTGTCAAAGCTACTGGCACATACCACTGAGCTGAGCACCCCTGGGGTCCTACGCCCACCTCCTACTAGGCGGTGTGGCCATCAGAACGAGGACTGTGTCACTCTGGCTCAGTGTCATAATCCTTGAGCTGGCACAGGATCTGGCCCATGGGGACCCTGAGTAGGTGCGTTCACATCCAGTGCCTGCATGGTTGCAGATAAAGGAATAGATGCATGAAGATCGCCAGTACCGTGATTAGTTTGTGCCTTTTCTCTCTCTCTCTTCCAGACGTCTGCCACAAAACCCCACCTTGATCCTGGAACTCTGAGCACCCTGCACCGTCGGCAGGGCTGGGTAACACTAAGGTCATCCTGTCCAGTCTTCTGACACCTCTGCTCCATCTCACCAGATGCCCATGGCCTGCAGGATCCATCTCCAGTTCCAGATTATGATGTCTGGGCTGCATCATCACCCAACTGAGTCTGCGCCTAAGATTCCCATGGCTCCCAGGCCCCATCCTATGTCCACCAATGCTAAACTTTAGTTCCACCCCTTATAAGGCTGGCCATACACTTCGGCTTTGGTGAAATGCCCTCACCCCTTCCTGGTCCAGCAAACCCCTCTGCCTACTACAGACTCAGCTCCAAAGGTACTTGTACTAATGTTATCCTGAATCCTGGGGTCTTGGTATTATCTTCCTGCCTTCAATTTCTACAACTCTCTATCCCACTCCCTACCGTAAGGGAAAACGCCTGGGAAGACCATCAGTTATTTAGTTGTTCATTGCAAATCTGAGCTTTTAAGGGAAGTACAGTCCTTATATCTGTCTACTCCAGTGCCAGGCACAGAATATGACACGTAAAGCTACTGAATGAATGAATGAGGGAGGAAAAAACGTGGCAGAAAAGGAAAAAATGAAACAGAAAACAATTTAACAGGAGCTAAGAGGGGGTGAGAGAGAGGAAAAAGGTGGAAAGCTTAAGACAAGACACAGAAGCAGCTCTCCTCCCTGGAAGGATCCCATGGATCAAGGCAGGTCACTTCTGAGGAATGGAGAAGGAAGACATGTACAAGCAATGGAATTGTGGGAGGATCAAGCGAGGTCTGTCCCAAAAAGACAGGCCCGGCTGGAGGACAGCAGGAAGGCTCCAGAACCTGGTAAACTGAGCAGCAGCGTGGAGGAGGAGGAGGAGCAGCAGCAAGGCAGAAGCCAAGGGTGCTCAAGGCAAGATCATTGCTTCATAACTTCCTGTTCCTACAGGTCTGTGGAGGAGCCACAACCAAAGAAGACATGGTTAGAGCCCTGTCTTGTTTGCAAAGCCATTTCCCAAAACATCTCAGAAACGCTTCCAGCAGGAGCCACTGTTACGCAGGTTCAGAGCTGTGAGACCATAGCCAAGGGGCGCCTTTTCCCCAAGGTCCCATAGAACGCTCTGCGGGGATTGGATTTCAAGCTCAGTCTTCTGCCTCAAATGACCCTTCATGTTGGGAAGTAGATTTAAATTTGTCAGTATCTTTGGGTTTCTGCTTGCTGTCTACCTTCTTGAGCTTGGACTGTTCTCACACAGAATCACAGTAAGGCCCACGTCACAGCACAGAACTTGCTAGATGCAGCAGCCTCTAGACTAGGACACACAGACAGGAGAGCAGGAGCTGAAAGCCAGCCCCATGTACAGCTTCCAAGTCCAGAAGGTGGCCGGGGAGGCGGGGTGGGAGGCGGGAATCAGCTGGTCAACATGCTTTTCACCATTTCAGGTCATCTCCTGCCAAGGAAAGCTATGTGAACTTCACTAAGCTGGTCTCTGCAGCTTTGTGACAGGGACTCTAAGGATCCAAACTGGCTTCTAGCTTTTGGGAAAGCTCTTCTATTAACAGCACTAGTGTGTGTGTGTGTGTGTGTGTGTGTGTGTGTGTGTGTAAACCATCTTTCCAACTTCTGTCAACCTGGTGCTTTAACATCTTCCCTCCATGCCATAATATCTCCATGCCAGATAATCCTAGTTTGGACAACCCAAGTACACCCCAATCACCTTGCCTTGGCCTCGTGCCTCCCTCATCATCCGAATCCCACCTACAGAGGAGTTCTCCTCCAGGAAGTACGCTTTTCAAATACAAACCTACCCACCCAGGCCCACAGCCCTAAGCGCCTCCTTTAATGGACTCTAACACTCCAGGCTACTATTCTCCTACCCTAATCACCCCAGGGCCAGCCCCTCTGCGCCAGAGTCTACTGATATTACCCAGACGAGTGAATCCTAAACCCACATGCCATGCATGAGGCTGTTCCTCACCTCTTCCTTCCTCCAAAATCCACAGTAAAAGCTCTTGCCACAATTCCGCAACTCCTTCTGCTTCCTAACTGACCCTGGTGCCTTCCCACATGGCCCCTGATGGCACAGCAAGCCACTCTCTTAGGAATTGTGAGTAATAAACTATGTTTCCAATGGCAATCATCTCCTGTCCATTGGTCTTACCATATCTAGAATTTTCTATTCATAGACTATATTTCAGAACTGTGTGTGCATGTGTGTGTGTATGTGTGTATATGTGTGTGTTTTGGCATGGGTGTGGGTGGAGAATCTGATTCTACAGTTGTCTTCAGAGAAATTGGAAGTTTAATTTTCTCCCGATATGGAAACATGTACCTTTTCAATATCTCATAGATTTTACACGTAAATAAGGGACGCTTCCGCCAGGCTGTAAGTGAACTCACTGCACAGATGTTTGAATGGGATGCAGGAGTCTGCTGTCCTCATCCCAAAGTGCTCTGTCACCTAGCCTGATCTCCTGCTTCTAACCACATGGAGCTAATGCCCTGGGCATCACCTGCCTCTCCGTTTGCAAGATGCCACTTTCGAGGCTGTCAGGCTGACAACTTGTCACCACAACCTTTAAAGAGGCTGTCAAATTCTTCTTTAAAAAACACACACACGCCACAACAATGGAATGGACCCCCTCAGAGTGACTGAAACTTCCAGTGTCTGAACTGCTTCATGTGCCAGATGACAGCAGTGGCAGAAACCCACAACTGCATTTGGTTGGCACACCAGCTGTTGGCGTGCCACCTACAAGCTGAGCCCAGTGGTTGAACTTTTAGGACTTACATAGTCTGAGATGTGGTCTGCTGATTTCTTGGCCCTGGGAATCCTACATTTCCAAGGACTCAGAAGAAATGGAAACATTTACTTACTACTAAATGTCACACGGCCTATGGAACTGTTTCATTCCAATGAGGCAATTACTTTGAAAGAATAAAACATTCTGCTTGTAGGGATGTAATTTAGACTTGCAAGTTGCTACAGGGTAGTATGAAAAATGTTTGTGAATTGATGGCCTTTCCCTCTAATGATTTCAGACCTGAAGAAGGTTAAGATTGGCTACATGAACTGGAAGAAAAGCAATGGACAGATTTCTACTAAATATTAATTTAGTCGAGCCTTCTTTGCTATCTGGGCTTCCCTGGTGGCTCAGAGGTTAAAGCATCTGCCTGCAATGTGGGAGAGCTGGGTTCGATCCCTGGGTTGGGAAGATCCCCCAGAGAAGGAAATGGCAACCTACTCCAGTATTCTTGCCTGGAAAATCCCATGGACAGAGGAGCCTGGTGGGCTATACTCCATGGGGTAGCAGAGTCGGACACGACTGAGCGACTTCACTTTCACTTTCCTTTGCAGACAAAACTGTCACCATCAACAAAACATGTCCAAGTTCTAACATCTTGTACCTATAAAGGAGACTTTATTTGGAAAAGGAATCTTTGTTTGCCTGTGTGCTAAGTTGCTTCAGTCATGTCTGACTCTTTGTGACCCCATGGATTATAGCTCACCAGGCCGCTCTGTCCATGGGATTCTCCAGGCAAGAATACAGGAGTGGATTGCCATGCCATCCTCCAGGGGATCTTCCATACTTAATTAAGGCTCGGGAGATCATTCCAGATAGCTGTCTGGACCGTAAATTCAACAACAAGTGTTCTTATAAAAAGAGAGAAGACAGGAAAAAAACACACAGGAGCAGGCCATGTGAAGCCAGAGGGAGAGACTGGAGTCAAGCTGCTATGAGCAAACAAATACCTGAAGGCACTAGAAGTTGGAAGAGATTAGCAAAGATTCTCCCCTAGAGCCTTCTGACGGAGTATGACTCCAACAACATTTTGATTATGGACTGCTCACCTCCGGAAGGGTGGGAGAAGGAAGACCTTTCCATTGTTTTCAGCCAACAGTTTGTTACAGCAACCCTAGGACACTAATATCCTGTCATATGTTCAGTCAAAGTCCAAAAGGCACAAATAATAATGCCAAACTGCATCCTTGTCTCACAACATTTGAAAATCGATATGTTTAACTATTGCATCTAGCCCTCTCCCTTGCAAGCAGAAAAGGCTAAATGATAAAATCTCCCTGCCACCAAACAGAAAGATAGGCTCGGTGTCCCAGCAAAGCCTGCTGGTTCATCTCCCTTCTCTCCTGCATTAGGGCAAGACTGCTCCTCTGATTTCTAAAGTATCACAGAGGAGTGATATCAAGAGCAGTCTGGAATCTTCCCCGAGTTAGCAAACTCATTATTCCCCCTGACAATGTTCTTTTATTGTTTATGTGTCCTACAGAGAAGATCTCCTTCATATTGCAACTGAACTTTCATTGCCCTGGCTGGTTGTAAAACTCATCCCTTAACCAATACATAAATACTCTTCAAAGGTACCTTACATGATCAATTCAGGAAAATGCAACATCAGGATTGCACATTCTGACATCATTCAGGAAAGAGTTGATTTACATTACTTTGTAAGACAAGGCTATTAAACTCAACTATTCCATTGTACTGGCTATTAATTTTTTTCCCAGAAACTTCACCTTTCCACTCTGAGCTGACAAAATAAGAATAATTTTGAGTGACTTCTATGATCATTCTCCAAACATCAAAGCTCCACTGAGGCCTGTAGAATTCACAATACAAACAGGTCTCTTCTTACATGACTTGAGATTTTAGAACAAGAGCTACAAAACACAAAAAAAGCCATACACATCCCTGTTTTCTCTAGATGGACAGAAAAAGAAATGAACATATGAAGCAGAATTGTTTAACTGTTAGGAAAAAAAGCAAAACAAAACATCGCCTGTGTGTGTTAGTTGCTCAGTCCTGCCTGAATCTTTGCGACCCCATGGACTGTAGCCTGCCAGGCTCCTCTGTCCACAGGATATACTCCAGGCAAGAATACTGGAGTGGGCTGCCATTCCCTTCTCCAGGAGATCTTCCCTACCCAGGGATCGAACCCGGGTCTTCTGCATTGCAGGCAGATTCTTTACCGACTGAGCCACCTGGGAAGCCCCAACATTGCCTGAACACAAACTAATTCTTAAATATACTTATTTCTTGAATTAGTTTTCCAAACACATGGTCACCTTCTCATGAAGTAATATGTAGTATGAATTAAGGATTTGGAAAGCAACCAGTTTCTAGTAGTAAAGAAATTGCGGGGATTAACCAGAGCAGGAGGAGAATATAGTACTTGTGGGAGGATGAAAAGGAATTTCATCAGTTGGCTGTCATGACTACTATCCACCCCATACCCCACCTTTATTCAGATGTACTTGACAAATATGACTACTCTTCATGATGCAGAATACCAGTGACCAATAGTGACTCACACTTCTTCAGAATTAGAAATTGTGTAAATAACAAAGGAATCATTCTTTACCTTCGTTTTTCCCCCTACATATTTAGTTTTGATATACAAAATGAAGCTTAAAGCATCAGGCTTCTCAGTGTATGTACATGGACAATAACCTCCATTAAACCATCTCTGTATATCCCAATGAACTGTATCTTTTTTTTTCAGCTCATATCTCTGAGTAGGCCAATCTTCTGCAAAATTTTGCAGATATTGGAATTTGGTGTCAATGCCCCTTAATCTTAATACCAATCAGATTCAGAAGAGAATCATCACATGAATCTCTTCACTCTGGAGTCATAACTGGCTGATACAATTTAACTGGTTACATATCTAAAATATCCAAATCTGTTAAAGATCAAGATGCAGTGGTAAGGCTCACACTGCTAGTCTTTAAACATTCAACCTGATATGCCTGACAGAAAAATAAAAATAGTTTCAAATATCAAAGTATATTATTGAAATGTAGAAAAGTAGCATTAAAATCAAACTTAAATCTCAGAAGGGGCCGCCTCTACAGGCTTGATGGAAAGTCTGTGGTGGTCATCACCAGATGAAGTGTAGACTTCTATGTCAGGTCAGTCATTCTGGGCTCTGCAGATGGACTGTTGCCAACTGCATAAGCCAGAGAAGGACAAGAAGAAAACTGCACCCCTGCCCAGTGCACGGCCCTCCAACACAGGTTCTTGTAAGCAAACAAACAAAAGGGCGGAAAGATAAGAGGAATGAACTACAGGAATTCTTATTTTCTATCAGATAAACCTAAAAGTAAAACTGACATTCTGAAATGGCTGACACAAAATACTAAGTATCTGTATTATGTCTGTACCCTCTGACACACAATATGCTGCATATTCATAAGAAAAATTTGTTAAGAGGGGAACCTGCCCTGAGTTTCCTTCATCTTATTCATCTCTATTTTTGTAGCTTCTATAATAAATTCAAGGTCAAAAATCAACTCTGGACTATTAATAGATCTACCAGCAATCACATTTCCAGCATCATGGAAACATGCGTCACATTCTCTCCATCTAGCATTGATGATAGCTTCCAGCATCCTGTACCCTTGTTTAAAAAAATTTTTAAAGGCAATTATTCCCTTCAGGGCAAGCTTTGTGGCACATTTTACAATGTTGCTGAAATGAGAGAGGTAATATCTATCTGGAAATCCAGTTAAAAGTCATTATTAGGAGGGACACATCTGATGAAGCAAAAAATCAAATTATAAAAAACAGAGCAAGCAAGAGATACCTACATTCTGAACATTATCAGTAGACTCTCCCCGACCTGTTCTCATAGACATCCAACACTGAATTTCTGAAACTATCCCTTTTCTGCATTGAGAGCTGTAATTGAATTCTCTTTCTCTATGTTTCACAACTTTTTTTCCTTAGATATAAACTAGGGTAAGTAAAGACCTCTCTCAGAGGGTCCCAATGACTGAACTCCAAAACTAATTATCAAAGGAAGGGACTTAGAAAGGATGAACAGAATCACATTAAGAACTGAGATTTTGGTGATGGAGAGGGAATGGAGAAAAGGGACCCCTCCAACACTGTTGGCAGCCATGATGGAAAACAGTATGGAGGTTCCTCAGAAAACTAAAACTAGAATTACTATATGATTCAATAATTCCACACATGGGAAAATACTGGAACACAGGTATAATTCAAAAGGACACATGCACTCCTATATTTATAGCAGCACAATTCACAATAGCCAAGACATGGAAACGCCCTAAATGTCCATCAACAGATGAATGGATGAGGACGACATGGTACATACATACAATGGGATGTTACTCAGCCATCAAAAACAATGAAATAATGCCATTTGCAGCAACATGGATGGACCTAGAGATGATCGTACTAAGCAAAATAAGTCAGACAGAGAAAGACAATACCATGCGATATCACTTACATGTGGAAACTAAAAAAATGATACCAATGAATTTATTTATAAAACAGAAACAGACTCACAGACATAGAAAAGAATCTTTTGGTTACCAAAGGGGAAGAGAGATGGAGAGAGATAAATTAAGAATTTGGGCTTAACAAATACACACTACTATATATAAAATAGGTAACCAACAAAGACCAACTGTATAACACAGGGAACTATATTCAATCATCTAGGGTAAACCAGACTGGAAAAGAATATAAAAAAGCATGTATAAATGTGTATTACTGAGTCACAGTTATGCAGCAGAAATTAACATAAAACTGTAAATCAACTATACTTCAATTTAAAAATAAATAAATAAAAGAAATGAGATTTGGGGTCATCAAGCAGAATTATAAAGCCACAACACTGGCAAGATGAGCACCTTTACTGTGCAATCCTATAAAATGGAAACATGAAGCTGCTATTATGGAAAGCATCTATTTCCTCTGTCACCAAACAACACAGAATAACATATAAAAATAAGCTAGTCACTGTTCCAAATGCATAAACACTTGGATCTTAGCATCGAAGAGCATGGACTTACTCATAACTCATCTTCTCCAGGCAGGAGGTACATTTGCTGGCCTCGGGGTCTCAACGTATTCCATGTCTACACATGGGACGTATGGGCACAGGGAGAAGCTTGTAAGAAAAATAATAAGTTGGGCTGTGCTTAGACTATATAATTTGGTAAAACACTAGTAAATTAAAAAAATACTCATGGTGAGAAAGACAAATATCATATGCTATTGCTTATGTGGAATCTTAAAAAAAGATACAAATGAACTTATTTACAAAATAGAAATAGATGCACAGATATAGAAAACAAACTTATGGTCACCAGTGGGAGAAGTACATGCATGCTCAGTCATGTACTCTTTGCAACCCAATGGACTATAGCCCACCAGACCCCTCTGCCTAAGGGATTTTCCAGGCAAGAATACTGGAGTGCATTGCCATTTCCTCCTCCAGGGGATCTTCCCGACTCAGGGATGGAACCTGTGTCTCTGGCGTCTCCTGCATTGCAGGCAGATTCTTTACGACTGAGCCACCTGAGAAGCCCCACCAAAGGGAAAAGGAGGGGAATAAATTAGGAGGTTGGGATTAGCGTATATACACCACTACATACGTAATAGACAACCAACAAGGACCTGCTTTACACACAGGGAACTATACACAATATTTTGTAATAACCATTAAGGGGAAAGAATATGAAAAAGAATATATCACTGTACTGCAAACTTGAAATAAAAATGAAATTGAAAATTAACTAGGACTTCCGTGGTGGCTTCCACATATATCTATAAACCGGAGAATGGATCAGCAAATTGATACATCCAAGCAATGAAACGCAATTCAGCAATAAAAAAGAACAAAGTGCTGATACATGCTATAGCATGGATGAATCTCCATAATATTATGCTAAGTGAAGAATGCAATCACTAAAGACAACATCTTGTGTGACTCCATCAATACGAAATGTTCAGAAAACGCCAATCTATAGACACAGAAAAGAGTAGTGGTTGCCAGGGGCTAGAGATGAGAACAGAGATTAACTGTAAATAAGCACAAGAGATTTTATACAAGTCCATAAATTTATGAAAAAAAAAAAAACATTGACTTAAAGTATAAGTGAAGTGGTTGAGCTGCACTATACATTCGTGACACTGTACAGGAGACAGGGATCAAGACCATCCCCAATAAAGAGAAATTCAAAAAAGAAAAATGGTTGTCTGGGGAGGCCGTACAAATAGCTGTGAAAAGAAGAGAAGCAAAAAGCAAAGGAGAAAAGGAAAGAAATACCCATTTGAATGCAGAGTTCCAAAGAATAGCAAGGAGAGATAAGAAAGCTTTCATCAGCGATCAATGCAAAGAAATAGAGGAAAATGATAGAATGGGAAAGACTAGAGATCTCTTCAAGAAAATTAGAGATACCAAGGGAACATTTCTTGCAAAGATGGGCTTGATAAAGGACAGAAATGGTATGGACCTAACAAAAGCAGAAGATACTAAAAAGAGGTGGCCAGAATACACAGAAGAACTAGACAAAAAAGATCTTCATGATCCAGATAATCATGATGGTGTGATCACTCACCTAGAGCCAGACATCCTGGAATGTGAAGTCAAGGGGGCCTTAGAAAGCATCACTATGCAGAAAGCTAGTGGAGGTGATGGAATTCCAGTTGAGCTACTTCAAATTCTAAAAGATGATGCTGTGAAAGTGCTGTACTCAATATGTCAGCAAATTTCGAAAATTCAGCAGTGGCCACAGGACTGGAAAAGGTCAGTTTTCATTCCAATTCCAAAGAAAGGCAATGCCAAAGAATGCTCAAACTACTGCACAACTGCACTCATCTCACACGCTAGTAAAGTAATGCTCAAAATTCTCCAAACCAGGCTTCAGCAATACGTGAACCGTGAACTTCCAGATTTTTAAGCTGGTTTTAGAAAAGGCAGAGGAACCCAAGATCAAATTGCCAACATTCGCTGGATCATGGAAAAAGCAAGAGAGTTCCAGAAAAACATCTTTTTCTGCTTTATTGACTATGCCAAAGCCTTTGACTCTGTGGATCATAATAAACTGTGGAAAATTCTGAAAGAGATGGGAATACCAGACCACCTGACCTGCCTCTTGAGAAACCTGTATGCAGGTCAGGAAGCAACAGTTAGAACTGGACATGGAACAACAGACTGGTTCCAAATAGGAAAAGGAGTACGTCACCCTGCTTATTTAACTTCTATGCAGAGTACATCATGAGAAATGCTGGGCTGGAAGAAGCACAAGCTGGAATCAAGATTGCCAGGAGAAATATCAATAACCTCAGATATGCAGATGACACCACCCTTATGGCAGAAAGTGAGGAGAAAATAAAGAGCATCTTGACGAAAGTGAAAGAGGAAAGTGAAAAAGTTGGCTTAAAGCTCAACATTCAGAAAACTAAGATCATGGCATCCGGTCCCATCACTTCATGGCAAATAGATGGGGAAACAGTGGCTGACTTTACTTTTGGGGGCTCCAAAATCAGTGCAGATGGTGACTGCAGCCATGAAATTAAAAGATGCTTACTCCTTGGAAGGAAAGTTATGACCAACCTAGACAGCATATTAAAAAGCAGAGACATTACTTTGTTAACAAAGGTCCATCTAGTCAAGTCTATGGTTTTTCCAGTAGTCATGTATGGATGTGAAAGTTGGACTATAAAGAAAGCTGAGTGCAGAAGAATTGATGCTTTTGAACTATGGTGTTGAACTGTGTGAACTGTGGTGTTGGAGAAGACTCTTGAGAGTCCCTTGGACTGCAAGGAGATCCAACCAGTCCATCCTAGGAGATCAGTCCTGGGTGTTCATTGGAAGGACTGATGTTGAAGCTGAAACTCTAATACTTTGGCCACCTGATGCAAAGAGCTGACTCATTTGAAAAGCCCCTGATGCTGGGAAAGATTGAGGGCAGGAGGAGAAGGGGATGACAGAGGATGAGATGGTTGGATGGCATCACTGACTCAGTGGATATGAGCTTGGGTAAACTCTGAGAGTTGTTGATGGACAGTGAGGCCTGGTGTCCTGCGGTTCATGGGGTCACAAAGAGTCAGACACCACTGAGTGACTGAACTGAATATATAAATTATACCTTAGTAAAGAGATTAAAAAAAAAAAAAAAGAGAGAGAGAGAAAGCTCCAAAGGCTTTTCCCATGCATGAGTGCTCAGTCAATTCAGTTGTGTTTGACTCTTTGGCAACTCCATGGACTGTAGCTCACCAGTGGCTTCTCTGTTCATGTGATTCTCCAGGCAAGAATACTGGAGTGGGTTGCCATGTCCTCCTCCAGGGGATATTCCTGACCCAAGGATCGAACCCAGGTCTCCAACACTGCAGGCATTCTTTACCCACTGAGCCACCTGGGAAGCCCTCCAAAGGCTTATGGCAAACTAACTGTGCCTCTGAAATGCCTTCTTCCCTGAGATCTGGTCTTTCTGCTTCAGGTTTCTCACATCTGACGCTGCAGTGTATGCTTTCATCCTATGCTCCCAATTCTGCAAGACAGTGACATGTGGACACCTGGGTAGCTGCCACTTTTTGGCTACTGTGAATATTGCTGCTATGAACATAGGTATGCAAATATCTGCTCTAGTCACTATCTTCAATTTTGGGGGAGTATATACCCAGAAGTTAAACTGCTGGATCATATGACAAATTCTATGTTTAATTTTACGAGGAATTGTCATACCATGTCCATAATGGTTACATCACTTTACTAGTCTGACTAGTAGTGGAACACATACACACCTTAGTGCAAAAACTGTAACTGCAATGTACTAAGCAGATACTGAATACCAGGAAGGAAAATTTATTCTGTTACATCTCCTTCAGAAGAAAGGTATCATGCTACTCACACTATAAGTTTTTCAAATGGCTTTTATTTCACAGACATCAAATCCAGGTATATTATATCAGGGAAAAGCCAAGCCTAGAAGCTCATCACACATGGAGACTGCACAAACTGAAGTGAGACTTGGTAATATTCTTCCCAACCATCTTTAGTCTCATGACATTTTAATCTCTGTTCCTTCAGTAGGGAGAGAAGAAAGGCAGTGACACGTGACTCTGTTATTGGACATCAGCTACGGTCAGAATTCTTTAGGATCATTTCATATGATCTTAGAAAAAATTATATTAGTGATCATAAAGCTACTTGAAAACAAGATCACAGTGCACTAAATTTTCTAAAGGCACTAGCAGCAGTATCAGATTTGGGTCTAAAAATCCAGGAAGGTTTTTCATTAGGTAGCAAAGGAATACTGTTCTGGCCTACACCCAAAGCTCAAGACTAACCTTCTAACTGTCCGAAGATAAAAGATGTTTGAATAAAGTACGAAAGACAGTTGAACCCCAGAAAATGACTTCAGCTTGGTTCAGGCTTTCTGTGGCCATTTTCCCCATGCTTGTCAAAATTTGAAGGTTGCCCCTGAGGTCAGCTGAGTTGGAGGCAAAGTTTGGAACTGGCACAGCATCAAGCTGCAAGTCAATCTCCCACTTCTTGGGACAGACATGCCTGTCCCCTCTGAAGCCTGGAGGCAGATATTCCAGCCCAGCTGTTCTTACATTTCATCCTCCATGTGAAAACAGCTGATTTCTATGTCGGAACAAACTGTCTTTGGGGGGGACACATCAGCGAGCACAGGTTGGATGAGATGGACTTTGGTTAGAAACAACTCTTTCCCAACAAAGAATACACCTGTTAGGCAAATGAAAACAATATAGGGATACTTCTGAATTTGTGTCAAGTTATGTTTTAAGTGGGTCTGAGATACAAAGTTAATTAAACATTTTAATAGTTACTGGAAAAAGCAAAATGTGCTGGCAATGCCACTTGGTAGAAACATGACCTTGGCAAGTTACTTGAACCCCTCTGAGGGTCAATTGCCTCTGAAAAGTGAGGGTGATAATAGCATCTTTGTCTTAGAAGACATGAATGTTCAATGAAATCCTGTTGACATTGACCTGCAGCACAAAATGAGTTTTCCATGAATTCTGGCCGCTATCCTCATTAACCAAAAACCACTTCACAACTAATTGCAGCATTCCATTGCTGAGTTCTTCTGTTTGAACTCCCAATCCTTGCCCAAAGGCAAAAAAAAAAAAAATCAAACAAGATGTGAGATATTCAAAGAGCAAGAATAGCAAATTACAGATCTGCTATTACAAAATTAAGTATAGGGCCTCATAAAGGGCCTGTGTGAGTGAAGAGCTCTAAAACTTAAGGGTCATTAGCTTCACGGAAAATTTGTCTCTACACAACTGTCTTGATGAGCAGCCCAAGTATTTTGAGCTTCAGTGGGTGAGTGCAGCGCAACTGGTTTCCAGCCTTCCACAAGGCAGAAGTCACTGCCGGGAAGCCTGTCTAGTGGATGGAGAAAAGCGGGAAGCCAAAGCAGTGAAGTGATGAGCTAAGATGGAATAATCCCACGCAGAGAGAGATAAGTGCTTGTGGGATGAAAACAGCCTCTAGAATCAGCTAGAGCCATTGTCTCTAAAAGCCATTCTGTGGACTGGTGCCGGTCTGTGGTCAATGGCAGGCAGAACCCTGGAGGCAGTTGCATCTGAGACACATCTCTTTCTGGGCCCAGTGGATCAAGGTCAGTGCAGCGTCTCCCCTCAGCCCACACACAGGATCCGGCCTTGTGGACATCCCTTTCTCAGGTCCTAACTACAGAGACACCCCACACCTTCTTCCTGGCCTTGCCAAGGACCTCAGGCATATGAACTCTGCTTAGTCTGACCAGACTAGTCTAGATTTAGAGGACCACTATTTGGATATTCATTCCATGTTCAATTATGAATGTAATAACAGTGGAAACACCAGAGCACAGTCAATACCCAGATGTCATGTCACTACTTGGCTTATGCTGAACTAGCTAAGTTACATTGGGGGTTTTAGTTAGGATATAAAATAGGTACAAATAAAGGTAGTTACACAGTAAAAGGAAAATTTTAGGTTGTCATTTTTCATCATTCATATTTTCAAAATGTGTGTTTAAAATTTTGCAAGTCAACAAAAAATGCCAATTGTTCTCTTTGAGAAATAATTACATCTTCTTCTGCACTCTCTTAATTCTGCTGTTAAAATGCCTTCTTGGAAACGCAAACCAAAACTCACAATGGGGTACCATGATGAACCCACCAGAATGACTGCAATGAAAAGGATAAACACTGAAAACCGTTGTGGGGAGACAGACAAGCAACCCTCATACACTACTGGTGGGAGGAGAAATTGGTACACCTGAGTGTACAAAAAAGTCCTTGACTAGACTCCTAGATATGTACTCACATAAACATACAAATAAAGTCACAAAGTGGCAGGAAGTAGAATGTTGACTTTGACACTGTTTGTAATATTTGGAAATTACTCCAATGTCCATCAGCGACTGAATGGCTAAGTAATCTGTGGTATATTCATTCACTGGAATTCTATAAAGCTGAGAATAAATGAACACAGCCTTACGTAAAGTCACTCACATAATGTTGAGTGAAAGAAACTTGATATAAAAGACCACATGCTGTATGACTCCATTAATAAAACGTTTAAAAACAGGCAACACTAATCTGTGTTGTTTGAAGTCAGGATAGATTTTAACATAATCTTTGGACTGGGGAGTAGTGCCAAAGGAGGCATGAGGGGCTGGGATGTTCTCTTTCTTGTTCTGGGCCCTGCTGCAGATGCCTACTTACTTCATGAAAATTTCTTGAGTTTGCTTACGACGTGTGCAATTTTCTCTCTGTAATACTTTCAAATGGTCTGTCTTTCTTGAAATGAAAGAGACTGTCACTATAGTAGTACCTCATGTATGAGACTGTGAGATTCCCAAGGCTGGGAACTGCTTGTCTAGAGGCCACCAAGAGACCCAGGCATAAAGAACAAAATTGCATGTTCCTGCATTTTTAGTGGAGACTCAGAAACCACGGTCAAAGACCAAACATTAGAACATAAGATGCCCTTAGTACGTTTATCTTTCAAGAAATTACAGAAGTTTTGGAGGTCTGGTAAGAAGATAGAGATGAAAACCTATTTATATGGGCTTCCTTGGTGGCTCTGATGGTAGGGCGTGTGTCTGCAATGTGGGAGACCTGGGTTCGATCCCTGGGTCGGGAAGATCCCCTGGAGAAAGAAATGGCAGCCCACTCCAGTACTCTTGCCTGGAAAACCCCATGGACAGAGGAGCCTGGTAGGCTACAGTCCACGGGGTCACTAAGAGTCGGACACGACTGAGTGACTTCACTTTCACTTTCATGACAACATAGCAATGAAAGAAGGCACCAGAGAAGGGGTTAGAAATACCAATAACGTTTACAAATTTCTGGATTCTCCACACACACTGCTTTCTGGAAAATATTGTAGCAAAATAACACATTATAGGCAAATGTCTTTATTCCAAACGTTCTTTTTCATTTCTTGCCATCTTCTACTTTGGGCACATTTTGCTCTGTGACGATGTAGCATCTTTTGGAGAGTTTAAGCAAGAGTTTTAAGAATGATCACTCTGCAAGGACTTTCCATGAACTTTTTCTATTTAGATTTTCCTTGCTCATCTCCAGTTTTCATTTCCTGTCTCTTGACCTGTTTTTAACTTATTAGAAAGTTAATCTGAAATGTCAGACCTGTTCCAACATACAGTTCTTATCAAGGTAGTTTTAATAAAAAAACAGCTTGAAAATTTAATTAAACATGAGACAGTTTATCTCAGCCCGGTATTGTAATTCCAAAACAACTTTCCTTTTCCATAAAAATACAATCACAATGACCAAGGCAGATGTGGGGCTTGATAAACAATTCTCACATATGAATCTGCTGGTTCTGCTTCTGAAATCTGGCAAACAGCAGAAGCCAGAAGTTTTGCACTGAAAAACAATACAACCATTAAGGCGAACCTGAAATGTGAAGATGAAAAAAATATTCTCTACTGTTTTTTTTAAAAAATAAACCAGGTCCAGGATGTAAAAATCTAAAATGAAAAATCAAAACCTAAAGAATAGAGGGAACAAGGAACAAAAGAGTCTCTCTCACGTGCATCAACAGTAGCTTGCTGCATGCTCTGTCTTGCTTGTTTTGCTCCTGACAATTTGAATGTATTAGACTCAATTTTTGAGATGTCCTGTGGCCACCTGTGTAAGTGTATTAAATGCCCCAACATCTTTTTCATGCATGACTAACTTCAGACAGGGTCTATTAATGATGGACCTAAAGAGAAATAAATGTTTCCCCCTAGTTCCCTTCATGCTCCACTTGAAAATTTTGATTGGTTACATTGTGTTTTAAGTTCCTTTACTGGTTATCTTTGTACTTTCCAGCTATACTTGTAATTTAAGCCTTAGTTGCTTAATGTATTCATTTTAGGCAATAGCTTTTTACTGCTGGCAAGGAAACAAGAGGAAAGCCACATCCCTGAACTCCCACACCCTCTCCAGCTATGAATTTTTATTTGTGTTAGATAAATTATATTATTAATGACTCATTAGGAAGACGTCAAACATTTGCATCCTCTTCTGTAATCCCAATTCCCACAACTGTTTCCACTTCTATATTGAAAAGGACATACTTCTCATTTCAGCATCTCTATTGATTCCTGGTTAAAGAAATCTCAAAATCAAGTCTTTAGTTTTCAGAAGAGCTCACAGATGTCACACTTACTTGCACAGTCAAAGATGTCTCTCTTTTGCCTTTGTTCCTGAGATTCCGGGCTCCCACTGTCCACTTCCCTGGCACTTACAGATAAAACGCAGGCCTGAGCTCAGCTGTGGAAATTTCTGGAGGCAGCCTTACAGCTGATGTGATTCCCATGCCTTCCAAGTGACTTGTTTTTTATTGCATCAAGAATTACAGGATTCTTTTCTTCCTTCCCATTTCTGGTATAAACTGCAGGTCTGCTTGTGGCTTATAGGGAAGCCTGGTATGTTGCAAGGTTTGCAGTAATTTTGTGGGTTTTGATTATTTATCTTCCGTTGAGATGACCTGATGCCGAACTGACTGCACACACTGCCTCGCCTCCCCCTGGCCTTCTGCGCACATGGCACGTCTGTTGGACTTCTCCTTCAAGGCCACCTCCCCCTTTGCACTCTAGCCAGGACAGGAGATACCCCTGCCTGGGTCCTGCTCTTTTGCAGACCCTCACGGGCCCTTTCTCATCTGTGTCCCCCATTCACAGAGAGCTCCCTTCTTTCAGAGGTTTGTCTTTTCTCAAGGGCCCCTTCACTTTAAGCTACATTTCAGTGATTGTCACAATTCTCTGTCTTGGTGGGTGGTTTCAGATTTGTTTGACAAACTTTCATAGCTTACTTCCTTGGTTTTAACAAAAAGAGAGTTTTCCTCTTAGTTTTGTATTCTCTTTGTTGTTTTTTCCATTAGATGATGGGAGGAGAATGGGGTTAGAACACCCTAACTCTGACATCTTTTAGCAAATTTCTCCATTATTCAATTTAAAAAATGATTGAGTTCAGTAAAGTGGGATGCAGCCTTAGCCTATGGGCCACTTGTTCTTTAGTTTATGATCAAACCTTGTTTTCTAAATGCTTTCTGAGCGGTCTTCTGGACAGCAAACACTCATTCAAGGTCCACTTTTCTCTGAGAGAAAGTCCTCCTGCCTGTAGGCACCTATTGGAGATGGGAGGCCCAGTGCCAGTGTCTTCATTCTGCCTGCTGCTGCTGCTGTTGCTGCTGCTGCTGCTGTTGCTGCTGCTGCTGCTGTTGCTGCTGCTGCTGTTGTTGCTGCTGCTGCTGCTGTTGCTAAATCGCTTCAGTCGTGTCCGACTCTGTGCGACTCCAGAGATGGCTGCCCACCAGGCTCCCCCGTCCCTGGGATTCTCCAGGCAAGAACACTGGAATGGGTTGCCATTTCCTTCTCCAATGCATGAAAGTGAAAAGTGAAAGGGAAGTCGCTCAGTCATGTCTGACTCTTAGCGACCCCATGGACTGCAGCCTACCAGGCTCCTCTGTCCATGGGATTTTCCAGGCAAGAGTACTGGAGTGGGTTGCAATTGCCGTTCTGCCTAATCACTCTCTTTTCAGGGATGCTCCAGAATTCTTGGGGGCCTCTGATTCACAGATTCCTCCTAGCCTGAGAAACAGAATCACCCAGGAGCCTCATTCTCAGCTTCCCTCTCACACATGGAAATGGGAAAGAAAATGGATGTCTCATATTTTCCTTCATTTATAGCCTAAGAGATTTCAGAGATCAATCATAGTAGATACATAGTCTTGATCATCTAAATAAGGTTATCAGCTCATTGAAAGGAACACTTGCCAATGTAAAGTCTACAGTTTCATTTTCAAGTTTGGTTCATTGTTAAAATAAGTTGCTGCCCATGCAATGGAAGGCCATGCATGTAAACACTTTAAATGACCATAAAGGAAAAATTTACATTACCAGCTCTAATGAATTTAATTTTGTAAAATCTGTCCTTAATACTTTGAGTGTTTTCTCTAAATGATTGTTCATAAATTAGATTATCCAGCAGCCAAGAGTCAAATGTACATAGGCTTACTTACAAAATTCTGTTTCAAACAAAAATTGACAATATTAATTTAAATTACATATGATGCTTGGAAAAATTGCAGTAACTATGACATATATGTATGTATAATACAACAAAACATTTAAATAAATGGAAAAATTAAAAATAACACTAGTCATATTCATTATCATATACTGTAAAATAACTATTTCTATTTTCATCAATAATTTAAATAATAATAATTTAAATAAATACATACTATCTTGGTTTACAAAGTAAAATATTCAAACTTTTCAAACTTCTACAGAATAATTAGGAATTAAGAATTTAACTTCCTATTGCCTACTATATACTTATACTTCTTCCCCAAAATAATCACCTGCAATTTTTATACTAATTTCATAAGCATTAATTCAAGATTTTAGAAGATGATAAATACTGTCAGAAATTTTATAACAGACAACAATAGAGAAGATTAAATACATCAAATACAAAAGGCATATTTTCAAGAGCAGCAATATCAAATTTGTCCAGCCTGCCTTCTTATGCCAAATCCAAAGAAGCAGCTTTCCCTTGATCAGATATGATTAAACAGACTATGCCTCACGAGGCTGAATCATCATAGTATCATTACTATTCCCAACCAATTACTTAAAAAAATTTACAACCACTTTGTGACCCTGAAAAATATTATTTACATTAACTACTTGTCTCAGAATATTGAATAATAGATTTCATATCCTATTTATAAATGCCAATTCTACTAGTATGAATTAATGACAGGTCTTTTAAATTTTAAGATTACCCTTTTTTAAAGGGAATATTTTTATTATAGTATTTAGGAAAATAATGAAAGCAACCATCATAAATAATAAAAATTGTGATTTTAAAACATCTCTTAACAAATACAAGAAAAATATCAAAGAATCAGTACCGTCCCTCAACAAATAAAGGGGTAAATAAAAAACGGAGATGAAAAATAAAAATCCACACCCATTCTTGCCAAAACTAGGAGGCAGACTGAAAAATACTTGTAAGGGGGACTGAAAGCAGCTAAGTATCTACAAGAAGTGTGCTAGAAAGAATTGCTATAGAATTAATAATCGACACAACGATTCTCTGAAGGAGGTATTGTCGTGCCAGCTTTACAGATAAGGCAATCTAAGCAAAGTAATTGTATGACTTTGCCATGGTTTCAGTAGAAATGGGGGAGAGACAGTGAATTCAGAGCCACACTCTCTGAGCCCTTCAGGCTCAAGCCTTGTCAAGATGCAGCAACCCCCAAACAGGACAATTTCAGACTGGGCTCTGCCTTTTTTGTTCTTTACTTACAGAATTCAAGTGTAACCAATTTTTTTTCTAGCAAAATTTTATCTTCCGAAGAAACACATCCCACTTACTTCACAGTGAACCATAATGATATTTAATTAATGATAACTTTCAATTAATCATCAACTTGTCATCCTCACAACATACCATGTCTTTGCTTACTGGTTTGCTTTACCATAACTGGCTGCACAATTTTAAGTAGTTCATGTCAACTGCACTAATCTTTATTAAGTATTTACCTTTACAATATACATTAAAAACTTTTGTTCATATTTATTAAAATATGAACAAATATGAACAAATTCAGAAAACATCTTTTAAAGGCAAAATTATATTCTGAAGCTTAAATGAAACACTAAAGATGCCCCCTTTTCTGTTTCTAAAGATTTCTGTACATAAAAAGACTTAGCTAATGCTTTTTATAAATTCAAAGCAAAAAAAATTCTCAGGCTCTTTGTCAATTTTCTAAGCCTTAAGCATATCATACACTGTTATATTTTAAAGAGCTAGAGACATTAATACTTTTTATAAGATGTGAGCAGATTTAGTGTTCAATATAGTACAGAATTAACATGATGGAACTTAACTGGCTAAATTAGTGACAAATTAGATTTTGCTACCATCCCTCATAGCCTCAAATCATGTATCAGTATTATAAAATGGTGGTTTATCTATGGAAATGGGCAGGGAGAAATAAAAATCAGCAACACAAGGAATTACAAAGGAAATTTGGCGGGGAAATACTAAGAGACATGCACTAACATCCAAGATGACAAATGTGCTTGGACTATGTACATACATGATTTACTGACTGTGGCTCCGCTCTACTTCAACAATTAGCGTGATGAAATTAATATCGCCATGACAGGAACAAAGTATGACAATTCCTCCTCCCGCATTTACTAAAGATGATGAACAAGAAGGAAGATGTGTTGGTTTTGACAAAGACTGCACGTGGGAGATGCAAGGGAGGAGAAGAAGAGGTAAGTGTAATATCCAAAGATTTAAAAAGTGGGGAAGGGTGTGCTGGCTTGCAGGGGCAACAGAGAGAAGCCAAGAGAGATAAGCAGAAGAAGGCAGAAGAAAAGGAGAAATCTGAGCAGTTACAGACAGGAGTGGGAAGTGGACAGAAGTGGGATGTGGGAAAAAGAAGGCTTTAATGCGGAAAGATTTGCAGGGTGAGTGATGTCCCTCCCCCTCAATCTACACACAGCCATGTCCTCCAGACCTTCAGCAAGGACCCCCATCCTTTCACAAAGCATCTTGAGGTTGCTTTTGTATTTCCTCTGAATGGCACAGCCTGCTGAGATGAGCCTTAAGGCAAGAGCAGGCAGCTTAGGTAGACACCAGACATGTGGACTAAGGGCCTTTGGAGCCAAAAACAAAAAGCTACACAGGGAAGACAACTGAAAGGTCATTGCTGAAATTTTGGACGACTGTTCCTCCAGCCGGCTTTCACTGCACACTATGATTTTGAATTGCAAATTAAAGGAATGAATGCATTTATGAAATACCAAATAACAAGATCGTAGCTTCACTGGCAGCATACGATACCCCACAGAAAAGAGAAAACAAACTGGGAACATCAAGAGTGACTGGAGAAGGGGCTTTTACATTTCCCTTATGGATTTAGTAACCAGGGGGTGACTGTTGAGGTCATGCTGCTGAATGATTTTATCAGGACATAGCAAATGTGGAGAGCAATAAGGAAGTGTCATTAGCACTCACAGCCGCAAGCCCATGATGAATCGAGCGCAGGTAAAAACGCTGATGTGAGGGAAGAGAGCGACAGCTTCACTGATCAAAAAAGATATTAACCTCAGAACAAGGGATCTAGAAGCCTGGAATATGCTCCCAGTGATCTCTTGATCAATCCCCTCTGCTCCTCGGGGACAGGCGGGGGCGGGGGGGGGGGTTTCCCGTAAGACCTCCTCTCTTGCCCTCTAGTCACCCAACTTAGCAATTTCAATGCTCACCTCCCTGGTGGTGACGCCTGAGTCTGTTTATAGCCTTGACCTGTTTCCTGAGCTCCAGACCCAGATTTCCAACTGACCTGCCCGGGCACGGCCAGATGGACAGCCGACTGATACCTCGACATCAGCAAGGCCAAAATAGAACTAACTCCCCCCCGGCTCTGCGGAGTCTCCCCCCTTTGTGAACGAGGAGTCACAGTACAGAGGATCCTCCCAAGGTCACACAGCAGCTTATAAAGGACAAAGTCAGAAGCTGAACTCAGAGCGCTGACCTCCACACGGCAACTCTATCTCATTAATCTCTCCCACCTCCTGGGCATCTCAATGCCGCCAGCCTACCCCCCACCCCCATGACACTGACGTCCCACGGCAGTGTGGCGGTAATCTTGGCTGCCTCTCCTTCCGGTCACTCATCTTCCTTCTTCCTCTCCTATCCAGAGATACTTACTCATGGATCCTTAGATCGGATTACATCATTTAGCTTCCAATTAGTATCTACAGCTATACAGTCGGTAAAATCCTGGCCTCTGCCGCCACACTTCCTCAATCCGAATCCCAGCTCTACCTCTTACAAGCTGAGCAATGATGGGCGATTGATCTCTGTTTTTCTTAGTGTCCCAGTCTGTGAAATGGGAATGGTTCTAATGACACACTATCTCCTTGTGAGGAACAAACAATTTAATACGGGTGAAGTGGACACACAGTTAGTTCTGTGTAAAGGTTCGCTAAGTAAACTGAGTTTGCTCACTTGGGCCTTTGCAGCCTCTACAAGCTGACCCTCACACACTTTCAGCCACATCATTTCATACACAAGCCATTCCTATCGGGTTGAATCTTCAATGCTCCACAAACATCTTCATTGTACGTTTCTGTCTTGGTTGTTTTTCCAAAGATTTCCTCAGTTTGGAGCAACTTCCAGGGTCTAGAGAGCAAGTGTCAGAGAAGGCAATGGCACCCCACTCCAGTACTCTTGCCTGGAAAATCCCATGGACGGAGGAGCCTGGTAGGCTGCAGTCCATGGGGTCGCTAGGAGTCGGACACGACTGAGCGACTTCACTTTCACTTTTCACTTTCATGCATTGGAGAAGGAAATGGCAACCCACTCCAGTGTTCTTGCCTGGAGAATCCCAGAGACGGGGGAGCCTGGTGGGCTGCCGTCTCTGGGGTCGCACAGAGTTGGACATGACTGAAGCGACTTAGCAGCAGCAGCAGAGAGCAAGTGTGAACTTGTCCATCACAACCAAACCCCATGTCCTCTCTTCCATCACCTGCTCTTCCAGTAGTTGTGTGACCTTCCCAAGCCTCAATGTCTTCTTCAAATATAAAATGGGGACTAAAATAGCATCTTCTTTATAAGGGGCTTGAACGTCAAACGAGACATGTTATACATGTACAGGACAGTACCTGACACAGAGAAACACTCAGTAAGTTCTGGCAGTTGTCTACAGAAAGCTGTCTATTTGCTTTCATATGTCTCACATTTTTAGACTGGAAACTGGGAAGGCTATTTTATTCCTTTTATAGTGTCATGTACTACATCTAGTTACACATAGGTACTATCAAGACCCAGATCTTTGTTGAATGAGTGAATATCAGTCAATCGTCCTATGTTAGTTGTTGGAACATAACAAATGTATGGTCTCGTTCATAAATCTGAATTCTATTTAGTTCTATTGACTACCAACTCTAAAAAAAAATAGGAGATTTGGCAAAATCCAGAGGCAAAAGTCAATACCTTGTTAATAAAATATTATCCTTCCAATTAATTTTTTTTAATTTTCCATAAAGGACTACAAAAGAAAGCAATTCTGTACGGCTTCTAGTTGTGGTTAATTATGCTGCTTCTGGACTTCTTGAATTTTAATTCCAAAAGCCTTTAAAACATTTGAAAATGGACATTTTTTTAAACATTACTTCGATCAAGGATTATTCACTCACTGTGTTAGGAGATATGAAATAATATAAGACTATGGGGAAGAGCTGTAACAATAGTCTACCAGCGAAAGTCAAATGCAGCAGAGTACTAAAAGCTCAAGGTTGACAGGTTGACAGAGCTTAAATCTTGAATCTGTCACCTGCCAACAGGGTGACCTCATGCCACTGAACTGCCCTGTGCCTCAGTTTCTTTAACTGTAAGTAAAGGTACTAGTGCCTGTCTTGTAAAACAGCAAGAGTACCGGAAAAAAGTAACAGACACTCAGTAAGTGGTGACACAATGACAGTGACACAATCATAATAATTTGGGAAAACAAAACTAACCTTTTGAGTTGGTAATCAAGATACAAAAGTCCCCATGAATTAGAGATAATCACAGTTTGGGTTCTAGTAAAATCACTAATTCAGCCTAAAGAAGAAAGACCAATGGTTCAGCATAGTGTGCTGTTTCAATATGCTTCTCTTCTGTGCATGATGACTTTCTAATCAATCATTTAGATTTACTTCCTAAAATAATGCAATTCTGAGGAATTATTTCATGCCTTGAAGATAATGGGGAATGCTCTGGGAGGCAAATGTTTATGAAGGACAGTCCTAGCCAGAGAATTGAAGGATGAAACAATCTGAAATACCATGGACTCCAAACCCAGTTGTCTCACAAATAAACTGACTTGAAAACCAAAATCAAAAATCAAGCCAAAAACCCCTACCAAATTAAACTAAGCTGAGGGCTAGAGTCATGAAGTCTGCAATTCTCCTGAGGTAAGAGTTCAGTTAAGAGATGCCAGCCCTCAAGCCAGTGTGCTGACAACAGCAAGTGCTGGTCAGCTCAGCTAACATGATTTAAATGCCATTACCTTTTCGGGCACTAACAGGAAGGAAAAGGATTGAAGTAACCTCATTGAATCAAATCATTTAGGGAGAACACAGGTTACACAGATACATATAACCATATAAAGAACAATTTTCACTAACTGACTTTTTCTGAATGGTCTATCTTCTTCAAGGTTCATTCTACAAAGGCATAAGGGACCTCACAATATTTTCTGACTGGCCAGTTTATATGACTGTTGCCCAGCATTTATGCCGTCATTAGGCTCAAAGGCAGACTTGGTTAAAAGACCTGGGAAAAAAGAAGCCCCTGACAGCTTCCGTAGCTTCCATAATTGAGATAGTTCACAACAGTGTAGTTCATTACCTCAAATCCACATCCCAAATAAATATCATAAACTGGACACTTAAAACTATCACACAGCATACTGTTAGAATACGGGTGCATTCCTTATAAATTCTAACCATATTTTTCTAGTCAGGTACATACAATTTCTCTCTAGCTCCTCAATTAGCAATTCTAAATAGCTCCATATCCTTGGACAATGGCAGTAATGATAATTTTTTATCTTACTTTCACAATGAAACAGATATTGAGCTAATAAACAAACATAACAGAAAAGTCTCTTAATGAATACTTGCCTACAAAAATATGATCTTCAATTTTGACATTAATCATAAAGCAAGGAATGTACGCTGTAAGAATTTAATAACAATTCTGGGCTGTTTGTCTTTGAATTGCTCTAATTGCTCCCTTACTGGTCAAATGTCTTTGAATTTCCCCACTTGAGTCTGTTCTATACAACCTAAGCTCTGAAACTCTGCTTTCTGTTTCCTGCCTGCCCTCCCAATACACAGAAGGAGGCACCATTTCTCAGAGTTTGCTTCACTGGAGCCCTGCCAGCACAATGCCCACCCCTACCTCCCACCCCAGAACTGCTACGCTCCAGTCACTCCACTGCTCTTCACCGTCAAAGATCTGAGCTGTTAGCTACAATGCTCTCCATCTTGATTCCCCCTTTTCCTGTCTTTGCAGCTGAAGAAAAAGGCCTGATTTTGAAGCTGGACATTTTTCCTAGGCCACCTGTGTGACCTTTCAGGCTCGGCATGGGATTAGTTTGTTCAGCTAAATCCAAAACATGCTTAGTTTTTAGAAGTCTGTAGAGATGTTATGAGGCAAGATCCTTTTGACCTTTCTCCCCAGATCAGCTTTCCCATTTGAGATGTTCCCTGCACAGTGTCTGTGGTGCCCGGAGATGTGGCTCCATCCATGAATTGGCCGTGTGCCAGGCGCCACCCGAGGCTCCTATTTAAAAGATGTGTCTGTCTTGCTCTATTCAGAAAACACCTCCTCATCTCAGGAAGAGTGATCCAAAGAGAAATAACCCTCCCAACATCGACCTACCAGGTCGAGCTTTGGCAATGCCATTGCTAAGTGGACTGTCAGGTCTCCACATAGAGTTATGCCAGTTGCTGGATACAAAGAACTTACAAAGCTCTAATAATTGTCCAGTTGACAATGGACAGATAAACAGACTGTATACATCATGACAAGTGGCCTCTAAACTGTAAACTTTGCCATAGCAACCTAAGAGGGAGCTAAAGTAAGACACAAAGAAAGCAAGCCTTATTATATCAATCTTCAGACTTGGATATAGTCTCTTAACTGAGATTTAAATGGGCCATTCATCTTGGTCTCCACCATATTTTTCTCCTTCATGACAAAAAAAAACCTTGATGATGAAGAAATTCATTTCCTCTAACTTAACCACTCATAGGGAAACATTATAGATCAAGATCAAAGACTTTGCATCAAGAACCTCAACCCGACAAAGTCACCAGGAACAAATATTAAAGTGAATCCAAATTCCTTTGAAAAGATGCCTTTGTGCAAATTAGAGTTACAAGGGAGGTGACCGAAAAAAATATTGCCAAAGATAAATGTGTTGGAAGCTGATTTCTCTAAGAGGATAGCCAAGCTCTTCCTTAAGAGTGAGTCTCTCCTTACTTTGGGAAATACTTTAACGGAACTTGAGATTATGCAAAGCTCAAGAGTGAAGGCAAAAGGAGAAGAGGGCAGCCGAGGATGAGATAGTTAGATAGCACCACCAACTCAATGAACACGAATCTGAGCAGACTCGGGAAGATAGTGAAGGACAGGGAAGCCTGGCATGCTGCATGCAGTTCATGGAGTCGCAGACTCGGACATGACTTAGCGACTGAACAACAACAAGACCAAGGCTTATTCTCTGAAGAAGTTAAGAGAAAAAGAGGCTAAATCTGCTTTGCGTGAGCACATTACAAATATTGATACAATCATTACTTTCCTGATAGAAACTGAAGTTTGAGTGTCCTGGAATTTGGAGAAGAGAGTTGATGGTAAAAGTGTCTCAGTGGGAAGAGAGATGACCCCAGAAAACGAGAGGATGTTAGACTCAAAGTCTTAGGGGAAAGAGGCCCATGATAGACTTCAGTGGTGGGAAAGAGGTGATGCATTATTTAAAAAAAGAATATACGTGGCCATCAACAGATGAATGGATAAAGAAGATGTGGTATATAGCTACAATAGTATATTATTCAGCCATAAAAAAGAATGGTATTTTGCCATTTGCAGCAACATGGATGGACTGTGAGGTGAAGTAAGTCAAAGAAAGACAAATATTATGTGATATCATTTCTGTGTAAAATCTAAAAAATACAACAATAAATAAGCAGTCTCACTGATATAGAGAATAAACTATTGGTTACCAGTGTGAGGAGAGGCAGGGAGGGGCATTATAGGGGTGGAGAAGTGAGAGGTACAAACCATCAGATATAAGAAAGGCTACAAGGATGTATTATTGTACAATGTGGAGAATATAGTCAATATTTACAATAGCTGTAAATGGAGTGTGTGAACTGTAGCAAATATATAAAAATAAAACAAATTTTTAAAAAGAAATTATTAGTGAAAATTAAAAAAATCCTTTATAAAAAGTCAAGAAGTTAAGGAGGTTGCACAAACTAATACAGATCTGTGAATTCAAATGAAGTGCCTACCACACAAAAATGCCAACCAACAACTCCTTGAGCTAAAGTTACGAGTGAAGCAGGCACAGAAGCGTGTTTGACTTTCAAGATAGTATTTAACCTCAACTGTATCATCCTTAAAATGGGACAGTAATCTTTAAAGCGTTATTTAGAGGATTAAGTGAGGTAATGTCAAAACATTATTTTTTTAATATGCTCAAAAAATAATATGCTTAAAACAATAGCCAGCATTTATATAAACATTCATTTTAACAAGTAAGTACTAGTCATGGGAGGAGAGGTGCTAGAGCCATCGCTGTGTGTCTTTCCTTGGGGCTCCTTGGGGACAAGTGCTGTATCGTCAACTTTATAGCATAGCTCGCACATACAGGTGCATAATAAATGCTTCCTGAGCAGAACTGAAAGAATCAGAGCTGTCAGGTAATAACCTCAAGAGCCAAAACACCTCTTCTAACATCCTACTTATATAAAAACTGGCTTGTCTATCAATGTACTGCTGCTGCTAAGCTGCTAAGTCACTTCAGTCGTGTCTGACTCTGTGCGACCCCATAGACGGCAGCCCAACAGGCTCCCCCGTCCCTGGGATTCTCCAGGCAAGAACACTGGAGTGGGTTGCCATTTCCTTCTCCAATGCATGAAAGTGAAAAGTGAAAGTGAAGTCTCTCAGTCGTGTCTGACCCTCAGCAACCCCATGGACTGCAGCCTTCCAGGCTCCTCCATCCATGGGATTTTCCAGGCAAGAGTACTGGAGTGGGGTGCCATTGCCTTCTCCGCTATCAATGTACAGAGCTCTGCAAATACCATACCTATTGAAACAGAGCAGGAGAAACAGGCTTAATCATTGAGACAATGCAGAAACTTATTTCATTTCCCAAGAGTGTATGTCATTACAAAAACACACATTTAGACATTATCAGGGGACAGGGCATTCAAGTCTTGCCTTTGCACTTGATCTCCAGACCCACTGCTTTGTCAGCGTGGGGAACACTACCTATCTCAGCCACTGAGGCAGATTCTTGATGGGGAGATGACTTCCAGCACCACAGAGCTAGTAGTCTGGCCAGACCAGAGGAGAAGAGAGGGGAGAGGAGCGGAGGGCAGAGGAGAGAACAGGTGAGGAGAGAAGAACCAAGAATGGCAGGCTAGAGGCAATGCCATTTGCACACAGATCAAATACCTAGGTTGACACTAGTTAATTCATACTTCTAAACCAATTTAATGCCGAAGTTGTTCTCTCCCTGAAATAAGAAAATAAGATAAAAGGTAGAGGATAAAGTTTACTGTCAAACTTACTTTCCAGTGGAAGGTAGATACTGATGATCCTTCAGTAACATTTAACAATGTAAAGGGCAAGAAAGGTAAGGATCCTTTCCAAGATCTCCTGAGAAAAGCATATTATTGCATAGGCCAGAAAAGGGAACTTTCAAAGGAAAAAAATAATGAAGAACCACAGATTTTGGTTTCACCTTAACACACATTGGAAAAGACAATTCATCATCTAAGGACCCAGGAAAAGTCCTTCATGGACTATAACTAAACTGAAAGAATTTGAAGATAACCACAACAGTAAAAAATTACACAACTGAATGTTTCTTCCATTAAGGTACATACATGACTTCTATGTAAATTATGTGTACTGTCGAAAAAACTCCCCAGTTTTAATTAAATTTCACCCCCAAACACATTTCAATCAGATGGCTAGTTAAAGCATAGAAAGAAAGGGCCATTATTGTAGTATTTGGTCAAAAAAGTTATGTTTACATATTTACTCTGCTTGACATCACAGACCACATGGGGTTGTGAAAGGTAAATCCAAATTTTGCATAAATTGTAAGGTATAACGTACCCATTTGTAGCTGAAAACACAGCCTAGGTTATAAGGCATCCTTAAAGGAGTAAGGGTTCATTGCATTGACAGTGTTCTGTCTCAGTTCAGTCGCTCAGTTGTGTCCGACTCTTTGTGACCCCATGGACTGCAGCAGGCCAGGCTTCCCTGAGCTTGCTCAGACTCATGTCCATTGAGTCGGTGATGCCATCCAACCATCTCATCCTCTGTTGTCCCCTTCTCCTCTCTTCAATCTTTCCTAGCATCCGGGTCTTTTCCAGTGAGTCAATTCTTTGCATCAGGTGGCCAAAGTGTTCTTGTCTAAAGCTACCTTCACTGGGTATCATAATTCTTTTTTCATAAACACAGATCAATTTCACATACCTTTTATCTTGGCCACATCTCTGTAACTATGAGCCCAAAAAAGAAACACGGCCGAGTGGCTGCCTTGTTACAAAAACACTCTAAATCCAACAAATTCTCAATGTTGTATAGGTAATGAATCACATGTGCTTGCAAAATTTCAAGCACATAATTGTCTGTCCATAATAATTTTTGAAAATTGGCCCATTTCTGGAGTTTGTGCATATGGTCCATAAAATGTGTCACTTTTTCTATGATTCATAGACTTTATTCCAATTTTAAAGCAAACAGATGTTTATCTTTAAATGGGGTAGAAAATATAGTGCTTTAAAAACTTTTGGTACATTTATTATGGTTAAAAATGGCAAACATCTGTAGTTAGGAAAAATATACTAGACTGCCTTAGTCCTGTGGGAAACCACAAATTAAGGGCTGACAAGTTCCAGGTATTTAAAATGTCTGGCTACGTTGCATTCCATATAAAATAGCGAGCTTAATCGGGATGATATTTACTCTGTCCATATGTTGCTTTCAGACTGCAAGGGCATCTTGCTTTCTGATGCAGTATTTTAAGAGCAAGCTCTTCAAGAATAAAGAAAAAAACAATATAGTGGGCTTATTAGTGCATTTTATTTTTACTTCATAAATATTAAATTATGTCACTAAGCAATTTCAAAATTCTATTTTCAAAGAAATCCAGAGGGGGAAAGTGACTTTCAGAATTCTCAATTAACTCCCAAACCCAAGAGCCTAAGTTTTAATATAAGTTGCAATTTAACTTTGGGTAAAATAAATAATTTACAATTTATCTGTTTCCTAATGGAAAATGAATTCTAATATAAATATTAAAGTGACCTTCAGAACACCATACATTCAATCATATTCCAGCAAATATTCACACTTCATGTATGTATTGTGTGCCCAAGGAGCACTTGTGATCAACTCACTTATTTCCTTAGATTTAATGGGGCTAATGTTTCTATATGTTGACTGTTTTGAAAACTGGGAAAATAAAATTTCAGCATGAAGCATTTAAAATTTTTCCCCAAATGAAAGTTTTATATTAAATACCAACCATTAAGGTCTTTTCTTATATACATATATATATATATATATATATATATATATATATATATATTATGAAGCAGTATGACCTTGGACCTGGCCTCAGTTTCTTCATATGAAATTAGAGAAGCCATAGGTTGGCCCCATCCATATATAAAGATGGCTTCAGAGGTGAAATTAAGTATTAGCTAAGAAGGTCACTGGAGAAGGCAATGGCACCCCACTCCAGTACTCTTGCCTGGAAAATCCCATGGGTGGAGGAGCCTGGTGGGCT
This sequence comes from Bos mutus, assembly GCF_027580195.1. Classification (NCBI taxonomy): domain Eukaryota; kingdom Metazoa; phylum Chordata; class Mammalia; order Artiodactyla; family Bovidae; genus Bos; species Bos mutus. The sequence goes on from NC_091646.1 coordinate 111,431,104, forward strand.
GCAGTCTGTGGGGTTGCAAAGAGTCGGACATGACTGAGTGACTTCACTTTTACTTTTCACTTTCATGCATTGGAGAAGGAAATGGCAACCCAGTCCAGCGTTCTTGCCTGGAGAATCCCAGGGACAGGGGAGCCTGGTGGGCTGCCGTCTATGGGGTCGCACAGAGTCGGACACGACTGAAGTGACTTAGCAGCAAGAAGGTCACTATGGCAAATCAGGCTTTGCACTCACCCATTTACTTTACTTGGACATACTCATGGGTGCTTAGAACACGACATCACAAGGAAAGTTCTCCAGCACTCCACTGACAGCTGGTGAAAACTCACTGATCACCAATGCTTCATGGGCCATAATGGGGCCCCAGAACAAGTTGGCTCTAAAAAAGATTATTCTCTGTGATGCTTGGACTTTCAATAAGAAGAGTTTCTCAGCCCTCTTCTCAGCACCGTTTTCTACAGTTTGCCTGCTCTCTGAATAATCTAGCTCACTAGATTACCCTACCAATTATGCACTATCCCTGCAGAATTAAAAAATTTTATAGCTTTACCATCTATTAGCTGCTAACCTGCATGAACTGTGGAAGAGCAAAAGTGGTCTCTTACTTGGGTTTGGGGGGCATCAATTCAATTGAAGGTATTCATGCCATATTCATAGGGTGGGAACAACCTATGACTTCTCCAATTTCATAAGAAACTGAGGCCCAGGTAGCTGTCCAAGGTCACACCACTTGAATTCAGTTCTTGATTCCTGGTTGAAGTGCATTTAATTAATAACAGGGGATGTATTCTTGAGTGTTTAATAACTTCCAGGCACTTCTAGTGACTATTCTGCGTGAATCATGCCATGCAGTCCTCATAGCAGCCCTATGAAAAGATTTATAATTAACTCCATTTTATAAATACAGAACCTGAGGCTGTGTAGATGGGATCGGTTTACAGTTCACTGGGAAAAGCTCTATTTTTATCCCCAAGGATGCTGAATATCTGGCTTTTGACTCTTGGCTAAGGTAAGGGCAGTGGGATTTGTGATGGGTGTTTTTATGTTTAGGATTCCCCTCTCAGATCAGTTTCTTTACTGATGATTTGCAACCCACCTAACTGCTTTGATAACCTTGGCAGGGTAAGGACTGAGTCTGGCCCAGTGTCTCCAGGGAAAGGGCCCTGGAGAGCTGGCTTGTGGGAATGACTCTCAGACTCCAGTGCTTGCCCACATATGCTTTCTCTTGCAGCACCATAAAATTTGCCTTTAAACACAAGCGTCATTTGAGTATTTTCTGGGTAGTTCGAGAATATTTTCAGATAGCCAAACCTGGGAAAGCAGTACAGAGGCTTATGGAGACAAGGTGGAAGGTGGCTGAGAACTCATGGCCACCACTTCCAACTGTGAACGCTATAGCCTTGCAAGAGGAAAGCTGACAGAGCAAAGGTGTGCTGTCTGGAAATGTCTGTGCCACACATGAACTTATCTATAGAAGAGAAACATAGAGAACAGACTTGTGATTACCAAGGTGGAGGGAATGATGTGGAAGGGATGGAGCAGGAGTTTAGCATTAGCAGCTGCAAACTAGCATGTATAAACAACAAGGTCCTACAGTACAGCATGTCTTGTGATAAACCATAATAGAAAAGAACGTATGTATATGTATAACTGAATCACTTTGCTGTACAGTAGAAATGAACACAACATTGCAAATCAACTATACTTTAGTAAAAAAAAAGGAAGATCTGTGCCAGAATAAGGGCACCATTATCGCACTCATATACCCAAAGGGGATAACTTTATCCAATTCTAGTTAGCTTTTTGCTGTGTGACAAATCATCTTCAAATAGAATGGCTTAAAACAACAACTTATGTACTATATCTCTCTACTTAGTTCCCAACTCTGCAGGTTGGCAATTGGAGTGGGCCCAGCTAGGCAGTTCTTCTGGTATCAGCTGAGTTCACTCAAGGATCTGCAGTCAATATTGGGTTGGCTAGGACTGGTGATGTAAGATGGCCTGAGCTGGGATGGCTCTCGTCTATCACCTGGAGCCTCTCATTTTCCAGCAGTGCAGCCCTGGCTTGTTCTCAAGAGAGTGGGGCAGTGTTCTAAGACAAAGAGAAAAGAAGTGTCCAGGGCCTCTTAAGCATAGTGGGGTCAGGCAGGTGCATCATCACCTCGCCTGAACTCCACTGGTCAAAGCAAGGCACAAGCTTACCCCAGATTTAAGGGGAAGAGAAATAGGTGTCAACCTATTGATGGGAGGAGCTGAAAAGTCACAGTTCAATCAACATGGACAAAGGCAAAGATGGAGAAATGGAACTGATTTTGCAATCAATCTACAATACTCACATAGGCTAGGAATATATAGTAGGAACATTGGTCTACATGTAATCTTTCTCTCTACAGAAAATGATGAACTATCCAAATGAAACTGTAAATCAGATCCTCTACCGTACTTTCATCTTATGAGGTAGATTACAGAGTTGACTCTCTGGCTGACCCAGACTTGCTCCCTCTGGCAACCTGTATTACAGCCAATTGAATCAACTGCAAATTCAAATACCATATACAGCACGCAGGAAATAAGCAAATGGAAAACAGAGTTCACGATTTGAAAACTTAATATTTTAATCACAGCATAATACAAAGTGATTTTTTATAGGAGTAAGTGAATTTGGTTTGATCAAACTGGGAAGATTTCAGAAGGCTACGATTACTCAGAAAACTCAGCAAAGGCCAGCTCTCTTCCTCACAAAGGACAGTCATATTGCCAGAGGAATCAGCTACAGAAATTAAGCTGTGTGGTGAGGACTTTTAAAACTTCCAAGGAACATGTAATGAAAACTAAGCAATTGCCACATTTTAATTTGAAAGAAGGCTCCTAAACTAGGAAAGCCATTTGTTTCCCAGTCCACAGTATACTTTAGAGGACATTATGAAAGACATTTCAGTTCAAAATGCCAGGTGGACAATATATATATTTATCTCTTCTCCCACTTTAGATTAGTTAAAGTGAATAAAAGAGTAGAAGCAGACTAAGAACTGGTTCTAACAGAGCTAACAGGAAATAGGATGGATCGGCAGCCAAGAGAGGGCAAGTTTGGGGAGGACGAAGGGCTGAGGGAGAGGCAGGATCTAGAGAAGCAGGGGAGGGGTGCTGGGGCTTTTACTGTGCTTCCTAAACTTCTCATCTCATGACTCACATGGAAAATAACATTATTTTGCCTTACTGGATAAAGAGAGAATGCACAAGGCTGGAGGCCAATGTCCCGGGCCTTTAGTTGCCCTGAAATCACCAGGCAGGCATTGATTTCTCAGCCTCCCTGTGACTCAGTGGTTCTCAGCCCAGGGCAACTGTGCCCCTCAAAACAGAGTTAGCAATGTCTGGAGACATTTGTGACCATCACACCTACGGCGGGCAGGAAGTGGGGATTATTAGCACTGAAAGAGAAGCCAAGATACTGCTCAACACCTTATAATCTGCAGAACAGACAGAAACCACGACAAAGAACTGTTCCCAAATGTTAATAGTGCCGAGGCTGAGAAGCTCTGTAATGATCTATCGGCAGCCCACCACTGAGTCTTGGCACAGAGGCCGCAAAGCTTAGATACAGTCAGAGGCATCTACAATAGAGAGGGAAATTGATGTGACTGGAAAAAATGGCGAAGTTTGCAACTCACAAGTGCCAGGTACAGAACTGGGTGGCACAAGCCCTGGACAGAACGTTGCTCTACATGAAATAATTCAGCCCACCCACACCCTCATGCAGCAGTGCCCACAGCCATTATTTCCCAGAACAAGGAAAGGGGAGATTTTCCCCTAAAGGAACACAATAAATCATCTGAGAAGATCTAGGGCAGAAGGTGGGGGTCACTGGTGCCCCAGATAAAGATCTCCATATTCAAGCATTTAGATATCCACAGTGAAACAGCCCCCACCCCTACCCCTGCCCCTACCCCCTCAGCCTAGAAGTCAGCCCCACTTCACAGCCTCCTAGGAGCTGTTTGGTACATCTCTTTGAAGAGTAGTGTAGGCCAGTGTTTCTTCAACTAGACAGAGCTTAGGAATCGCCTGGGCACCTTGTTAAAATGCATATTCAGGAGGTCTGAGGTGGGGCCTGAGATTCTGCATCTCTAAGGAGCTCCAGGGAATGCTCCTGTTCCTATTGTGGGGGTTGTTCTTTGAATAATAAGGATTTGAAGAGGTTGGCAAACAACTGCTAGGCCAAATTCAGCCCAAAGCCAGTTGTGTAACATGTTCCATTGGACAAGGTATCTATGGCTGCTCTGGTGACGTGAGCAGAGGCCACTGGGCCTGCAGTGTAGCCACTGGAGGTGCTGTACTACCAAACTTTCAACAATAGGACCACTGCCCATGAATCCAATTATACCCAAATAACCCGACTAATGTGCCTGGATCACAATTCCTGTAAAAGGCCAGGTAGCCAATATTTTTGGCTTTGTGTGCTCAACCATGGTTGCTGTTAGCATTCCCTTCCAACGGGCAACAACCTCGAAGTGAGATTGAGTTAATCAATGTAGACAGGTTTCAATAGATCCAAGAATTCACACTACATGTCTCTGTATTCATTTAACATTTTTAAAAAAATGTATTATACATGAGTCCAATATAAAAAATAGTATATGAAACTGTTACATATTTTACAACAGTATTATATTTCTCTAGCATAGAAAAACAGACTGGGATTAATTTAAAATACTTTCTTCTTCTGGCATATTTTAATTTGTGTTTTGCGTACGGGAAACATCACAGAAATAAAACACAACCCAATGGAGATTACATTAAAGTGCTTATAGCTTTGACAAAGCATCAAACAAAACCGTTTCCTGTCCTCACAGAATTTTGAGTCTGTAGAACTTTCCTTGTCAAGCAAATATTGTAAGATCATAAAACATCAGTTTGTGCGTGGTAAAGAGTCTATTATGAAAAAGTCCACATCCATTATCTTAATTAGAAAATTTAATAGCAGTTGCTTTCTATATATATTGACTAAGGAGAAAGTAATTAATTTGCATGCATCAACCTACCTTTTTATGAACACAGACTCAGGTCAGTAAAAAGAGAAGTAAAATAATCTGGGAATTTACTATTTGAGAACATAAAGTGTATTACTGATGAGCCAAAATAACAAGAAAATTGGGAAAATTTCACTGTGACGTTTATTTTCAAACTGCTTTTAGTTAAGTGGCAATTTCTGTTTCAAAATACATTACAATAGCAATTTTTCTTCATAATGCACTAAAATTATGCTAAAAATCCTGTTATCCTTGAGAACAACTAATAAACACAAGCAAAATGTGTCATTTTTTTCAAGCTCAAGAAATGCTTTTTTCATGTGGTAAGGCCCACATACAAGGGCAGAAGCTATGGTTTGAACAAAGAATTAGGTGAAGAACAAATTATCACATGCTAATTTACTGGTCCTGGGCAGCCTTCAGTGACTTGATTAATTTCAGACATCATCTGACAATTAATAAAGGGCATATTTTGAAGTGTGCATTAGGAAAGAATATGTTATGACTAAATTCAGTTCCTTGGAGAAAGTTTACACAACTCGAATTACACATTGCTGCTGCTCAGACACTCAGCTGTGACTCTGTACGACCTCCTAGACTGTAGTCTGCCAGGCTCCTCTGTCCATGGGATTCTCCAGGTAAGAATATTGGAGTGGGTTGCCAGTGCCCTCCTCCAAGGGATCTTTCCTACCCAGGAATTAAACCTACCTCTCTTGTCTCTTGCATTGGCAGGAGGAATCTTTACCACTTAGCACCACCTAGGAGAACTACACATTATCAGGCTGGAAAGATAAAATTAGTGAAAGCAAGGCTCCTGCCCAGCCTGAAAATTGTAAAATAGATCTTTGTTGTCTCTTCCTGTTTACCTGGGAGAAATGAAGGTAGGGTTTTGCCTGAGAGAACTTGGAGAGGGAAGGCAACACAGGGCTTTACTTCGAAGGCAAGACATGCAGATTCTTCCTTCTCTTTGTTGGCTGAACCCACCTGTGGCAATTCACACACCCATCAGTTATTTCCATCTCTCACACCATGAGATGATGGAAGCTATACCAGGATTCACTGCTGCTGCTGCTAAATCGCTTCAGTCGTGTCCGACTCTATGTGACCCCATAGATGGCAGCCCACCAGGCTCCCCCATCCCTGGGATTCTCCAGGCAAGAACACTGGAGTGGGTTTGCCATTTCCTTCTCCAATGCATGAAAGTGAAAAGTGAAAGTGAAGTCGCTCAGTTGTGTCCGACTCTTAGCGACCCCATGGACTGCAGCCCACCAGGCTCCTCCATCCATGGGATTTTCCAGGCAAGAGTATTGGAGTGGGGTGCCATTGCCTTCTTTTACCAGGATTCAGTCCTCTTCCTTAAACAACTCATCTCCCGCAGAGGTTCAACCTTGCTCTTAAAGGAAATGAACTCAGATGTAGACAGATGGGGTTTACATAAATCCAAGCCAACACTGTGGGACTCCAGTTGCCCTTGTGGCTAGAAGGGCCTTGGCCTGGCTTCCATGTAATCGCAGAGGCCCAGTCCCCAAACTGTAGGCTCCTAAAACAGAGTTAGGTGGGATCTCTCCCTGAGCATATGATTACTATACCCCGAAAGTAACCCCTCTGAAGAGGCTTGGGCCTCGTTCTCACTACAACAGACCATGTCTTGGTAAGCATCCTCTGATCCATGAGCCACTAAAGGCTGAGTGTTTACTCCTGTTGCTTTTCCAACCTAGATACGGTACCATGAACAGCCCGAAGCCTTACCAGCTCCAGGCTCCCTCTATCCACTGGGCACCCTGTTACATTTGGTTCTCAGTGCTGGAGTCTGTCGGCTGGGGTCACACTCATCTGATAGAAGCATTCTGGGTGACAACTATATTTGCTTCCAGAGCCAAGGTTACATCTACCTCCTCTGAGTCATCCCATTCAGAATGGTGGCATCCAATTCTGCTTGCTTTTCAAACTCCAGGCTGCCCCGAACTTGCTACCATTAACTAGCACTCTGGTAGTAAAATATTGACTGTGACCCACAGTTCAAAATAAACATTGCCTAGGAACGCATTTCACATATGCATATCTAAAACATTTATATCATATTTCATCAAATCTTAGGTGTCATTGATTCTGAGACCCACCTTGATTTGAGATGTCAAAACACAAAAAATGAGCAACTTAACAGTAACAAAGTATGAAAACTAAAATTTTGTGAAACAATATTCACACCACTACATATAAGGCACTCCGATTGTTTTCTGTCCTAATTCTGCTTGTGACAAGCTATACGGACTGATTTACCAGCTGTGTGATCTAAAGTTGTAACTGGAAAACAGAGAAGGTAACTTACATGCTTACAGACAGGCACAGGCTTCCCATGACACTTGATGAACTCCCAACTCAAACCATTGCCTACAGGGCCTGCCTCTGGCATCTCTCAACCTTGCCCCACCACCTCTGTGCCTGCCCATGAGATTCCTTGGAGGAGGAAATGGCAACCCACTCCAATAATCTTGCTGGGAAAATCCCATGGACAGAGGAGCCCAGTGGGCTACAGTCCATGGGCTTGCAAAGAGTCGACCACAACTTAGCGACTAAACAACATGAGGCTCCTGCAAGGCTGTTCTTAAAGTCCCCTAACCACACCAAGCGCCTTTGCCCACCTCATGTTGCCCCCTCTTGAAATGCTCTTCTTGATTTATCCCTATGACTGGCTCACTTCCTGTATCATCTCTGAGGTCAGCTCCCAGTCCCCTGACACCCTTCTGTCTCTTTGTATCACAGCACTTCATTTCAATGTCAGGAGATAATTCATGGGTTTCTGCATGTCGTGGGCACTAAGAGCTTTATTCCCAGATGCTGGAATAGTAATCACCTTTGGAAGCATCATGAGGAGCACCTCTCTTGGAAGGGATACAGATGAGCAGGTGTGCCAGCAGTTCTGAGTTGGGATTTTCCCAAGATGGGTGTTTGCAAACTGTGATGTAATCCCAGTGTGCGCCCAGGATCAATTCAAGGCCCCTGCACATCACCCACTGCAACTTAGGGGCAAAGGAACCAAGGGAAACATGCGCCATCAGGAATGGCTGCCTGATGCATTTGGGCTGACTGTTTGCGTACAGATTAGATTTACGCCAGCGTAGAGGACCAGCCTGGCAGCTCCACTGTGGCTGAAGGGCTCCTTCCAATTGTTTACAGCATTAACCACATCTGTACTTGTCCCGTCCTCTGCTTATCACCAGACTCCCACAACTAGATCATAAGCCTCAGGAGGACAGGGATCAGGTGATAACAGAGTCATTATTAATATAAATGTACACTTCTATCCACGAGGTTTATAATTCACAAATTATACAGTTCACTTCTTTGCCCAGATAGGCCCTGTTATGGAAACTCCTAGCCACCTTATAAGTGGTCTAAAAGGTCTCATTTTACAAACATGTGTTCTCTAGAACATATGTCGCTTGACATATTTATTAGCTCAAAGTCTTGCTTGAGGTAATAAATGCTGACAGTTGAGATGCTTATAGTTAAAGCATCAAAACAATAAACTCCATTAAGTAGAGTTGGTGAATAAATGTGGCTTAGCCATGGTTTGGGAATATTTTTGATAATTAAAAATTTTTATTTTCCTGCCTTATAAAGTATATATAGAGAAGTGAATCTTATTTGATAACTGAGTGTCTCATGTACCCTCAGGGTCTTTGTCATGAATCTTAAACATGCTTACATTGTATAGAAAGAGGTTCTCTGTTGGTACTTAGTCTGGAAATTAAGATTTTTAATAAACTCCTAATAAGGGTTTTTTCAATGTTTTTTCTTTCCAGGTACTATTAAATTTGCTACACTTCTATTTTCCTTGTCTTCTAGCTAATCAGGGTTTCAAAGGATGGCTTTTAAAAGCCTTCTAAATGAAATACACAGCAGCATCACATGGTAAATCATATCATTTAGAAAACATACTGCTGGTTATCACCTTACAGTATAAAACATTGGTGGAATTAATTCCTAACTGCTGTGTAGATGACACTACCTATCTGGGGTCCTGGTTTAATTTTCAAAAGCGGAACGTCTGTTTCTCAATGGATCTATTTACATTTATGCCATGCCAAGCAAAATATAAGAATAAAGTCTGAAATTTTCCTCAAGGCAGGAACACTGATTTGGTCCTGTGTTTTACTACAAGCACCTGCTGGGGGTGCTTTGCATTCTGGGAGGATGGAGATGCAGGCACATTATCACTGCCTTGAGTTGTTGGAAAGCAGCAGATGATGGGAAAGTTCAGCCTGGGGAGCCGGGAAACTTGAGATACAATTCTCAATTGCTCCTACCTTGCTGCATGGCCTTGAAGAAGTCCCCTATCCTCTTTTTGCCTCATTTCCCTCATTTGGAAAATGCGAACAGTACCTGGCTGTGTGAATTAACTAATCAATCATTTTAAATGGCTAAGATAAAAGTGCTTTAGACTCGCAAGCCATTTTATAGGATGTAACTGCTATCTTCCAAACACTCCATATGTGCGACTCTATTAAGCTAAAAAAAACACCAGCAGTTTCACAGCAAATTATACTAAATGCTTTATAAATTCCAGAGGCAAATGCTGATAAAGGTTCTATAAACAGTGTTTACAATGACAGCCATGCACAGAACTGTAAAATAACATTATGTGGCAAGCATTCAGAAATAGGATTATTACTGAAATAATCCTCAGTTCCTAAACAACAGAGGAAAAGAAATCCACCATGGTGAAACTTCCAGAACGTCAGATCATCTTCCATTGACATCTGAATGGAAGATAACTGCCAGGAGAGTGGCCGATAGATTTTCTTTGTTCAGTGATAAAAATAGGCACCAGCGGGCAAGGAATACACTGAAAACAGAGACAATAGAAGCCCTTAGGTTTTACATTTCGCCCAAGTCTCTCCAAATGATCAATTCTCCAATCAACGCATTTTTACAGCACTGATCTCATTTCTTCTTGCCGCAGCCCTGAGGAAATTTCAGGTTTGACTTTTGGCTGCTATTCCCAAGCCTGTCCTCTGCCCACTAAATGTGGGGACAGCTTGCCTCAAGCATTACTTAGGCAGACCCAGAAGGGTTGCTGAAAAGCTACTTGGGGGCAGCTCAGCCTGCAGACAGAAGCTCCCCTCCCACCAGGAGTGTCCAGCACCAGAAGGCAGTGGTTCTCAAACTTGGCTGTACAAAATGTCAGTGGTAGTCCAGGCCCTAAACCACACTAATTACAGCGGAATCCCGAGGGCTGGGTCCAGGCATCAGTGTTTTTTTTAAAACTCTCAACACTATCACAAATGCACAGCCATGTCTGAGAATGGGTGCTGTAAGGTACTCCCAAATGCATAATGAATGAAGACAGTACAGAATACGTCTTTTCCATTGCTGCCTTGTTGCCTACATCAAGGGTCCACAAACTTTGTTCGTAAAAGGCCAGAGAGTAAATACTTTTGGCTTTGCAGGGCCTTCTGTTGCAACCAGTCAATTCCGCATTTGCCACACAAAAAACAGCCTTAGATAATATGTAAATAGTTCCAGGGCCAGATTGGGCACTTGGGCCCTACTCTGCTGACCCCTGATCTAGACTGTGCTCAATTATCTGTCTCTTAGTGCTAGTATGTTAAATACATCATAAAACACACAAATGAAAATTTTCAATGGACAGGATAAACGTATGGTTAACTGTGTGTTTGATTATTAATAGTACAGAATGCACTCCTGCGGAACCATTCCTGTTAATATTTTTTACAGAGAGCAATTTGTTTTAATATGCTTAATTAATTTTGAAAATCTTGGTGTCTCACACTATGATACAGCAATCTGAAGGTCTGGCTTGAAGTTCATTGCTAAACTGGGATCAGTGGCTCTCAGACTGAAAGAAAAAATTCACGGGGATCAGAGGACCCAAATGTTGACTGGCTGAGTTTTCCAACTCATACATCTCAGTTTGCAGCCCACACCCACCGACTAAGCAATCATTTTTGCTGAACCTCTGACAGAAAATGTCCATCTTCCATGGCAATAATCAGTTGTCCCGGAACCTAATGGGAACATGTCAATTTTCACATTTTTAGTACATGAGTTCAGAGTCCACTAAAACCTTAACTCTGGAAGCTTTTGAAGTAGGTTAGAAAACTCTGTTTCCAAGAATTTTAAGCATTCAGCTATGAGTAATGATAGATAAAATTATTATTTTCAGCAACAATATATTCACCTAAGAATATATAACAATGGAAATACAAACATCCATTTGCAAAACGGTCTAAAAGCTTAAAACATGTTTTTCCTGAAAAGCAGTTAACTACTTCTTCAGTGCTTGAATTTTTATTTTGAAATAATAAAGTATGTTTATGTCTCAAAGTCTATTAGCATACAATTAACACCCTCTTGTCACATTTGAAAATAATTTTTGTAAGATATAAAGAACATTTTTAATCTTGACAACACCTTTAGGAAGTGTTTTGCCATGAGATAAGGAGCAAGCCTTCGTATACATCAAGATTTTCATGGCCATGTCTCATCTCATCACCAAGGACGGTAGTGTCTATTATTTGAAGGTATATTTTAATTAAACTAGGCATAGTACTGACGTCCTACAGGATGTAACCAACAGCATGCTGGAAAACACTGAGAGCCAAAAAAAAAAAAAAGAGAGAGAGAGAGAAAGGAGCAGGAGTACAGCTGACAACTCCTCCATGTTCTAAAACTTTTACACTTCCCTCTAAACACATGATCGCATGTGATATGCAGTCACATGCTACACCAAAATAAGCATTCCAGCATCAGTCTGTACACTGCATGGTACAAAAGTTTCATCTTGAAGGACAGAAAGCAAAGCTTCGCACCTGGATTCACATGTTGCACCCACTGGTACTTTGGAGCCCAGCGCGCCAGAAGGCAGAGTGAAAGGGCTTGGTAAGGATGGGCAGCCCACAGAAAGTGCGCCAGCACCCGCTGTTCTCTGCCCGTGCACACCAACCAGAAAGCTTCTCAGCCTCTAGGACTCTAAGGCACCCACTACAGCAGTCAGTCAGGAAAGCCAGTTCTCATTTGGCCTCCATTCTAACAAGGCAGCTTATGCTTTGCAAATGTCAACACCTGGTAACTAACCAGAGTCATCGCATCCTCATCCCAAATAACTCAGACTTTTCCAGAAAAGATGGGCCAAAGAGATCCAGAAAATCATAATTTTTAATTTTTAAGTCATCTGTGATTTCACCTAAACATTCTTGACACTTTCCCCTAGGTTCTTATTAGAACAAAATAGCATAAAGGAAATATGTTTCATAACAGTGACAAGACAATGTATAAGTCTTTGCCATTTACTTTCAATCCAATTTATGCAGTCATCAAGGGCCCTAAAATTCAAACGGGTTCTATATTCAGATTTTAAAATGGCAATAGGAAGTTCATTAAATCAGAACTAAAAATTCTTCATTGAATATAAATTTTAACGATTTTAGTAACATTAAAAAATGCTAAACCATGCATGCCATTTACAATGATGATCCCCGTAACTATAAATGATTTCTACTTCCAAATCAGAGTGCGATCGCTGCATTCTAGCAGATATATTCCTGACTTTAAACCGACCTTTGTAATGTAAAAAAGAATGCCATAGAACCCTTGAGGATTTTTATGGTACTCATTGTAACACTGAAAGCAAGCATACCACACAGTGGATTTACCTGGATACCCTTGTGAAGGGGTGCATTTCAGAAGAGGATCTAAAATAATGAGAAGAAAAGGAAAATGTGAAAAAAATCAACAAAACTCATTACACTTGATAAAAAAACAAATACTATAATCAAGTTTTGAATTGAGTTTAATAAAATCCATAATGCTTATATCAACTGGAAACACACAATGATTGAGAATATTTTTACTTTTCTTTCTCTCCAGAATTTAGATCATCCAATTACCACCTAAGATGTTACTCTTTAAGAAATGTGAAGATGAACACAAATTATAGCAATTCACTCAGTGTAGATGGGCTACAGACATGTAACATTTGGGATGTATTGCGGTCACTCAGGTTCACCAAGCCTGGCCTTGATATTTGGCTACTGGGGGGAGTGGACATGATAGAGTCTATACCTTCCTAGAAAACTTTCTCTCACTACTGTATCAGTTAAGAAAGTTTATACAGGAGTCAAATTTCCTATATTTGAATGTATATAAAAGCACCACTGCCTACTAACTGTGTTACCTCAGGTGAGATAATTAAATTCTTTCTGCCAAGTTTTCTCCTTTGTAAATAGGAATGATAATGGTGCCTATCTCTTGAAATCATTGAAAGAATTAAATTTTAAAAAGCCACCCAGTTTACTAAACCTGACTTGTCATTTAAGGTCTGGGCTTTCCTTCAATACCACTTTGTCCTCTGTCAGCCCCTTTAGCTAAGGAGAGCAGTATTTCACCCTCAATTTAAACTGATGATTTAAACCAGATAATTGTAGTGGGAGCTGTCCTGTGCAATATAGGATATTTAGAAGCATCCTTGGTCTCTACTCACTACGTGCCACTCCTTTCCAATTTTGTGACAACAAAATCTATATGCAGACACTGCCAAATATTCCCTAAGGGGCAAAAGCACCACCCCACTGAGAACCACTCCACAGGTAGAAACGTCCTTTGGCCAAATCTTGTCTAAGTATCAAGCTCATATGACAACATTTTGTTTATCGATGCCTATTTCTCGTCCTCATCTGTCCGTCATAAATTTCACCTTAGGCCTTACTCAGTCTTGTAATGTGTCTTGCCTTACTTTACCCTTCAGAATCTGTGTAATTTTAATCCAGGCCTTGCCCATCTTATTCTCAGACACCTACAAATCCTCTAATAATCACGAACTGGTTTTCCCAGGCTGCTTACTGCCTCTTGGTCTTTCCTATGGTCCTTCACACAAATCCACAAAAATATGAGATGACAGTGGTGGGGTTCAGAATGCACTACCCAAAATACGGCATCTTGGTATACTGGATATTTTAAGCTGAAAGAACTTGAGAAACAGCAGGTGCAAGAAGGACCCTCCGGCTCCTCCTCCTCCTCCCTCATAAGACCCTCAAGGGAGACATGCCCTCTCCATATCAGAGGAAAGAAACACCCTTATGTCCGAAGACCAAGGGTGGCCTAAAGGAATCTGAATGAAGAGGGGTGGATAAGTTTTCACTAGTTGACTACCCTCAGCTCCCACTCTTTTGTTCTATCCTACTTCTTTACAACTTTCCACTCCTCAGCAAACCTAGCAAAGTAGACCCCCTTAACCATTAGGGATATGATCCAAGACCCATAGTCGATGCCTGAAACCTCAGGGAATACAGATCCTTATATATACTATGGTTTTCCCTAGACATGTATACTGATTATAAAGTTTAATTTCTAAGTTCGGCACAGAAAGAAACTAACAATCAGTTCAGCTCAGTTCAGTTCAGTTGCTCAGTCGTGTCCGACTCTTTGCGACCCCATGAATCGCAGCACGCCAGGGCTCCCTGTCCATCACCAACTCCTGGAGTTCACTCAGACTCACGTCCATCGAGTCAATGATGCCATCCAGCCATCTCATCCTCTGTCGTCCCCTTCTCCTCCTGCCCCCAATCCCTCCCAGCATCAGAGTCTTTTCCAATGAGTCAACTCTTCGCATGAGGTGGCCAAAGTACTGCAGTTTCAGCTTTAGCATCATTCCTTCCAAAGAAATCCCAGGGCTGATCTCCTTCAGAATGGACTGGTTGGATCTCCTTGAAGTCCAAGGGACTCTCAAGAGTCTTCTCCAACACCACAGTTCAAAAGCATCAATTCTTCAGCACTCAGCTTTCTTCACAGTCCAACTCTCACATCCACTCACATCCATACATGACCACAGGAAAAACCATAGCCTTGACTAGACAGACCTTTGTTGGCAAACTAATGTCTCTGCTTTTGAATATGCTATCTAGGTTGGTCATAACTTTCCTTCCAAGGAGTAAGCATCTTTTAATTTCATGGCTGCAGTCACCATCTGCAGTGATTTTGGAGCCCCCAAAAATAAAGTCTGACACTGTTTCCACTGTTTCCCTATCTATTTCCCATGAAGTGATGGGACCGGATGCCATGATCTTCGTTTTCTGAATGTTGAGCTTTAAGCCAACTTTCCACTCTCCACTTTCACTTTCATCAAGAGGCTTTTTAGTTCCTCTTCACTTTCTGCCATAAGGGTGTTGTCATCTGCGTATCTGAGGTTATTGGTATTTCTCCTGGCAATCTTGATTCCAGCTTGTGCTTCTTCCAGCCCAGCATTTCTCATGATGTAGTCTGCATAGAAGTTAAATAAGCTAAACTAACAATAACTAATAATAAAATGGAAAAACTATATACTGTAATAAAAGTAACTTGAATATGCTTTCTCTTTCTCTCAATATATCTCACTGTACAAAGTGAATGCCTTATTCATAGTAACCAAGCACTTACACACTGCAAGAAAACTTTTGCAATTTGAAGTGCAACAGGAAAACTAACATGGATTTCTTTTTCCTTCTTCATAATGTAACAGTGAGAAGATGCGTTCTTACCAAACGTCTGAGCTGAGTATCCAATTCTTTTGCTTTCTTATTGAGTAGAGAACTTTCTTTCACCTTTTCACTTAAAGCACTTCACGGCTTCTCCCTGGCATTTCAGAATCATCAGTATCATTCCTCTGGCACGTTGGGGCCAGGGTTAAGTAAAATCAGGATCACTTGAACACAGCAGTGCAACAGGGCGATAGCTGATAACCTCAGCCCCTAAGTGACTACAGGGTGGGACTCGCTGGACAAATGGACGATTCACACCCAAGGGAATAGAGCTGATGTCGCGAGATTTCATTATAGGAGAATTCATTCTGCTCCTTAGAATGGTGCATATTCTAAAACTTAACAATTGTTTATTTCTGGAATTTTCCATTTAGTATTTTCGGGCCTCAGCTGACCACAAATAGGTGAAACCATGGAAAGCAAAACCACTGATAAGCGAGGGACAATTATAAAAATGTGTATGTTTAACTGAGTCTTCTTTTCCTTAGGAAGGCAATCATCATAAGTAAAATATACTAAATAAATGTGTGTGCTTTTCTCTTGTTAATCTGTCTTTTGTCAGGTCCATTTTCAGGGTCCCTTTTAGAGAACCTGGGAGCAAAGAAAGAGAAAGAATTTTTCCTCTCCTACAGTATGAGCCTGTCACTGGAATGCTATCATTTAATTCATATTTGCAGACATGCTGGTGCAAGTAAGTCAATGGATAATTCTTACTACATTCTTTTCAAAACAACAAAATGGAAGATTAACCCAAAAAATCCAAAAGACCCCATTTGCTTGCAATATTAAAATGAAATGGGTTTTGCCAGGTTTCTCTTTGTAAGCAAGTGAAATTCATTTTCAACAGTCTTTAGCCAAATTTCCTGGCAAGCAAAGTCAAAACTTAATAACACAAAAACATTAACTAGTGTATTAGTCACTCGACATAAGATAAATTTATACTGTTAAATTGAGAAAGCCGTAAACAGAAAAACTACTGAATATCTAAAGTATTTTAAGTTGTAACACCATCTAATAAATATGACAGGCAAAATGTTAGCTATAGAAATGGCTGATCCATGATATTTACTCAAATGCCTGCATATTAAGGATTAAGCTTTTTTTTCTTCTTTTAAGAATGCACTAATTGTGGTGCATTTGTGTTTCTTTACGCAACCCAGCAGCTGTGGTTCCAAACATGAGCCTTTGAGAAATACATTTAAATGAATATTTATAAACTTTTCTGTAACAATTATATTTAGCAACAGTAGCAGATGCCACTGCTTTCTCAGTGTTAGCTGTGTCACTAATTAGAGTCCCTCTCTAATCACGCTGTCCTGGTCCCAGTCACTTGTCTCTTAACTGGACCACCACCACATTCAGGATACAGACACACAGGCCAAGTTTTTTCAAAAGTCTTAAAACATACATAAACCATAAGCACTTAGGACTAACAACCTCTGGTCTTCCCAAAGCAACTGTAGGCTCACTTAAAATTGACATTTTTATGTTATGAGCATCCAATGGGATAGTACCTCGAATACCACTGGGTAATTTCTACGTATTCTTCACGGCCTGTTTGCTCAGTATACAGTCCACAGACCACCAGGCCACTGCACAGAATCCTGTCTCACTCCCAAAACCGATTTGGAAGCTCTAGGAGGAAGAGTCTGGAAGTGCATGTTTTTAGCAAGATCTATCTCTAGATGACCTAAAGTTTGCAAGCCACAGCTTAAGATAATTTAGGCCCACCTTCTCCAGGAAGTGGGCTTGATAACTCCAGTAAGTTGGTTTTAATGCCTATCTTTTGTATGTCCAAGCCCCCCAGAGTTCTTTTATCACTGCCTTATTACCTCTGGTAGAACTGATTCAGGTATTTACTCTCTCTTCACTCTAAACTTCTTAAACAGATTATCTGAGATTTACGGACAATTCATTTACTGGCAAGGGGCCACTTCTCTGGTAAAAAAAAAAAAAAAAAAAGCATAGCTACATTCCAAGAAAACTATTCCTACAACCGGCAGTGGACGAGATTTGACCCGCAAGCCCTAGACTGCCAACCCTTGCTGTAACCTTCTCAGTGGAAGCTACCTACCTCCTATTCTAGCCTATCTCATGGCTCCATTTCTTAAATTATAAATCCTGTTATCTAACTACCCAACCTCAGACTTCTATTTACTATTTCTGAAATTGTTCTTTCAAAGGTCATCAATGACCACCAAACTGCCTGATTGTATCACCTACTCCAGTCTTCATTTTCTCAAATTTGAAATTTGCATCTCCTTCCCTTGATGTCCAGCTCTACTGTCCTTCTGATTTTTAAATATTAATTTTCAGTCTCCTCTTGGCTCCTCTTTCTCTATCTCACCTCAAAATGTAAGGATTTTCTAGACTTAGTCATTCCCTCTTCTTTAGGGAAAAGGGAAAGACTAAGCCTGGATGACCTCATCCATCATTCACCCATCATTCCCCTGGAGAGTCTTCTCTGAAATCCCCTGCCAAGGCTCTGGGTGTCCTCTTTTTGTCTTCCTATTGCACCATGGATGCATATTAAATTATTACTGTTGGTTTCTTGATCTGCTATTCCATTGTGTAATAAAAGCAGAGATGGTATCAGTTTGCAGAGAAAGACCACCATAAGAAAATATTCAGTCTCTTAAAAGAGGTAATGTATAATTGCAGGGTATCTGTGATTAGGATGATAAAAATCAAGAATTTCATGATGCTGTTTTCCAAAAAGGGGAAAGGAAGGCCATCTAGTTTCTAGTAATAAAAAGTTTAATTATATAAGTTCTTTGTATTAAAAAAACTGAAAAAAGTGCAAACAAAAGCATCATCTTAAATCTACAAGAACCAGAAACTGTAAAAAGCAATGGAGCAAATTTGGAAAAGAAACAAATAGAAATTTTATAAATAGTAATAGAAAAACTCAATGAACAGGTATAAAAGAAGACCAGACAGAGTTGACAAAAGAATTAGTGAACTGGAAGATAGATTTGAAGAAATTATCCAGAATGTAGCACAGAGAAACAACATGCTGGCAAACACAATAGAAAGAGGAGAAAAAAAAAGAAAAAGGGTAAAATACAGAGGACCTAACCTTCATTTGCTACAGAGTACTGAGCTGAAACAATACACAAAGAATTATCAGAGAATATGTTAGTCTGATGAAACATAATAGTCCACTGTTTTAAGACATACCCCAAAATTAACAAAGAGTATAAAATAAATCAAATGCACATCTACAAATGGATATATTCTAAGAAGGAAACAACAAAAGAGACTGTCTTCAAAAGAATCATATTTAGACTTAGAGTTGACTTGTCAACAACAATGGAAGTTCCAAGACAGTAGAATAATACCTCTAGTGAATTGAGGAAATAATGCCAACTTGGAATAATAAAACCAACAAAAATATTTTTTAAGCATAAAAACAATATAAATACACTTTCAGAAAATTAAAATAGATTAGCACCAACAGAACCACACTAAATGAAACTCTATAGTATGTACTTCAATCAGGTAAACACAGAGAAAAATATGCCAGAGGAAATTTCTAAGATACAGGGAAGAAAGAAAAACAGATAAAGTAGCAAATATCTGGGTTTAAGTAAACAAACTAACTGCATCGAGTAAAATTCATCTTGTGGGATAAATCAAAATGCAGAACAACAACAACCATGTATACGTTTATAACTGAGGGAGCAAGCAAATGGAGTTTCAATATTTTTTTGTTTTGTGGGAAGATAATTAAAGAATTAGTTAACTTTAGACTTTGATAGCTAACAAGTCATGTTTTATTTTCTATAGTAATCACTAAAAGGATAGAAACCTGCCAAACCAACTGGTCCTGAAAATGAATGCCACCGGAGTGTCACATCCATGCCCAGCCATCATGACAGTGGATATACAGAAAGATAGGAAGGAAAAAAAAATCATTATGGGCCCTTCCTTGGTAGGCTCAGATCCTTCCCCATCCAAAATAAATATATATATATGTAAGGCAAGAAAAAATGGACAAGGAGCATGGAATCATTGAGACAAATACAAAGCACAGAATAAGATGGTGGATTTAAATCTATGCATATAAATATCTTCTCTATGTAAATATTTTAATATAAATACTTACATTAAATATAAATGAAAGCAATACTCTCATTAAAATAAGATTAAATATTTTTAAATTTCAATCTTATGCTGCTTGTAAGAAACATAAAATTTAAGATAATAGAAAAAGTTATAAAATTTAAACATGATAGAAGAAAGTTAAAGGATAAATAAAGCATAGGGAAATCAACAGAGGAACATCTACCCATCAGCAGAAATAGAGTGGAAAATCTCAACTATTGATCTCCTTTCCTGCTGGGCAGATAAAGATTTCTGGTAGTATTATTGTATGCTACTAGTGAAGTTGAAAATAGTTATCTACTACCACCAACTTCTTAAATTACGTCAACCTAGCTGCATTAGCTTGGAGACAATATTGCTTCTATAAGGAGTCCCTCCTTTGCTCCACATGAATGCTATTTTATGCTGAATATACTTCAAGAAAAACTTGATTTCATTTAATGACAATGATATTTATTCAATGAAGGCAAAGGAGGAAACTGGGCTGGTGATGGTTTCTGAATTTTAACATTCTTCTTTCATTTTTACTGAGGGGATTACCTAGGACTAAGACCAGTAAGACTGTGCTGACATTGTTTAGCTCATTAGGCTGAGAAGGCATTGCTCTGAACACAAATGAGCAGAATCCAATCTGTGGAGACCAGTTAGGTTTGCTTCTATACAAGCACAGATGTCCTTTCTGATCCAATCAGCAACTCTTATACCAAGGGGATCAGCAAGACTGTCAACAGAACAGAGAAAATCTGGAACACCAGACACAATACAAGGATGTCCTGCCTGAAGGCTGCTCCAAGGCTTCATATAAGGACAGCATGTTTTGTGCACTGGATTGGAACTATAAGTGATTTGCTTCTAAAATAAATATGCTCAGATATCAGACTTTTGTATCTGCATGCCCCATGCCTTAATTCATTCAATAAATATTGATTGTCCACCTATGACTAGGAGCTAGGTATACAATGGTTAGCTAGAAGG
Organism: Bos mutus; assembly: GCF_027580195.1. Taxonomy (NCBI): domain Eukaryota; kingdom Metazoa; phylum Chordata; class Mammalia; order Artiodactyla; family Bovidae; genus Bos; species Bos mutus. The sequence goes on from NC_091646.1 coordinate 111,451,744, forward strand.
TGGTCTCTACCATCACAGTGTACACAAGCTTAGCAAGTGATCAAATCAGCCTAATTTTATATACGAATTTCTCACCTCAAAAACTAATTTGGTGGTGGTGATTTAGCTAAGTTGTGTCCAACTTTTGCAACCCCATGGACTGTAGCCCCCAAGCTCTTCTGTCCATGGGATTTCTCAGGCAAGAATACTGGAGTGGGTTGCCATTTCCTTCTCCAGGAGATCTTCCCAACCCAGGAATCGAACCCGGGTCTTCTGCATTGCAGGAAGATTCTTTACCAACTGAGCTATGAGGAAAGCCTTTAAAATAAAAAAACTAATTTAATTACTACTAAGTAGTGACAAAGTTTCAAAAGTTTTAAAGTAAATTTGGTGCCACACTTCTAAGTAAACATTAGTCCTCAAGAACTTCCAGGCCTTATTTCTTGATCATTTTCCATCAATGGTTTAAACTTTAATTGCTAAGCAGGGAGAGTGACTTTCTAGGTGTCTCTTAGAGATAACTTCATATAAATGAAGTTTCCAGAATTCACTGGCAGCACATAGAGGCAAAACAACACAGAAGCTCTAACAGAACTTGGCTCTGAGCATGAAAGGTCCCCTAGAGGAGAGGCTGGTGAACTACGACACATAGGGGAACTCTCACAGCCACCTGGATTTTGTAAATAAAAGTTTGATTTGAACACAGCCATGCTCATTGGTTTGTATATTGTATATAGCAGCTGCCATGCTATGATGGCAGAGTTGATCAGTTGCAACAGTGATCCCATTTCCTTCAAAAGAAAACATGTTTACTATGTGATCCTTTACAGCAAAGCTTGCTGTACAGGGAATCCAGAGAGGGACTTTCTCAGCCATATAGAAAATGGTTTCAGCCTCCATGCACAGACAACTGTTGAAGAGCCAGAGAGAAAGACCCTTTCAGCAGCTGGTGCATGCCAAGATAGCTCCCTGGAATTAGCTATACCGTTTTTTGATAAAGACTTTTATTAAAACAAAGCATTTATCATCATATAATTAAACCATCTAAACACTTGCCCTTATCAAATGCCAAAATGGCTGCTGGGCCGCCTTCACTGCTTTGGTGAACCAGGATCAGGGTCCCGCTCAGAAAAGTGCACGTTGTTCCCAACTGTCCTAGAGAGCATGCTGCCTTCCTGTGAAAGCCTGCTTGGTCATCCACCCCCTCCAGTGTCTGTCATGGTGCTCTCTGCTGGTTCATCAGGAAGCCTGAAGCTACTACCAGGACAGTCACTCTGTCAAGAATTCACTGTGCAATTCAAATGCACACACCCCAAACACAGCTAATGGGCCACGTGTGGAGCCCAAACCTATTTCTCCAAGACCCAGCTGGACACAGAGAAATGAAAAAACAGAAACAGAGAGCACATATTCATGACCTCTTTCTGTGGTCATAGTAATAAGATCCAAATATCCTATGAACATTAGCTACCAAGCATCAACATTTGTAGGTCATAATGACCCCAAAAAGACAAAGCTTCCTACAACTGCATGCTGCAGAATCTTCTGGATACAGAGTTAAGCTGTGCATTGATCTTGGTGAGACAGTATTTATTTAACTTTCTCAGAGTGAAGAGTGGATCTGTTGGATGGAATCCAAGGTGGATGTTAATGAGATACAGAGGATCTTGGAATGCAAAGTACCACTAGGGAGTCCCTGTATTTCTATAAATGTGAGCAAAGGAAGCAGAGGCATGCCAGAATAAGCTAGGACCTCAGTGCCCAGGTACATTCTGCCAAGGCCCCTTATGCCACTGAAAATCAAATGGTCATCCTAACTATTTACATATGACCCAACACACTGTGACCAATCCCCACTTTAGTTACTACAGCAACATGCACAGAGCCTTACATTTACCTGCTCTGGAAAACTTCAGAGACCTCTCTAACTCCTCTCCTTTCTCTGAGTCCTCATCCAATCATTTTCCAAGCCCTGGGCTCCATCAACCTCCTAAGTGCTGTCATGTTTAGCTCTCTCTAATTCAGGCCTCTAGTTCAGCCCTCTTCCCTCCCACGAAACTATTACAGTGGCTTTTTTTGTTTGTTTGTTTCTTTTCTTTTTTTAACTCCTAGTTTATTGGGTTTAGTTTCTTTGTGTTTCATTTTGGTACAACATACATGCAGCAAAGTGCACAGATCCAAGTCTGAAGTTCGATGAATTTTCACATATGGTTACACTCATGCATGCTGATTACTTCTGCTACCTTAGAGGACCGCCCCCCCCCACCTTGTCCCCTTCTCATCCATGCTCCTCACAAACACAGACACCATTCTGATGACTAACACTGAAGGCTAGTTTTACCTGTTTTTTTGAATTTCACATGAATGGAATGACTCCTGCTGGACTTCTGCTCAGCACTGGCCTGTGAGATTCGCCCGACTGTTGCACGAACCATTGTTGCACAGTGATGATGCATTCTTTTTCATTGCGGTACATACATTCACACCGTGGACTACTATATGACAATGTATTTACCTACTTTACTGTGATGGACATTTAAGTTGCTCACAATTTGAGACTATGATGGATAACGCCTACAGTGACCTATTCTTGGTCATTAATGTCCAATCTCTGCCCCATCACAGCTTCTTGCACAAGCCCACAAATGAACACTGAGACATCAACGTGCCCCTTATATGATTCCACAGCACATGTATGGGTGCCAGTGGCGTCTCCCTGGCTTTCTAGACAAAATTAGACTCCTTGTTCTACCATTCACGGGTCTCTGCTACTGCATTTGACGCATCATCTAGGATATTTCATCCACCTTTCTCCCCTATGTTTATGTTCATTCAGTCAAATCCCTTCTGTCCCCACAGCTCAAGCATGCCCGTACACACCTTCCCTCTCGAGGGCCTTTGTTTCTGCAATGGCTTGGGCGCTGGGTGCCCAGTCTCTACAACATTCATTTATGCCTGTGGAAAACACCCACAACCTTTTAGGCTCATATAAAAACTCCAGCTCCCCCACTAAGTCTTGAAAACATCCTGTTTCCCATTATGGAAGTCCATGACATTTGAAGATTCTTCAACTATTCCCAGTAGCACAGTCATGCTGATTACAGTGACCTCCTCAAAAGAATTTCCAGGAGAACTCGATGGAATGCAGGGCCGGTTACTTTCCTCAATCAGACTGCTGATGCTACCTGTGCCATGGTCCTAAGGACATCCCTTTTTGGGTTTCTGGAATTTGGTTCAGCAAGTAAATACTCACCTAAATTAATCTTTTTAATCACTTAAGAAGTGGGAGAGTTAGGCAAAATAAGAAATAAATCAGTTAGATGATGTTCAGTTTGGGGTTAATTTTAATAAAACAGGGCTTTAAAATATATTAATTTTTTGTGGACACAATAAGAGAAAGAAGAGAATTAACAGGAAAGGTGGCTAGTTATAGCCAGCCTGTGTTGTCACAACAAATATTCATTCCTTGCTGCCTGCCTAAATACTGATCACTGTGAGGCCCTGTGCTGGGAGCTGTGTGGAGTGCAGGGACCAGAGACTATAAACTTTACTCTCAAGGATCTCACAGTCCATTGGAAAAATTAAATGAGAATAAAATAATCCACGGAAAACTGATTTGAGAAAATCTTGGAGTAAAAAGAAAGCACATGAGCAAAGCTTTTTGAGACAAACAAGAAATGAGATCAGTATTTCTGGTTGTGCAGAATATTTCTGTAAAAAGAGATGTTTTCCATTTAGAACCCACATGTAATAGTTCACTTATATTGGGTCAGGCTTTGGGGGATTTTTTAAAGCACACATTAAGTTTTTAAAACTTGTGACTGAAATCACTTGCCCAACTATAAAGTGGAGATTTAGCAGAGACAGCCATCAGGGTCTTAAGCTTGCATCTTGTCACCCTTGGAGTCTCTTACAATTGCCCCTAAGATAGAGTCTTCTGGAGAAGGAAATGGCAACCCACTTGCCTGAAAAACCCCACAGACAGAGGAGCCTGGTAGGCTACAGTTAATGGGGTCGCAAGAGTTGGACAAGACTTAGCGACTAAACCACCACCAAGATACAGTCTTCCTGCTTTGCATAGTAACTCTGTGCAGAAATGTGCATATCTTAATCTAAAAAGAACTATGGAGAGATTTCAACCATAAAACCACTTAAGTACTTTGCTGCTTTGGCCACTCAGCACATTTATGAAGATCCCAGAGGGGACTTTAGGCTGTCATCACCACTGCCTTCTGGGGATAATCTTCAGATTCCCTCTAATTCTTCCTCGGTCAGTGTGTCTCTGGGGTTACTTCCCTGTAACCTGAGAAGGTACTTCACTTTTCTGTCAATGATGGAGGAAACTGGAGTGTCATTCAAATATTCTTTCCAGAGGCTTTGCTAACGTGCATCCTCCCCCACTGCCTGTGGGCACAGGCTAATTGGTAGAAAACTGGGTGGCAGGATCCCGGGGACAGAGTGAATCCTCACCTATTCTGCCCTCCTCTACCTGCCTGACCTCTCAATAAATAGAGCTGCATCTGAGTAAGTTAACTGTGCATATGATGCTACTTTTGTGTGAAAAATCAGAGGAAAATCTTTATAAAATCTCTTTTCCTATGAGGAGTTGTACTCAAGTCAGGGTGTGCAAAGAATTTTTCCCATCAGTCATGATTCCTCATTTCTAGTTTCTAATCATCTTTACCCACAATTATGCAGTGGTCTGTAACTAATTGGTAAAATGGCAGAGTAAGAGCTGAATTACACTGTTCATATCTTGCTGATAGTCACCCAATTAATAAGGTTCTCTCTATGGCATATTGTTCTACAGTGGATGGTACCAGGTCTTCATCATGCATAATTCATTTCATGTGACACGCATCAAGTCAAAATTCAAGCTCATGCAACAGGCATCTATATTTTATATGTGGTTGTAAAATACAATTTTTCCCAGGGTAGCTTCTGCCTCAAACGAGTGAATGAGTGATGAGCAGGGTGCCTTAAAACAGCTCCACTGGGCGGAGGCAGAAAATAGGGATGCTCTGTCTCCACAATAATGAACAGTGACAGGAAATTCACACCTCCGTGGCTCCATCACTGACTTATACAGAGTTCTTGGGAGCAAAAGGAAACTATAGGCTATATTATTGCAGGCTTACTATAAAACAATGGTTCTTATCCACTAGAGGGTTTTGCTCCCCAAGAGACACAAAACAATGTCTAGAGGTATTTTTCCTTGTCACAACTTGGGGTGGGGGGGGTGGGTACTGGAAATCTAGTGGGCAGAAATCAGGGATGCTGTTAAACATCCTACAATGTACTGGTGAGATAACAAAGGCCCCACAATAAAGTTATCAGAAAAAAAAAAGCAGGGGAAGAATCAGGCACAAATGAAACTTCCATCAACATATGTGAAAGTCATTACATGGAAAGTTACCAAAGCAATTATTTCTGTCCAAAACATTTCACGTTATTAAAGAAATATATATAAATATACTATATTATAAATATACAATTCTCCAAATCAGGCAAGTTTATTCGACCTAAAATGCAGGAAAAAACTCAAAATGTATGAAGTGAAAAATAAATTCTGACATCAAAAAAATCCACGAGTTAAAAAAACAAACAACAAAAAAACAGTCATCAGGCCTCAAATGTCAATAGTGCAAAGGTAGAGAGACCCTATTTTAACCTAATGTTATCATTTTAACTGTGCAAGGCTTTTAGGTGTGTGCTAAATCGCTTCAGTCACGTCACACTCTTTGTGACGTTATGGACTGCAGTCTACCAGGTTCCTCTGTCCATGGGATTCTCCAGGTAAGAATACTAGAGTGGGTTCCCTAGTGCCCTCCTCCAGGGGATCTTCCCAATCCAGGGATTGAAGACGTGTCTCTTAGGCAGGCGGGTTCTTTACCACTAGTGCCACCTGGGAAGCACGGCTTTTAAAAGGTAATGGGCCCCAAATTCCTTCTTCATTTTCCATGGTTAGAATCAGCAACTTAAGACCTAAGCCATAATAGATGATATTGGCACTGACACCTAGGTAAATTGCATCTTTAATTTTATTGTTCACACAGCAATGAAATCACATGTAATTTTCTGAGAAAACCTAGCTATCAAGGTAGACCGCACGCCCCAAGCAGTAGCTTCTAAGCAGCCACCAAGGCTAAACCTGATCTTTGGTACTTTGACAGTTCTCAAGTTGGACACGTCGGCCTAATGGTTGAGAAGAATGCAGAGTTTGCCTTCAGCCTTTTACACTGCTTGTGCAAGTGAGGTTTTACATAGACTTGAGTCTTTCCTCTTCTAAACTCTGTTTTCCTTCCTGGTGAACACAGCATTTTGGCTGTTGAAAGCTCTAATTTTATGAAGGTTCCCCCCAGAGTGCGACCTTCAGCCTATCTTCACAATTTACAAATTCCTCTCTGCTTCTGTTTTTAAATTCCTGTTCTTATTTGGGTTATTTCCAATAATCCAACTAATAAAGAGGGAGAAGGTATCAGTTAAAAACCTACATAAGGTTTCTCTAAAAACTAATTTAATACACCTAAAGATAATGGTTAAAATGAGAGTTCAATCATGTTTATATATATATTCACAGTTATCAAATATACTCTCAACTTAAAACCTATCATTTTACTATTTACTCATATTGTCTTCTAATTAAGATGGCTAATTAGACAGAATAAAGCCAACATATGCTTTCCATTTCCATTTAAATCTCAATGTCATCATTCAGTTCAGTTCAGTTCAGTCACTCAGTCGTGTCTGACTCTTTGTGACCCCATGAATCACAGCATGCCAGGCCTCCCTGTCCATCACCAACTCCCGGAGTTCACCCAGACTCACGTCCATCGAGTCAGTGATGCCATCCAGCCATCTCATCCTCTGTCGTCCCCTTCTCTTCCTGCCCCCAATCCCTCCCAGCATCAGGGTCTTTTCCAATGAGTCAATATTACTATAACATTAATTTTGGCTTCCTTCAACTACTTTATCTGTCCAGCCAAAAATCAAACTTTCATTTTACTTTTTTATTTATTGCTCGTGGGAAGAGATTTTCTTGAATTTTTAAAACAATTGTATACTCAAGATTTTATCCTCTTTAAAGATTCTTCTTGAATGAACATTTTCCTTTTAACATTGAGTATCTTTAGAAAAAGAATCTGTATGTTGGCAGTACCTCCCTTCCTCTTGGGACCAATTAGTTGATTTAATATGTGCCATTGAAGGGGAAAGGTACTCTCCCCTCCTCTGTCCCCACTGGGGCTGTAGAGCCCCTCCCCTTCCCTAACATGCCCCCATTTATTACATTACTGTTTACAACCGTCACCAGAATGCATATACACTGCCTACATTGTGGTGTGTTCCATGGACCATACTGTACTTGCTTGAACCTTGCACTTGATAAATGTCTAATGGCTGTACGTAACAATATGAAGTTATACTTTTTGATGGAAAATTTGAGTTTTTATAGCTTTGGATGTATTGCATGGTTCCAAAGGCCCTACTGAAAACTGATTGCAAATTTTACAAAATTTCTTGAGAATTGGGACGTTCCTGAACGCTGTTTTTTAACCAAGATTTTATACTGACTAAGCTTTTGAAATAACTCTCATTCAACGCAAGAGACCTGGGTTCAATCTCTGGGTTGGAAAGATGCCTTGGACAAGGGAATGGCTACCCACTCCAGTATTCTGGCCTGGAGAATTCCATGGACTGTATAGCCCATGGGGTCACAAAGGGTCAGACATGACTGAGCGACTTTCACTTTCCTGTTTTTTAACTAAGATTTTATACTGACTAAGCTCTTCCAAATAACAGCAACATTCACTAAGCAACAGTCATCGTGATAAGCTCAAAATAAGGTTAGTGACATCTGGATACAGGACTCTATCTCAGCTTCCTCTGAGTGAGCTAAGGACTTGCCAACTTGACTTAGCATTTATGGACCTCTAATAGGGTACTAGCAAAAGGGATTCCTCTTAAGATTTTGTGATTATCAAATGAGATATTGGATGCTATGTGCTTACATATTGCCTGATGAATAGTGGCCAGTCAATAAATGTCAATAATAACAAATTACCTAATGTCTAAAAAGTACCTCGTAAATCATCTAGTTTGAGAAAAAAATGAAACAAATACTGGTGAGGAGTAGAATTCATAAGCAAAAGAGCAGAGTAAAAATTTCCAATCTACACCTAAAATCAAAGCTAAAGATGTGGATATATGTAACCAAACCAGCCCAGGGCAGAAGAACTTCTACACAGCAGCCTCCTGTTACTTAACCACAGGCTATGTGCCAGAACCCGAACGAACGGGCAACCTTCTCTTCTAAAGTAGTGATCTTGGGACTGAGATATGGTTAGTCATGGACTGTTTCCTTTTTCCTTCTTTCCAGCTGCTTCAATGTAGGTCTCTTGTGTAAAGGCAGGGAGCTTCTCCATAATACAGGAAGTACCTTGCAACATGTGTAGCAGGGCAGGGAGAGTCCAGAGACCCAACTGCAGATGATAAATGTAGATAGGCTTCTCTTTGTTTAAATAGTCATGACAAAATCTGACTTATTTATCATATCCTTAAGTATTTACTATTTTACTCCAAGGCCAAAAGGTTCACACTGAGCTTCTATTATTAAGTATCTGACGTGATATCCCGTACTTACTAGGGATCTTTCACAAGTTAGGTGAATTTGATCTTAAGTATATATTCATTGAGCATCTATTGAATAGTCAGCAGCATCTTATCCAGAGGGACAAATATCCTTGACCAGGATAATGTATGAAACTAGCAAACAGCTACATACAAGACTATTGTTTTATTTGGAAGAAAGTCATTGCATGTACCATATTGCATTTGGAGTCCATTGGTGAGTCTCTGGAGAAGCTGACGTGCAAGTTGAGTCTGGCATGAGAGGCCACCAGGGGAGAAGGAGAATAAACCAAAGAAATCAAAGAAGAGCCTGTGTGGACACAGAGAACAGAACGTGTGTATGTGGTTTGGTGATGGCTATAGCCCAGATGGTATGGAAGACTTGCAGAGAGCTGGAGGGAAGGTTTGGGTCAGACGCTAAGGGCTTTTACAGACTCTGCTAAGGAGTTTGTCCTTCATTTGATGGCCAATGACAGTGTAGTCAAAGTTTACAAGGAATGAGAGAAACACTCAGATGTTCTTTTAGGACTAGCATAGTGCATAGTGTGGGAGAGACCAGTGCCAAGATGCCAGCCATAAGCCAGCTGTAACAAGTCACGGAGGAAGCAGTGGTGCATCAGGGAAGACAGTGGAAGCCAGCGTGGAGAAGTGGGGACAGATGCAAGAGACCTTTTAGGAGGCAGAATCTACAGGGGCTCCTGGTCACTGATGACTAGCCTGGGAAAACTGAGTAAAAGATAAAGCTGCTACTCTGCTCACAGAATTTAGAAGAATTCAGAGGACTGATGATGAAACTCCAATACCTTTGCCACCTGATGTGAAGAGCCAACTCATTGAAAAAGACCCTGATGCTGGAAAAGATTCAGGAGGAGGAGAAGAGGGCGACAGAGGATGAGATGGTTGGATGTCATCAGCGACTCAATGGACATGAGTTGGCGCAAACTCCAGGAGATGGTGAAGAACAGGGAAGCCTAGTGTGCTGCAGTCCATGGGGTTGCAAAGAGTCAGACATGACTGAGTGACTTACCAACAACAAAGTTTCCACATGGTAATATTCATTAGCACCCCAGGGCCTATGACAGAGAATGCCTATCTCTTTGGCCTCTAATATCTGCACAGGATAGTCAGATGCACCTATACTCTTGCCCCCTCCCCATCCTGCTCTAAGCCATTCTACCAGCTAGTCCTGGCAAGGGGGCCATGTCCTACCTCTGTTCTTTGTGTATATGCTTACACTATTTCCTTAACTTAAATACTGTGAGCTTTCATTTTTTAATGTTTAGATATCTTTGCTATTGTTCCAGGTCTACCTCAATTGAAACCTTTCCTTTCTTTTGCTTTTGTTGTAGAGTTTTATAAGTGACTTGTCAAATCCATTTATTTGTGATTCTTGCCTTAGTCTGTGTTCCCACAGTATACTATTCGTATTCCTGCATGCATCTATTGCCAACATGATTTACTTTTGTGTCTCACACAATTGAAACTTCCCGGAGGGCACAGACAATATTTTATTCGTTTTGCATTTCTCATCACCCATGAATATTTGATTTTTGAATAAAACTGAAATGACTAATCCTGGGAGTTTCCTAGCAGTCCAGTGGTTAGTCAGATGCACCTCATGTCATGCTTCCCCTGCAGGAGGCATGGGTTCGATCCTTGGTGGGAAAACTGAGATCAGGCAAGCTGTGTGGCACCAAAAAAAAAAAAAAAAAAAAGAAAAAACCCTCAAATGATTAATTTTAATCATAACCTAGAGTACTAAATTTTAGAGTATTGGGGTAGGGAAGTGTCTTGAGGTACATTAATTACCTTATCATTTCAAGTCAGAGAAAAGCAACTCTCCAGATCTACCATCAAGAGGAAGGCCTGATGTGTCAGGGGAAACGGGTGTGGCCAGTAGGCGCACTGGGAGTGGCAGGGGAGTAGCTCTAGTGGGAAAGCATAGGAAGGTATTGGTTAGGACACAGGACCAGTGACAAGGCAAGAACAGAAGGACATGGCCTACAAGAGGAATGGAGCCCAAAGAGCCAATTTCTTTTCTCTTCCACAGTATCTTATCTCTCCCACCATGCTTTCTTTTCCTCTAATGCTCCATTTTCTCCCACAATCCTCATCTCTTTCCCACAATCCTCATCTCTTTCCCACAATTCCCTGCTGCATCCCAAGATTTTCCATTCTATCCCATAACCCTCCATTATCTCCCACTATTTATTCCTTCTCTACTACAATCCTCAGTTATTTCTTACAATTCTCCATCTCTCTCACAATTTCCCATATCTCCCACAAATTGCCCTTCTCTCCCGTAATTTACCATTTCTCCTACTTTCCTGTTGTTTCCAATTCTCTCTTCTCTCTCAGAATTACTCATCTTCCTAATTACTACCTAACCCACCACTCTCCTTCCACTCCTGCAATTACTCCTTTCACAAAATTATTCATTCTCTCTGCAGATTTCCTATTTTATCCTACAATTCTCTCTCCCACATCTCTCCATCCTCCTAAAATCCTCCATTCTCCCCCACGATCCTCCATGTTTTCCCATAATCCCATCTCCTATAATTTCCTATATTGTCCAACAATCTGTTTGTTTTGCACAATTCCCTGCACTGTCCCACAAGTCCTTGTGTCTGCCACAATCCTCTACTCTCCCACAATTTCCTGTTTTTCACAATCCCCCATTTTCTTCCACAATTCCTTGCTTTCCCACAATCCTCCATTATTTCCCACATTCCATATTTTCTCACAATCCTCCATTCTTTTCCATCATCTTTCCCTCAATCTTCCATTCTCTTCCACAATTCTTAGTTTCTCCCACAATCCTCTATGCTCCCACAATTCCATTCTTTCACACAAGCCTCTATTCTCCCACAATTCCTCCTTTTTCCCCCAATCCCTCTTCTCTTCCACAATTCCATTCTAACCCCACTTCTCTTCCACAATTCCTTCTCTTTCCCACAATCTTCATTCTCTCCCACAATTCCATGCTTTCTCACAGTCACCCTTCTCTCCCACAATTCCATTCTTTCCCACAAGCCTCTATTCTCTCACGACTACTCCTTTTTCCTACAATCTGTCCTTCTCTCCCATAATTTCATTCTATTCTCTCCCACTCCACAATTCTTTTTCCCACAGCCCCCCTTTTCTCATCCAATCCTACTCTCCCACAATCACCCCTCTCTTCCACAATTTCATTATTTCTCACAATCCCCCAGTCTCTGCTGCGATTCCTGGTCACTCTCACAATCCTCTACTCTCCCACAATTCCTTGCATTTCCCACCATTCCATTCTTTCCCACAATTCTCTCCCACAATTCCTAGTCTCTCTCTCAATCCTCTACTCTCCCACAATTGCTTGTTTTCCCACAATTCTCTTTCATCCACAATTCTCAGTGTTAATCAAAATGCATACCATCAGCAGTGGCCAATTCACATACCATGGTCCAGCTGGGGGTTGCACTTCAGATCAGATCAGTCGCTCAGTCTTGTCCGACTCTTTGTGACCCCATGAATCACAGCATGCCAGGCCTCCCTGTCCATCACCAACTCCCGGAGTTCACCCAGACTCACGTCCATCAAGTCAGTGATGCCATCCAACCATCTCATTCTCTGTCGTCCCCTTCTCCTCCTGCTCCCAATCCCTCCCGGCATCAGAGTCTTTTCCAGTGAGTCAGCTCTTCACATGAGGTGTCCAAAGTACTGGAGTTTCAGCTTCAGCATCATTCCTTCCAAAGAAATCCCAGGGCTGATCTCCTTCAGAATGGACTGGTTGGATCTCCTTGCAGTCCAAGGGACTCTCACGAGTCTTCTCCAACACTACAGTTCAAAAGCATCAATTCTTCAGCGCTCAGCCTTCTTCACTATCTGAGCATTTTTCCAGAGTGCAACCCTCACTGCTTACTACTGGACAATTCATTGACTCTCTTATGTCTTGAATGTCCACTTACTGACTATGTCAGGGACTGTCCATTTATGCACTGGGAAATAACTGATAGAGGCCAGTGCCACTTTAGTGCCACCCACCCAACCTGAAATACACTTGTACTAGAATGAGAAACTAGTATAGGATTAAATACAGTGTTTAATAGAGATGACATTTTTTCACAGCAAAAATTTCTTGATAAAAGAATAATGTGTTATTTTCCTTTCACTGCCCTTAGGTTAGTGGCAACCTTTTAATATTAAGGTAAGTACTCTTCCCTCCCATGTAGTTTTATTGAGACAAATTTAGGGAAGTAATAAAGATATAAACACCACTAATGCACAGTCTTTGCTCTAAAGCAATAGTTTTTAATCAGGGATGATCATGACCTCAAGAGGACATGTGGCAATCTCTGGAAATGCTTTTTATTGGTGATACTGGTAAGGAGGCATATTACTGGCTTCTAGGGGTTACAGGTCAGGGACACTGTTGAACATCCCACAATACACAGGGCAGTCCCTACAATAATTATTCAGCCCTTAATTCTATTTAAAATTTCATTAGGGCCTGCTCTAAAGGAAAGTGTTTTCAAAAGCTACAACTGACTCAGTCTATGTCTATGAAATGTCTCCCATGCACCAGGTACAACATCAGGCATTGAACACAACCAGCCCAATCTACTAACCAGCCCAAATGACAAAAATTACTGTTGATGCAGATGCCAAAGCAAAGTTCCCCACAATCTTCAAAAACTTGAAAATGAGAAAATTAGACAAGAGACATGTAAACACTCCTTATAGTAATAATTAAAAAAAAGACTCCTAGACTGAAGAGAGTTAGAAAGATCACCACTTACAGAGAAAGACGATGGTTATCAGAAGAAAAGTTAGTAATCCAAATCAGAGATGAAAATAAGATGATGAACAAGGAAAAACTGAATCAAGGAAGGTACAGAGAAAAAATAACAAATTCACATTATTTAAGTAATACATATTTACAATATACCCAGTAAGTACCTTACACAGGTGATGTCATGGGATTCTCATGAAAATTTTGTGTTACTATTTTAAGAAACAGTTCTTTCTGGAAAACAGACCAAAGTAGAGTCCATGCATCCACTGGCTAGAAGAGACAGGGTCCCTTCAAACAAAATACCCCTTTCCTCAGGGCATTTCCAGAACTATAAAAACCTGAGTCAATTACACATTCAACTGACATCACTCACAACCTCTAGTCTGATTTCAGTCTCAACAAAGCAGCCTTTTGAAAATTTGGATCTTCTGTAGTTTCTCTGCAAGGGAAGAGTAAGACAAGCTGGCATAAACCTTCAGTTGATTCAAGAGTTTTCATTATACTTTTATAAACTGGAAGCTAATGATAAATTAACTTATCACATAGCTCACTTACAAGAAAAGAAGATACTGATGTGAAAGTGAGTATTCCAGTCTGGTTGAGAAATGTATTTCTTTCTCAAGGTAGAGTCTATACATTGACATTTCAAAAAATTTTACATATATGATCTCTGTGTGTTTACATAAATAAAGTATGTAAATTGACAGTTCAACTCTATGAACTTTCTTAATAGGATTCCATCCTTGAGAGACCAATTTATGCTTAGTAGAAAAACATGATTGTATTCTCAGACTAAGTATTTAAAGAACAGTTCCTTGACCAGGCCTATCAGCTGGCCATCTGTATTCACTTATTCATCAAATAGGTATTTACCAGTGACTGTACTGAAAAGTGGAGAAGGCAATGGCACCCCACTCCAGTACTCTTGCCTGGAAAATCCCACGGACAGAGGAGCCTGGTAGGCTGCAGTCCATGGGGTCACTAGGAGTCAGACACGACTGGGTGACTTCACTTTCACTTTTCACTTTCATGCATTGGAGAAGGAAATGGCAACCCACTCCGGTGTTGTTGCCTGGAGAATCCCAGGGATGGGGGAGCCTGGTGGGCTGCCGTCTCTGGGGTCCCACAGAGTCGGACACGACTGAAGCGACTTAGCAGCAGCAGCAGCAGCAGCAGTACTGAGAAGTGAGGATACAGGGATAACGAAGGTGACAGGGTCCTTGCTCTAGTAGAGGCACCCTCTCCAGCTCAGGAGATACCAACCTTACCATTGACCTTTTGCAAAATCAGACATTTCTACAAATATCATACACCATCTAGTAAAATCCTTGTGACATATGCACATCACTTGTGGGGTAACACCTTGGTCAAATATATTTTACTTAACTGCTACATACCAAGCATAAGAAGTGTGTGTGTGTGTGTGTTTACAGCCATGGGCCGTTGGACATGTTTTTTCTAAAGTGTTAAATTACTTTTTTATTGAAGTATAGATGATTTACAATGCTGTCTTAATTTTAGGTGTACAGCAAAGTGATTCAGTTATACATATATGTTACATTCAGTTATAGGTAGCTATATAGATATTTTATTTCATATTCTTTTCACTTATAGGTTATCACAGGATATTGATTGTGGTTCCCTGTGCTATACAGTAGGTCCTTGTTTATCTATTTTATATATAATGTGTAGGGATTGGTTCAAGATGGTGGAGTAGAAGGACATGTGCTCATCTTCTCCTGCGAAACCACCAAAATCGCAACTAGCTGTTGAATGACCATCAACAGGAGGACACTGGAACCCACCAAAAAAAGATACCTCAGGTTCAGGTACAAAGGAGAAGTTGCAACAAGATGGTAGGAAAGGCGCTATCACAATAAAATCAAATCCCATACCTGCCAGGTGGGCGACCCACAAACTGAAGAAAAATAACACTAAAGAAGTTCTCCCACTGTTGAAGGTTCTAGACCCCACATCAGGCTCCTTAGACTGGGGATCTGGCAAAGGGGTTGAGAATCCTCTGGTAATCTGACTTTGAAGGCCAGTAGGATTTGATTAGGAGAAGGCAATGGCACCCCACTCCAGTACTCTTGCCTGGAAAATCCCATGGATGGAGGAGCCTGGTAGGCTGCAGTCCATGGGGTTGCTAAGAGTCAGACACGACTGAGTGACTTCACTTTCACTTTTCACTTTCATGCATTGGAGAAGGAAATGGCAACCCACTCCAGTGTTCTTGCCTGGAGAATCCCAGGGACAGGGGAGCCTGGTGGGCTGCCGTCTATGGGTTCGCACAGAGTCAGACACGACTAAAGCAACTTAGCAGCAGCAGCAGCAGCAGCAGGGTTTGATTACAGGACTTCCACAGGACTTGGGGAAACAGAGACTCCACTCTTGAAGGGCACAAGCAAACCTTGTGTGCACCAGGACCCAGGGCAAAGGAACAGTGACCCCACAGGAGACTGAGCCAGACTTACTGTGTTTGAGAGTTTCCTGCAGAGGCATGCATTGGCAGTGGCCTGCCACAGGGCAGGGGCACTGGCAACAGCAGTCCTGGGAGATACAGCTTGGCATAAGTTCTCTTAGAGGTCACCATTACCCTGTAGAATCCAGGTCCGGGTTGCTTCAGGCCAAACAAGTAACAGGGAGAGAGTGCAGCCCCACTCCATCATCAGACAATTGGATTAAAGTTTTACTGAGCATGGCTCTGCCCATCAGAGCAAGGCCAGTTTTTCTCACAGCTGGTCCCTCCCATTAGGAAGCTTGCAGAAGCCTCTCATCCTCATCCACCAGAGAGCAGATGGAAGAATCAAGAACTACAATCCTGCAGTATTCAGAACTACAATCACAGAAAGCTAATCAAAATGAAAAGAAATAGGATTATGACCCAGATGAAGGAACAAGATAAATTCCCAGGAAAACAACTAAATGAGTTGGAGACCGGCAACCTTCCAGAAAAAGAATTCAGAATAATGATAGTGAAGATAATCCAGGATCTCAGAAAAAGAATGGAAAAGATGCAAGAAATGTTTGCCAAAGAACTAAAGAACAAAGAGAGATGTACAATACATTAGAAGGAATCAATAGCAGAATAACTGAGGCAGAAGAAAAGACATACATAGTGTTAATATTTTCATCCCTATCTCCTAATTTATCTCTCTTTCCACCTTTCTTTGGTAACCATAAGTTTGTTTTTAAAGTCTGTAAGACTGTTTCTGTTTTATAAATAAATTCATTTGTATGGTATTTTAAATTCCACATATAAGTGATATCATATATTTGTCTTTCTGTCTGAATTACTTCACTTAGTATGATAATCTCTAGGTCCATCCATGTTGCTGTAAATGGCAATATTTTGTTCTTTTTATGGCTGAGTAATATGCCATTGCATATATGTACCACATCTTCTTTATCCATTCATCTGTCCATGGCCATTTAGATTGCTTCCGTGTCTTAGATACTGATATTCGTATAATGTTTCAAAAACTTTCTGTAATGAACAAACTCAATTACTTAGATCTCATGGTTCATTGTCTAACTCCTGTTGAGCTTCATATCCGTGTGATGCATTGGTGTACAACTTTTGCTGCCATGAAAAGCTATTATCTTTTCAAAACAGCATCTTATTTCATTACCTTATTCTAAGGAACACCAGAATTGTGGGGACCTTTCAGGGCCACCTGGTAAACCAATGGCTTTCTTCAACTCTACCACACCTATTTGCAACAGAAGGGTTTAGTAACATCTTAAAATAACAGATTCTAGGACATGAAGAGAAGAAACAGAAGAAAGGGGTTTACAAAATACTGATACAGGGTGTAAACTTCTAGAGTTCAGAGGACTATGCCCTGTTTCAGTACCTAATCGCCACCTTAGACTAGTGAGTCCCCAATAACTACTCCCTGACTGCTGGGTCTACTCTTTCTCCAAGCATACTGCATTGCTCTAGGGGCCTCTCTACTATTCTTAGTCAAAGATGACCTTTAATGAAAATGAAATTTATTGATAAGTATATAAAATTTTTCATCAAGGTATAAAGAAAAAAACTAGGTTTGTAAAATGATTCCCACATTAAGTAATACAATAGCATGCAACTGAAGGACCAAAGTAGAAATTAATACTAAAATGTCACATAAGATTTTTTTAAAATACTGCCACATGAATCCTAAAACCAAAAATACTTAAAAATCACAGCAGTTGACTTGCACTAAATTCAAGCAAAATGACCAAATTTTAATTCCCAAGTCTGTGGCATTGGCTCATGCAATACAAGGCGGTCAATCCTAATTTATTAGTCTTTCTTGTTTTATAACAGTAGCCACCCATTACAACAAGGAAAATTTAGGAAAGGCAATGAACAAATTAAAGGTAGAACGAATCCAGTGTTTCTGTGTTAAAATGGACAGTGACAGCACAAGTGAATTAAGGTATAATAGTTTCTTGCTATTTCAAAGAATGGTACAATTTACATATTTATTCTCTGCTGTTGGATTTCAAATTGTTGCCCTTCTTCTAGGCAATAATTTACAGTGCATACCAATTGCAATCAGGCAAATGGACTCATCTGAAATACTAAATTTCTTTGCCAGATCTGATCTACTTCTGCTACGTAATTCTTAGTATCCTTTTCTCCAATCCTGCATTCCACATTGCTATATTCTTATTATTGTAAGCTGTTAGCATTAGCCTTCTAGCTGCAAACCTGTGGAAGCACATACTTGAATCAGCCAAAGATAGAGTCGAAATTTTCATAACAACAGACCACAGTCACTAAGTATGAACAACCTGCTAGCTGATGGAGAGAACAGTCACTATGAAAGTTACTACCAAACTTTCATTTTAAAAATCCATATTTCATGTTTCATGTAAGAACATTAGTATGTGTACCTGTGTGTATGCTTCCATATACCAAAATGCTTTATACGTGGATTGGATTTCTTGAAGAGATTCATCTTTTGGCTCAGTGTTTTCAATTAGAGACAAGAGACTACACAACCTGGGAAGCATGGTTTGAATACAACAGTGTGCAAGGGAAAGTTGTCGTTTAAACTGGCATACAGTTTTTGAGAAACACTGAATCAGATATGAGAAGACCTTGGGTCAAATATCATGTATGCATGCTCAGTTGTTTTCCAATTCTTTTGCAACCCCATAGACTGTAGCCCTCCAGGTTCCTCAGTCCATGGGCTTCTGCAGGCAAGAATACTGCAGTAGGTTGCCATTTCCTTCTCCATGGGATCTTCCTGACTCAGGGTCAAACCCACGTCTCCTGCATTGGCAGGCAGATTATTTATCACTGTGCCACCTGGGAAGTCCTTGAAGTATCATACCTCAACTTTTTTGAGTACGATCATTGGCATACCAGCTAATGGCCGCACACTTGTTTCCTCAATTTCAAACTGAGGATGAAAAGAATTACCTGATATTGTCCTAAAGCTAAGTCAAATAATTACCACATAAGTACTTTACAGTGGAAAGAAATATACAAATACAAAACATTTCTTCTACCACCATTTTATAGGTCAGGCCTTGAATTCATTGTGAAAATATTGCTAAAACAATAATAAAATTGACAACACTGCCCAATGCCATCAACAATAATAATGATAATAGATAATACTTATTTGTTATTTACTTTATTTGTTATTTGTTATGGCCTAGGGAAACGGTCTAAGCATTTTGCACATATTAAGCCTCAAAACAACACTTCTGGGTTGGTACTAACCGATTTACAAATAAACAAACTGAGTAGGTTAAAAGATACATAAGTGGCTCAAAGTTGTACAAAGCTGGCAAGTTATTCATTGGGAAAGGAATAATACAGTGAAGAAAACAAATTTACTACAGTGTAAGAGTGTACCATAATGTAAGTCTTCTAAGAATAAGACACTTGATTTTATGTTTTCCCACCAGAAATACAGGAGTGATCTGAGAGTCTGTTTTCAGAAAAAAAACAAAAGCAGAAAAGTAAGAAATGGCATGGCCTGGTTAAGAAACCTATGCAACTTTCAGCATTATTAGTAGGCTGCAAAGCAGGAAAAATAGTAGAAGCAAGTGGGCAAGAGTGTGTCAAGGATAGAAGAGCAGGCTACAGGGACCCGTTGGAACCAGAGGGCAAAAAGTAGTAAGTGAAAAGTAGCTCCAGCATCTAGGAGCTGGTGGATATTCACCACTGTGCCTTGGTATTCTCCTGTTGACCACGGACAACTTCACAGAACATCAGCATCAGACAAAGCCACTTTGTGACCACAGACACACAGTGTGTTGTGGTTCAAGACAAACACGAGACACTATAAATACATCTGAACTCAGATGAAACCAGAGTACTGTCCAAATCATAAAAATGGCCAAACATCATCACTCTAGCTTGGCTAATATAAGTGACTGCTGCTTCTTTACTAAATAATTTTAGCTTTACTTTATTCTTCCTCCTCATAGATAAGATTCAGAGATCCAATGTGTTAATCCTCTGTGTACTCACAGAATTGCCTCAACTTCTGAAGCATCCCAACCACAGCAAAGTCCTGCATCTTGAACACTCCCCAAATCACCTAACACTAGCTCAAATCCTCTAAGTCCTTCTAATGCTCTTTCACCGAGACACCCATGGTTCTCCATGGATTATACTCTCCCTCATTGAAATAGGCTGTAAACCAACTTGTTCAGTTCTAGGTGTGTTCCTGGCAGTCACTGTCTGGAAAGCAGCATGCACTTTGCCATGCACAGATCTATGAATTTTTATTCCCAAGGCAACAAGGAGCAAAAGAAGGTTTTTAAGGGAGAATTGAAAATAACAAATGTTGTTGTTTGGGAAAGTTCCTCTCATAATAATGTGGCAATGAACTGCACTGGGAAGATGCTGCTGGTGTTAACACTAAGTAGGAAGCAACAACCCTTGTAGAGTAGATAGAGATGGGACCAAGGTAGTGATTGCCACAGGAGGAAGGGAGACACAAGTCCGAGGTAGAAGTAAAAAGTGACTCACTGATGAGGCAGGGAGGGTGGGACTTGGCAATGAGAATGATTGTGATTTCTAATGAGCAAGCTGAGCGAACTTTGCTACCACCGAGAGAAGCAGAAGTGTTTAGGGAGAAAAGATCAATAATAAAAGTTGGTAATTGTAAAGTTGAAATTGCTATAGGATACCCCATATCTGGAGTAAAGATCTGGAGACTGGGGGGAGAAGCCAGTGCCAAGATTCAAGAGTAATTAGCATATAAATGACATTTGAAGCCAGGAGGATTTAAGATCCTCCTGGGATAGAATGTACTGTGAGGCCCTAAAGGGAGCCAAGAACAATTCTTGGGGAATCATAATGTTTGATGGGAATGGAATAGCCAGCAAAGAATGATAAGAAGAATCAAAGAAATATAAGGAAAATTAAAATAAAGCAAAGAAGTAGAAATCAAAGAGAGAAAGATTTGAAAAGTAAAGGGAATATCAAGAAATGTTACAAAGTAGTTCAAGGAAGATGAAGATCAAAAACTGGCCTTTGGATTTGACAATTAAAACCTCCTAAGGGAACTACTCACAAAGGAATGAAGGGTAGCAGAAGGATAGGGAGTATAAAGGAATTTTTATTTGCTTTTTAACCCAAAGGGGCAATTTGAGATGCTAAATGACCCTGGTGATATAGCCAGGAGCTAGAAAGTTTGAATATAGGAGAAAAGAAGTTATAATTAAAGTCACAAGGTAGAGAAAGGAATACGGGGCTTTCTAAGGGATGGCATCCTTAGACTGAAGCTCCCTCTCCTCCTAAAAGAATGGAATAATGCCATTTGCAGCAACATGGATGGAACTAGAGATCATAAAACTAAGTGAAGTAAGTCAGGCAGAGAAAGACAAATATCATATGATATCAGTTATATGTGGAATCTAAAATATGATACCAGGGACTTTCCTGCTAGTCCATGGGTTAAGAATCTGCCTTCCAATGCAGGGCATGTGGGCTCAATCCCTGGTCAGGGAACTAAGATCCCACATGCCATGGGGCAACTAAGCCCACACACTGCAACAAAAAAGATCCCACATGCTGCAACCAAGACCCCAATGCAGCCAAAAGTAAATAAAAAAGCAAATATTTTAGAAATTAATAAAAATGAATATGATACCAATGAACTTATCTACTAAACAGAAACAGACACACATATAGAAAAGTGAGAAAGGGGAAAGGGAAGTGAGGTATAAATTAGGAGTTTGGGATTAACAGATACACACTCAGTTCAGTGGCTCAGTCATGTCCGACTCTTTGCGACCCCATGAATCGCAGCATGCCAGGCCTCCCTGTCCATCACCATCTCCCAGAGTTCACTCAAACTCACGTCCATCGAGTCAGTCATGCCATCCAGCCATCTCATCCTCTGTTGTCCCCTTCTCCTCCTGCCCCCAATCCCTCCCAGCATCAGAGTCTTTTCCAATGAGTCAACACTTCGCATGAGGTGGCCAAAGTACTGGAGTTTCAGTTTTAGCATCATTCTTTCCAAAGAACACCCAGGGCTGATCTCCTTCAGAATGGACTGGTTGGATCTCCTTGCAGTCCAAGGGACTCTCAAGAGTCTTCTCCAACACCACAGTTCAAAAGCATCAATTGTTTGCCGCTCAGCTTTCTTCAGAGTCCAACTCTCACATCCATACGTGACCACTGAAAAAACCATAGCCTTGACTAGATGGACCTTTGTTGGCAAACTAATGTCTCTGCTTTTCAATATGCTATCTAGGTTGGTCATAACTTTTCTTCCAAGGACTAAGCGTCTTTTAATTTCATGGCTATTGTCACCCTGCTTATTTAACTTATATGCAGAGTACATCATGAGAAACACTGGGCTGGAAGAAGTACAAGCTGGAATCAAGACTGCCAGGAGAAATATCAATAATCTTAGATATGCAGATGACACCACCCTTATGGCAGAAAGTGAAAGTGAAGTCGCTCAGTCGTGTCCGATACTCTGCAACCCCATGGACTGTAGCCCACCAGGCTCCTCCCTCCATGGGATTCTCCAGGCAAGAGTACTGGAGTGGGTTGCCATTTCCTTTCCCAGGGGATCTTCCCGACCCAGGGATCGAACCCGGGTCTCCTGCATTCCAGGCAGACGCTTTAACCTCTGAGCCACCAAGCAGAAAGTGAAGAAGAACTAAAAAGCCTCTTGATGAGAGTGAAAGAGCAGAGTGAAAAAGTTGGCTTAAAGCTCAACATTCAGAAAACGAAGACCATGGCATCTGGTCCCATCACTTCATGGGAAATAGATGGGCAAACAGTGGAAACAGTGTCAGACTTTATTTTTGGGGCTCCAAAATCACTGCAGATGGTGACTGCAGCCATGAAATTAAAAGATACACACTACTATATATATAAAACAGATACACAATAAGGACCTACTATATAGCACAGGGAACCATAGTCAATATCTTCTAATAACCTATAATGGAAAAGATTATATATATATATATATATATATGATGGAATCACTTTGCTGTACACCTGAAACTAACACGACTTTGTAAATCAACTATACTTCAATTAAAAAATAAAATAATTTTAAAAGATTCAATTCCAGTGACATATAGGAGAGGAAATGCAAGGCAAATGAGAAAAAGGTCACAAATCAATGAGAAAATACCAAGACTAACATATTTTAAAACCTTTCTGGTAAGGTTCTATTTTGAAACCCAGACTGAAGAGTAAGAAAGAAGTGACGTTAGGAGTAGGTAAACAAATCCAAGGAATAGAAACTCCATGGATGTGAGGAGTCGAGGAAGGGAAGAAAGATCCAGAAAAATAAAAATAAAAACAATGAGGTGTAAACCACTGACTCTCCCTCGCAATTCAGTTGTTCAGAAAAGTATGGAAATAAATGGACAACAATATTAAAAATATTCATCGTCTTTTTCCACTCATGCTAACACTGTGCTTTATCAGCTTCCTTTCCCAACACACCTGCAAGGAGGACCTATTATTAGCTCTACTTTATACACAGCCAGAGACACACTGTTCTCTTGACATCAAAGCCAGAACCAGGCCCCATGGTGAACACCCATGTGCTGTGCCTCACCCCAGATTCACAGCCAAATTCGAATGTCAGAAGAAAAATATTTACTAAACAATAAATTAGCAATGTGCTCTTTTTAAAAGAAGGAACAAATAGTGCTTACTAGTAAATCCTGTTAGGGACTAATACTTTTCCAAGCCAAATGATAAAAGTATAACATACTCTATCTCGAATCATAGCTCATTCATCACCAAGTGGAGACTGGCCTGGCATGAACTGAAGCTGCTAGTCTTGGCAGAGAAAAACCCTAAAGGCAAGAAAAATCAGCCCCAAATTGAAATGATAGGATGAATTTGGAAAGTAAGAAGTATAATTTTTCCAGGGCAGTAGTGCTTTTCATTTCTTCCTTTAGGTACCACTGGGAACTTAAATTGCACATCTCTATATTATCACTGTCATCTGAGAGATAGGTGCACCCAAATCCCATCATGATGCTCAAGAACTAGCACTACGAAGGGTGTAGGTAGAGATCCTACTCGGGAACATAGGAAGCGTCCAGGCACAGGAGAAGTAAGGGGAAGGGCAGTCATGTAATCCACCTAGCATCCAGGGTACCTTGCAGAGGGACTCTTTTGTATAAAACAAAAATATCCAACTAGGGGGCTCCAACTTCAGAAGGAGCCAATGAACAGAAGGAGGGGGAGTTCATTAGTTTCTACTGAGGCCCGTATTGTATTTCCCCAAACATTCAAAAAACAACACTAACATACTGTTCAGAGACTTTCAAAATGGGTGATCTGTAACCATATAAATGTGAAATGCTGAATAAGAACATATTGAATAGATTTAGGTACTCAGGTACTTAACAGAAACTTTATTAGAGTCATGCAAGTGTTCCCCACATTAATTCTCTATAGGTTTTCTTAATTTTCTCTGAAAACCTGTTATTATAGCTCCTGGAACCGTGGGGTAACTCAAAATGCAGTGTGGGGAAAGTTACTTATCAACTGTTTGAAACAGAGTTTTCAAAATTTCTTAAATTTATGTTACGGAAATAGCAGCAACAAGAGTCCCTAATATTATAGTCCACAAATACTACACGTGATCTTATGGGCCTGCCGAGGGTGTTATTCTTCCCTTCTTTGTGCCAGCCTGGGAAATGAAGGCGAGAGCAAATACCAGCAGAGGGAAAAATGGAAATCACTCACATAGTTACAGAGCAATTCAATATCTCTTGTACGTTAATTAGTCACTGAGGCAACTCAAATTCTGAAAAAGCAACTGAAACGAAATGTTTACTGGAGAAAATGATAGTTCTACTAAAACTTCATTAATTAAGAGCTCACCAATTTAGCATGTGTCATCGGCTGACCTTGTCGGAGCTGGAATTTATCTCTGCACCAGGAAGAGTGTGCTCATCAGTTTAATGGCACAAACGAGATTTTTGAAGACATGCTTAATTTGCCCACAAGAACAAACTGATCTCAAGAACTTGAAAAACACTCACTTAAAAATAATGACAGGATTGATTGCAAAATCATTCCCATCTTCTCATTAAAGTAGTCGCGCCCATTTGGTTCGCCACTTGGCCTTCTCCCTCAACATTGGATTCTGAAAGCTTCTTACAGCAACAGACAAAACTTTGCAAGGACACCACTGTCACAAGCACACTCAAGATTTGAGTCCAAGGGGTCTTCTCTGTAGGGGTCTGTGACTTAGGATTTTGATCCTGGGAAACCACAAAGCCAAAAATTGTAAACAATTTGTGCATACAGCATAGACCAGCACTGGTCAGTGGAACTTTCTACAGTGATGGAAATGTTCTAGATCTGCAGTGTCCAATAGGGAGATCCTGGCCACAGGCTATTGAAATGTGGCCAGCGATGCTGAGGAACTGAGTTTTTAATTGCAATCAATTTGAATCAGCTTAATTTCAATTTTAATAGCCACCTGTGATTAATGGCTTCATACTGAATAACACCGTTAGAGACACTCACCTATTTGGAGATTTCTGAACCCACAAACCTTGAAGCCCCATTCCTTTTCTGGCTCCCAGGAAATAAGTCAACTTTTGCTATGAATTAACACTCTTGATTAAACAGCAGGCCATGCCAAAATCACTGGAGATGGTGACTGCAGCCATGAAATTAAAAGATGCTTGCTCCTTGGAAGAAAAGTTATGACCAACCTAGACAGCATATTAAAAAGCAGAGACATTACTTTACCAACAAAGGTCCGTCTAGTCAAAGCTATGGTTTTTCCAGTAGTCACATATGGATGTGAGACTTGGGCTATAAAGAAAGCTGAGCGCCAAAGAATTGATGCTTTTGAACTGTGGTGTTGGAGAAGACTCTTGAGAGTCCCTTGGACTGCAAGGAGATCCAACCAGTCCATCTGAAAGGAAATCAGTCCTGAATATTCATTGGAAAGCCTGATGCTAAAACTGAAACTCCAATACTTTGGCCACCTGATGTGAAGAACTGACTCATTTGAAAAGACCCTGATGCTGGGAAAGATTGAAGGCAGGAGGAGAAGGGGATGACAGAGGATGAGATGGTTGGATGGCGTCACTGACTCTATGGACATGAGGTTGCATAAACTTCGGGAATTGGCGATGGACAGGGAGGCCTGGCATGCTACAATCCATGGGGTCACAAAGAGTCGGACACGACTGAGCAACTGAATTGAACTGAACTGATTAATGTTACCAGGAGGGGGAGCCCTGGCTGCCCAGAAATGGCACAGGGGTTCCTTTAGGAACTAAACTCCAAACTCCTCCTTCCCTGACTGCTCCTCTTAAGAAATAACCCAGGTCTCCACCTCCGAGCCACTTCCAGTTCAACATTTATACTAGAGATGTATTTCCTTGGACAGCTTTGCCTTTTCCTCTAAAATTTAGTTTTATTATCTTTTTTTTTTTTTTTGAAAAGAAGTTCTACTAAATACGATGCACTAGTAGCAAAAGAGAAGACTAGAAGCCTGACAAATTTGGGCTATTTTGTACTGCAAGGCTCTGTGCTCCTGTGTCTGAGATTCTAGGGTAGATGGATGTGTGTGCCCTGTTCATCTCCTAGACAACCCTAGGAGCTAAGCCATCCCCATTTGATAAATGAGGAAACTGGGGCACATAGAGGTCCTGGTCACCTACTGGGAACAGATGGAAAGGGATTTTGAGTCCAGGCAGTTTGGTTCTGGTTCGAGTCTGTGGTCTTGGCCATCCTACTCTTCTGCAGACTCCCTAGCCTACACAGAGAAGCATGCCTCATCTGCACCCAGGAAGTTCTCAGGGCAAAGGGACATAGGAGGGTTGATTCCCAGGGATGTTGAGCTACAGAGCTGTGAAGTCTGTGGGTATGTTGGACCAGGCTTGGGGACCTCATATGCAAGAGAAAAGGGTTATGCAAAGGAGCACATTTGTCAGGGGAGGTGCAAGGCAAGAGGTCCCCTGTTTCAGCCCTGAGGGAACTTGCCTCAACTGACTTAAAAGGAACTGTCAGGAATGGCTCACATGAGCCCATCCAAGGTGGTCTTTAAGAAACAGAGACAAAGGTCCGTCTCTTTGAAAGCCTAAAAATCACTGTAATCTCTGAAAGGAGACAGCCTTCTAGGCTTGAGAGAGAACAGTGGAAAGGTGGCAAATGTTGCACTGCCATGCAGGGTGGGGAAGATGGCACTAGGGTGGAGGTGGCAAAAGTGATGGTAGGGGAGAAGGTTGGGTCCACCAAAAAGAATGCTGGACCCATCCCTGGGCACTTCTGGGAAGAGAAGGAATTAGCAGAGCAAAAAGACCTGGGACACTGAGGGTTGTTCTGGGGGCAATCAGAGCCTAAGACCACTGTGTTCGCCATAGCACCAGACACAACTGACTTCTGAGCAATGCTGGCAAGGGCAGATGTCTCAGGCTGGCTTCCTCAGAAGCAGACCTCAAAGCAAAGACTTGGGTGAGAACAGTTTATCTGGGAAATAATTCCAGACAGCTCAGATGGAGAGAGTGGGAAAGAAAGAAAAGGAGTGTTCATAAATGAGTGACTACTGTGGGCAGCTGGAGCTCAGTCCTGCTGAGGACCCTGGGATGGTCCACTGGAGGAGGGAAGGAGCTGGGGTATTTACCCTCCAACCGCCGTCTGTTGTGTCGACCCCCCAGCACTTTCCCCGCCCCCTGGAAGATCAGAACACAGAAAGCAACCACTCAGTGAGCTCCAGGTGTTTGTAACAGGAAGCTCTTGGCAGATCCAGGCACACTGATCGTCCAGGGGGTTTGTGTAGGGCCTTGAAAGAGATGGTTGGACGGCATTACCCACTCAATGGACGTGAGTCTGAGCAAACTGGGAGATAGTGAAGGAGAGGGAAGCCTGGAGTGCTGCAGTCCATGGGGTCACAAAGAGTCACACGTGACTGACTGACTGAACTACAACTGCAAGTACTTGCTGCACCAAGTCCTCTGGGTGATATAAAAAGCAAGGCCTCCTAAAGCCCCCCCTCATAGCCTCCACTTCATCTTCAATCAGAGATGAGTATCTTGCCTTCCTCCTCACCTTCCCTTTAGTACTTAAGCGGCAGCCTAGATCCCTTGATTAGTTTTTTTGAGACTTTAGAATTAGATTTGGAAATTATGCCCATGACTTGGTCTTCCTGCATGCACGTGGACATAGCTTTTCATATTGAATGGGCATAATACGTGAGTGATGGCTGGAATCTGCTCTGCCCGTGTATCAAAACAAATGGGTAAGCCAGTTGGGGAAAGAATATATTCAGAGAACAGGTGGCTGAGAGCATCTGTGCCCAGAAGTAGCAAATGAAATGGGTAAAATGCAAATAGGAGCTGGAAAAAAATTCATTCCCTGGTGTTTCCTATGAAAAAACAGGCTTGGTACTTTGGACTTTTTCATTAATGTCAAACCCTGAAGTTTAGGTGGGAAAAATTTTATTAAGGAAAGGCACTCAGCACCTTCCTGGAAGATTAGACTCTGTTGAGATCAGTAAGTCAAGGAAAAGAGTAGCCTAGGAGTTGAGATCTATGCAGTAACCTCACCCAGATTTCTAATTAGAGAACAAAAAAGTGAGATTTCACACTTCACATGGAGGTCTGACTTCAGGGACATTCATTGTTACTTCTTGCAATTTCTAATACTAGTTAGATCAGACACGCATGCATGTGTGCCAAGTCACTTCAGTCGTGTCCAACTCTTTGCTGCAACACTATGGACTATAGCCCACTAGCCTCCAATGTCCATGGAATTCTCCAGACAGGAATACTGCAGTGGGTTGCCACGCAGTTCTCCAGGGGATCTTCCCGACCCAGGGATGGAACCGGAGTCTGTTATGTCTCTTGCATTGGCAGTTGGGTTCTTTACCACTAGCACCACCTGGGAAGCCCAGATCACACATAAGTGAGACCAATTAAATATGAAATACCATGCTAGAAATTCAGAAACTGTCCTCTTGTAAACCTTAGTGTAAAGCTTGATATCTTTGTTCAATAGCCCCAGGTAGCTGCTGAACTCATAAAAAACGTGGTTAAGAACAAATACAAATATGTCATAATTGTACAATTACAAAGACTTACTTTAAACAAATGCAAAATGTCTTAATGATTTTTTTATTGATTGCATGTTGAGATGATCATGCTTTCAATCTACCAGGTAAGTAAAATATGTTACTAAAATTAACTGCACCATTTTATAACTTTTTAAAACATGGTTATTAGAATATTTTGATTTATTATTTCTATTGGACAGTGTTACTTTCTATAAAAGGTCTTAAAATAGATTTTTTATTGTCAAAGAAACATCTCATATTTTAGCTAACCATCAAATAGTTTTCTCTTGCCCCTTTCCCACCCCTTTATGTAGGAAAGCACGAGGTTTTTGTGCTCCAAGTCAGAGGACTAGAGATGGATCCTTACTCATAATGTCTTGGTTGCAAAAAGGGAAAATTGTGCATCTGTGGAGACCCAACTTGGCTACCGAACTCACATTGCATTCCTGACACACTGCTGCTCCTTCTGGGCCCAAGTTGTAAAGTGGAAGACTGAGCTAAATCAATCTCCAAATCACCCTAATCGTATCAATTGCATGTGTGCATGCTCAGTCATTTCAGTTGTGTCCGACGCTTTGTGACCCTATGGACTGTGGCCCACCAGGCTCCTCTGTCCATGGGATTCTCCAGGCAAGAATACTGGAGTGGGTTGCCATTTCTTTCTCCAGGGGATCTTCCCGACCCAGGGATCGAACCCACACCTCCTGCATTACAGGTGGATTCTTTATTGCTGAGCCATCAGGGAAGTCCAATCCCATCAATTAATCTTCCTCAAAGGTCCTTTTCACTCCCAACTCAAAATTCTGCATGATTGCTGGTTGGACACGATGGTGCTTCCTGTCCCTGTTTTCTGTGTTACTGTCACAGGAAGCTGGCCTCATGCCTTTCTGTCTTCTGTGCTTCACAGCAAGTCCTCTGCGTGAAATCCTGAATTGTTGCGTCCCCACACCTTCAAATGTCACCCATCAATCAAAGTCATGCTGAAATGTTACCTTTCCTGTAAGAGCTATATTTCCTCAGCTGGCAGTAATCTTAGCTTTTCTGGGTTTAACACCATATCTCGCTGCCTTCTAAAAAAGGAAATGCCTCCTGTGTTGGGCAGTGGTTATTGATGTATGTGTGTCATCTCTGGAACCCGGTGGCCCATACTGAGGACAGGAGCACCCCGTTCTGGCTTCCTTCTTCTACCACCTCTCCAGAAACACATTGTGCCCAAAGCATACACGATACAGTAGGAGTGCCGCGTTCAGTGGGTCACTTTGGTAGCTGACATGAGCTATGAACTCAGTCACTTGTTTCTTTGCTTTATCGTTCTATCCATGCTATTTCTTTTTTAAGAGAAGTTAAGAATGAGCATGCATTTATTCAAAGTCAAGTGGCTGGTTTTTGTTTCAAAGCAGACTGCCTGAGAGGCTAATGCAGCCTCAGTTTAAGGGCCCTAATTACAAGGCTCCTTCAGGGGCTCTGGGTGAGGTGCTGGTAATTCATGTTCATCATGTTGCAGCATTTTTCCCAGAGAGGGAGTCTCATGGAGCAACAGCTTCTGGCTTCACAAAATATGGATCTGGGCCTGATTTTAGTTCTCTTTCAATTTTTAACTGGAATGAGAAGACATCTAAGCCTTTTCTTTGGTCACTCAAAAAAATTTCCAGAGGCCATGTGTCATTGTTCAGTCGCTCAGTTGTGTCCATCTCTTTGCGACCTATGGACTGCAGCACACCAGGCTTCCCTGTCCATCACCATTTTCTGGAGTTTGCTCAAACACATGTCCATTGAGTGGGTGATGCCATCTAGCCAAACCCATGGGAATGCACTGATTCCACATTCTGCGCTCTTTGTAGGTCTCTCTGGCTCTGTACATGAAAGACTCATAATGGTTTTGGAGCAAATGAGTCAACAAATGAATAAATAAATGAATATATGAGTGAAATCTTGTGATGTCACACAACTCCATAACAGGGAAACAAACTCTTTTGTAAAAATGACAAGGCAGCATGGAAATACTCTCACCTTTGTGGAAGGAAACAAAGCGCAGTGACAAGCCAGTAAAGAAACATTCCAGTCAAGGAGGCAGATTAAATCACAAGCATTTCTGATGCCCAGAAATGCACATGCAGTACAAAGAGGAAGTCTTCCCAAAGTAATTTCCTGTCCATGAAGCATAAAAGAGGAACTCTTTTTTTCTTTTTTTAGGAAATGTATGATGCACACAGACTTTCATGACCTCAGCAGGATACAGACACACAAAGAGCAAATCATAAAAATACCCTTGAAGTGAAGTTGCTCAGTCATGTCCGACTCTTTGTGACCCCATGGACTGTAGCCTACCAGGTTCCTCCATCCATGGAATTTTCCAGGCAAGAGTACTGGAGTGGGTTGCCATTGCCTTCTCTGGGAGATCTTCCTGACCCAGGGATGGAACCCAGGTCTCCTGCATTGCAGGCAGACGCTTTACCATCTGAGCCACCAGTGCATCTATTAAAAGACTACCCCCCATGACACTGGCACCACAAGCAACCAGAAGCTTCCATAAACTAAGAAGGTATGCATCTTAGCATATCATATGATTAAACATTGTATTTACATAAAATATTATTTCTGTCATTTTCATTTTTTTAAGTTCAGGGAACAATTGGTATTTGGAAAATAAATGTATGTCAGCTTATGCTTGCAGAACTTCTAGTGTCTCTGAATGTGTCTAATTTGAAAGCCAAATTACCGTAAGTGCTAAAAATAATGTCACACTGTACTTTGGCAGAAAATATAAAATACAAGCAAGTTGAGTAAAATGGACAGCAATCTTCTTTTTAACAATTTTAGACATTTACTTTTTAACACTTTTAAAGTGCGTTTCTAAAAGAACAAGACCACAAATGGTAGAGGGCAGGAACTGAATTTCCTTAAAAGACTTATGTCAGTAGCAGTGGCAACTAAAATGACAGTCATTTTCTTTTTATTAAGCTGTGGTTCACATAAGAATTGTATTTTCCTTTGAAAATATCTTAGATATGACATTTATTCTCCACTTTGATGAATTTCTCCACAAGTTAGCTACTCATTACTAATGTTACAGATTTCAAATAGGTCAAGGTTCAACCTTTGAACTTTGAGATCAGATGATCTAAAGAGAAGAAAATGCAAACTAGTACATACAGGATGGATAAACAACAGGGACCTACTGTATAGCACAGGGAATTATATTCAATATCCCGTAATAAAACATAATGGGGAAGAATATGAAAAAGAATATGTATGTATGTATAACTTCGCCATACAGTAGAGATTACACAACATTTTAAACCAACTATACTTCAGTAAGTGAATTCCCAGGTGGTCCAGTGGTTAACAATTTGGCACTTTCACTGTGGTAGCCCAGGTTCCATTCCTAGTTGAGAAAACAAGATCCCACAAGCTGTGCAATGGAGACAAAAAAATAAAATAAAATAAAAAATAAAACTATACTTAAATAAGATAATTTTTAAAAGAGAGAGAAGATTAATTAATAAAAAGTCCTACAGGCTTATTTCCCTCTATGAGTCATCCTAACCCAACCACCATGGTCATTTACTTCATCAGGTGCTGTTCAGACATCAAGAGCCTGTATTCTTTCACCGCTTTAATCATTCTACTCATTCCCTTGTCATTTATTTGATGCCACATTCTGCTGTCACTGCTTTCATGATGCCCACAGAAATCCCAATACCAAAACTTAGCTCTACCCTCAACACTTCTCCCAGAAATATATAACTACCTACCCAGGAGGCCCAGTGGCTGCAAGTTCAAAGTCATGATTGACAGAGAATATTCCCAAATGCCCAACCAGTGAATAATGATGATGACATTTATTGAGTGCTTACTATAAGCCAGGCACCAAAGCGCTTTACATGTACAATGTCATTTAATCCTTAGAAAACTCGACTACGATTTTCCCTACTTGACAGATGTGTAAATGGAGACAGAAAGAATAGGAAACTTATTTGAAATTCACAGGTCACCGGCAGGACAAAGATTTGAATCTGGGCAGGGTCCCCCGGTATCCCTATTGTCAACCACCAGAGCACTGCCCCTGGTTATAAGAAAATGTCTGTATCAGTGTGGTCCCCGTATTCAAGGTGTCAGTCAGGGAGATGGGAGGAGCATGGTAGAAATGCAGAATGCTCTACTCAAAACATGAGACTCCGCATTTTAAAGTGATCCCCAAGGGAGTCTGATTCCCACAAAGTATAACAAGAACTTGTCTAAGGAACTCATTAATGACAAAAGATGCAGTACAGACTTTTTGATCACCCTGCAAAATCTCCCACTTTCCTTTTATCTTAAAATGACAAGCCGAAGTCACAAATATAAGTTGCAAAAGTAAAGAAAATCTGGGGTACTCAGCCCAACTTTAGTTTAACTCACCTGGCACAGGTAATGTTGGCTTAAAAAATATTCACAACCTAAAAGTTGAGAGTTATGTTTTATCCAGTGGGGATTTCTAGGACTCCAAGCCCAGGGGGCAGCCTCTCAAGTAACCCACAGAGAACCACTCCAAGGAGACGAGGGGAGTAGCCACCTTATAAGAAGTTTTGCAGACAAGGGCAGGTAGTCTGAGTCCATAGATAATTGTGAATTAAAGAAAACCCAGTATCTCAAGTAAGGAATTTAGTACTTTTCTATGTCTGGGAACATGCAAGAGTCTGGGCTCACTGAAATCCTTCCTTTGATAGGCACCTCAGCTAGCTGGGGCCAGTATTCTGTTTTCACATCCTGAGTTTCCTCAGGGCTCACCAGCTCTGGAAGGAGGGCTGCAATAGCTGATGACAATGACATCTTTTTTTTTTTTTTTTTTACTGATATGGCAGGAAATACTCCATTTCTCAGCAAGCTGCTAAGAGAAGAGCTCCACAGAAGCTCTTCACACCAGTGTGAGAATGGAAACCTGTGTGATGGTGGCTGCTGGCCTATATCTTTCTCCTGGCAGAAAAGGTGAGGCATTGGAAACTTCACTAGGCCAAAATGAGAAACAGGCAAAGCTCATCTACTGTCACCCTTGGCAGGAGTGGGGACTGAAAAAGGTACCCTTGGTGGGGTGATGATGGTGGCAGTGGCAGCTCTGGATGTTGCTCATATTTCAGTTCCTGATCCAGTTGCTCGTTACATAAGTATGTTCAGTTGTTACTAGCTGTAGACTTGGGATTTTTGCAAGTATACTGTATGTTGATAAAAGTTTACATAAAATATGTTAATTTTTTCTATAAAATAGTCTCACTAAATAACAGATAAGCAAAATAACAGTTTTTATAGCAGAGTGGTAGGAATTACATAGTTTAAATGGGAATATTACTACACTTTCAACAAAAAAGCAAGGTATATTCTTTTTTTAGAAAAACTATATATACTTATTTACTATTGGAAGCAGGAAGACTATTCTAGATATTTTGATTTTTTTATCATTTTATTTTATACTCACAAAAAATTACAAAAATAATCCAGAGAGTTCCCATGTACCCTTCACCATGCTTCTCCAAATGCTAATCCTATCTTCTATAAATATATTGTCAAAACCAGGAGACTGACTCAACTCCAGCTTCTTTCTACTAAGAGTTCACCAGTAAGAATATTCTGCCTTATCATATGATCCAGCAATCCCACTTCTGGGTATATATTCAGAGAAAACCATAAATCGAAAATATACATGCACCTCAATGTTCATAGCAGCATTATTCATAATAGTCAATACATGGAAACAATCTAAATGTCCATCAACAGATGAATGGATAAGGAAGACATGGTACATATCTACAGTGGACTATTACTCAGCCATAAAAAAGAATGAAATAAAGCCATTTGCAGGAACATGGGTGGATCTAGAGATTATCATAATAAGTAAATTGAAGAAACACAAATATCATGATATCACTTATACATAGAATTTTTAAAAATGATACAAATGAACTTATTTACAAAACAGAAACAGCCTCAAGAACATTGAAAACAAACTTATAGTTACCAAAGGGGAAAGATGGTGGGGGGAGGAATAAATTAGGAGTTTTGGATTAACACACACACACTACCATATATAAAACAGATAATCAACAAGGACCTACAAGTTCCCTGTGCTATTGTATGGCACAGGGAACTCTACTCAATATTCTGTAATAACCTATATAGGAAAAGAATCTGAAAAGAATATACATATATATATATATATATATATATATATAATTGAATCATTTTACTGCACACTTGAAACTAACACAACATTGTAAATCAACTATACTCAATATAAAATAAAAAATAAATTAAAAAAATATTCTGCCTTGGCTGGCAATGTCATACCTTGTGCCCACTTCATAGATTTACAAAAGAAACAATGACTCATAAGTGAATACAATAAAATATATGTTGCTTAATTTTTGACTGTCAGATATTCTTTTAATACACATTATATAAATATATACACATATACATATAAATTGTTATGTAGATATATACCTATATATATATGTATGTGTACACATCTGAAATTGAACAGTAAACAGTCATTAGGTGAACCTGCAAATTAACTTTTCCTGTTCGTGACACTTATCACATGACTTGATCATAATCATTTAGTCCTACCAGTTGCCTAACTTCAATATTGGGGTTTCTCTGCATCTTCACCCTGCTTTCAATTCCTTAAGTGAAATTAATGCACTGATTTCAGATTGCAGGAGGTATGCATCAACCAGATGGTCGTACAGTTTTAAGAGAATAGAAAATTATTTGACACATAGCTCAATTAAGCAGTTCATCCAAGACAAACCAAAGAAGGTATTTTTAAATGCATATTTTAGAAGATGATAATGGCATTTGGCATGCTAACTAAGATACTTCATCAGAATGACATTATAAAGAAAAGCTCAGGATAAAAACATCAAACTGATGAAACTAAAGTAAAAAAGAAAGTCTACTGGACCATTGCAAGTAAATGATATTAGGTATAGTGAACACATGGTTATTTTTGCATCTAGGAATTCTTTCTGAAGGGTCCAGGAATGAGTTATTTCACCAGAGAGAACTTTCTACTAGCCCATTAGGACTTTGGGAATTAAATGTTACCAAACCTAAATAAGGAGATCCAACTAGTCCATTCTGAAGGAGACCAGCCCTGGGATTTCTTTGGAGGAAATGATGCTGAAGCTGAAACTCCAGTACTTTGGCCACCTCATGTGAAGAGCTGACTCATTGGAAAAGACTCTGATGCTGGGAGGGATTGGGGACAGGAGGAGAAGGGGACGACAGAGGATGAGATGGCTGGATGGCATCACTGACTCGATGGACGTGAGTCTGAGTGAACTCTGGGAGTTTGTGATGGACAGGGAGGCCTGGCGTGCTGTGATTCATGGGGTCGCAAAGAACTGAACTGAACTGAAACCTAAATAAATACATAAGTTTTGGAGCCATCTTCTCATTAGTCTCCGAATTTTCTACTGACTTCATCTACCTAACACAAACTCTAGGTGACATGTGGTTCAAATACTGACTGAAAGTACACCCCCCTTGCCCGAATGGTACAATGCTGGATAATTGGAATCTCCACATTCTATCTTGAATTCAGAGTTTCTCAGCCTCAGGAGTACTGACATTTGATCAGTAGTCTTTGCTAGGGGGGGTGGTGGTGGCTGTGCTGTGCATTCTAGAAGGTTGAGCAGCTTCTAGGGCCTCTACCCATTAGGTGCAAAGAGCACACCCTCCTCAGCTGTGACAACCAAAACTGTCTCCAGACATTGTATATGCCCACTGAGGAGGAGGGGGTAAAATCCCCACTGCTCTGAGAGCATCACTTAGATGGACTTTCAGACAAAAACTCAGTCCTTTTAACAACAAACTAAAAATAATGTGAAGGGCCTAGAAACAGGATGTATCAATGATGTGAGTGGATCCCAAAGATGTCATGAGTTTTTCATTCCAGCTTCAAAAAATTTTCCCAATCTTTCCAGTCAATCAACATATAGAAGAAAGCTAGAGCAAGAAGGTTTAAAAGAGCTTTGAAGAGACTATTTTTATCTCATTAATGAAGGAACTTAGGTCCTCTGAAGAGGTAAGCATTTCTCCACGATCACCCAACAAGCCAAGCTGTTTAGTTTCTAGTCCAGTTACCTTGGGTAGCCTGCTTGGCTTCTCTCAAACTCTTTTTCATATAATTCAAAAGGTTACATTTATT
Organism: Bos mutus; assembly: GCF_027580195.1. Taxonomy (NCBI): domain Eukaryota; kingdom Metazoa; phylum Chordata; class Mammalia; order Artiodactyla; family Bovidae; genus Bos; species Bos mutus. Next base: position 111,488,831 of record NC_091646.1, read on the forward strand.
GACCAGCTGTAGATCACCTGGTTATGTGACATAAAGCCACAATCCCACTCTCCCACAGTGGTAAGCAATTGCAGGGGAAAAAAAAAAAAAAGATGGAAATGGCAATATAACCAAAAAGAACAGTCACATTTCACCCTTTGGAATGTTATGGCCAAGTTGCCACTGGAGGGAAAGAACTGCAGATATATCTTACAGAAAAGAGAGGAATCATTAAGACTACTCTCAGTGAGATGGTAAAACTCAAAGTGACATTGATTTCAAAACTCCCTCAGTATTGTAGTTACAGCCCCCAAATCAGAAACATAACTTCCTGCAGAAGGCTGTGTACCCTAAGGAACTAATGATGTGTTAGCCTTGTCAGGGAAATGGAAAACTTCTGTGTGACAGAGTCATAAAAAAGGCAATTATAGGCACTGCCAGAGACTGTAAAATACAACAGGAAGATGATACTTGCAAAATTATTCCCAACTACCAGCTCACTTGACCCTCAAAATCATCTTAAGATGCTGAGACCCTTGTTTTTATAGGTGAAAGAATGAGGGCTGGACCCCTAAACATTCGCAAGTGCAGAGTAGAGCCTGGAACCCAGATTCCCTGTGGAGAAGTCCACTGCCTCTGCTCTTCACCTCAGTGGCCCCTAGAGGCAGAGAAGGCTCCTGCTTTGGGTGTTGGTATTCTCTGTACTTCTGAAATGTTCCTGTCCACAACTATGCCAGAGCCTGCGACCATTCATGGGTGTTCCTGTTCTCCCCTGCTTCCTGGGCAAAAAGGAAGGCTAGGTTTTGCAGCGTGCCTTGTATCAGTCTGTGTGAGGCTGGTGCATTGTGAGAAGTGAATGTGCTATCTCCAAGCCAGGCCAATTGAAAATCGCCAACTTGAGGTCCTCACTCTTTTTTCCAGTCTCTACAGATCTAGAGAAAGACTGATCTGCCAGATGGAAGGAGTCTGGACTCCAGAATGACCCTGTGGAGCTGGGCCATCCTGATCTAAACTGCATGGACCAGGGATAAGAATAAGAAATAAGCTTTTATTGTATCGAACCACTGAGATTTGGGGTATAATTAACTACTACTGTTGCTTCTGACAAAAACAACTAGGATAGCAACACATTTCAGGGGTAATGTCCCACAAATTGTCAGGCAATTTCGGGGGGCTACACGTAGAGAAAAGAGTTACAGATGTCCCCCACAGAGTCCCAAGGCCAGTTTCCACTTGTCGAGTGTGCATTGTCATAAAGCCCTTTCCACCTCTGTTCAAGGATTTCACTCCCCAAAGACTTTCCTGCTAACCTCCTCTTCAGCAGGACTTCTAGTGAGAGCTAGCTTTGACAAAAGGAATGCCAGTTTCTTCTCCCATGACTCTGGGAGACCCTGAAAATATCCAAGTGAACCCCTCCTCCCAAACATTTTCTGTACAGAATCTGTGTAAACCAACACAAAAAATAATAGCTTATCATCACTCTGCCAAGAGCCAGCAACCCAAAAGTGAACCAGTAATTTGTTACTGAATTTATCAGGACTTATACTAATAAACATACTTCAAGATTTCACTTCCAAGCATCCCATCTGTCTTAGGAAAAAAGGAGCTATTTAGAGCACTACACATTTTTTTGTATTATAAAGGGAGGAAAATGGGCTGTCATAATAACCAAGCTTGGTAAAATTACCAGTACTTGGTATTATAGAAGAAATTGGGAGAAATTACAAGGTGCTTTTGAAGTCATGCTTAAACTATTTTTTCCCGTCTAAATGGATAGATCTACAGTGTGCACAAAGAGGGCAAGTGGTTGATTATACAGACATCTAATTTAGCCTCCCAAATCCGGTCTAGGCCATTCTGAACATACAATCATAGGCGATGTATCTCCCACATTATTTCCTGAAGAAAGGACAAAATCATGAAAAGATGCATAAACCATACATATCTTATTTCAAAGTTTTAAATACACTCACAGAAGACTTCTAAGGAATGAGAACCCATACAAGCACAGAAAACTCTGATTATACTTACTGGGCTTCTTCTTCCTTCTTAGAAGTTGATTGATTTACCATAAAAGCTTTACTACTAGCTTTACTACTACTTTTCAACAGCTTTACTGTTGAACCAATGAGCAAATCACAGTATCAGAATCTGTTCTATACCAGAGGTTCTTAAATGTGACTGCACATTAAAATCATCTCGAAAAGACTTACAAAATCCTGATGCCCAGGTCACACTCTGGAGCAGTGACATCACAATCTTGGGGAGTGGGAACCAGGTACTTTTAAAGCTTCCCAGGTGATTACAAAGTACAGACAAGGTTGAGAACTTTGTCCTTGATAACTTCTATGGGCTAAAACCAAAACATAGGCAACCCTTGTTTTCCTTTTAATCCAAAGCCAACAAAGGAACTTCTTCTTCTATGGCATTATGTCAGCATGGTAATGTACAGCAGCATGAGAGTTAAAGTGTTAGTCACTCAGTCATGTCTGACTCTTTGCGACTCCATAGACTGTAGCCGGCCAGGCTCTCTGTCCATGGAGGTCTCCAGGCAAGAAGAATACTGGAGTGAGTGGCCATTCCCTTCTCCAGGGGATTTTCTCGACCCAGGGATGGAACCCAGGTCTCCTGCACTGAAGGCAGATTCTTTACCATCTGAGCCACCAGGGAAGCCAACAGAGGCCTTCATTTTCCTCTACTGAAAACTGGCTTACTTTGGGCCTTCTTATGAAATGAGGGGAGAACAGCTTCTTTTACCAGTATATTTCACAAGAGATAGTAGGCTTAATACTTCCCTGTATTGACAAAGGTCCGTCTAATCAAAGTTATGGTTTTTCCAGTAGTCATATGTGGATGTGAGAGTTGGACCATAAAGAAAGCTGAGTGCTGAAGAAATGATGCCTTTGAACTATGGTATTGGAGAAGACTCTTGAGAGTCCTTTGGACTGCAAGGAGATCCAACCAGTCCATCCTAAAAGAAATCAGTCCGGAATATTCATTGGAAGGACTGATGCTGAAGCTGAAGCTCCAAAACTTTGGCCACCTGATGTGAAGAACTGAGTCATTGGAAAAGTCCCTGATGCTGTGAAAGACTGAAGGCAGGAGGAGAAGGGAACAACAGAGGAAGAGATGGTTGGATGGCATCACCGACTTGATGGACATGAGTTTGAACAAGCTCCGGGAGATGGTGATGGACAGGGAAGCCTGGAGTGCTGCAGTCCATGGGGTCATAAAGAGTCAGATGCTACTGAGTAACTGAACTAAACTGAACTAGGCTTAATGGACTTGCCAGGTGATGCTAGGGGTAAAGAACCCACCTACCAATGCAGGATATGTAAGAGACATGGGTTGGATCCTTGGGTTGGGAAGATCCCCTGGAGGAGGGCATGGCAACCCACTCCAGAATTCTTGCCTGGAGCATCCCCATGGAAAAAGGAGCCTGGCGGGTGGGCTACAGTCCATAGGGTGGCAGAGAGTCAGACATGGCTAAAGCGACTTAACACACACCAGGCTTAATACACTCAAACTTCACATTTCTCTATCTGAACTTCCCCCATTCAGAATAATTTAAAATAATTGTGTCTCCTGAAAATTAGTAAAAGAATGCTTTGAAACCAACCAAATAATAGCTTCAGACATTCTTCAAGAACATCCTATGGCACCATCAAATGTTTCTTGATTTTTAAAATTTGTTATGTTAAACAAACTCATTAAAGTTTTGTGGGAAAACAAACAAACAGTTGTCTACACTTACATGTCACTTAATTCTACTCAACACCTGTTGTGGAGAGATGAGTTTATTAATTATCACATTGTATTTTGGGGACATAGTAATATAGGGCAGAACCATAATGAAGTGTTTGTGGAAAGCAGCTGCAGTGTGATAACAAGCCCCCCTCATCAAGAACTGAGGACGTGGAGGGTGTCTGGAGCCCCCAGGACAACACCCAACCCGCTCGTCTCCTCTGAACCTCATGTTTCTAAATCCAAATGCTTATGCAACAGTCACAGGTACCTCACACTTTCCTGATCTTCTCATTAAAAAGCTCTTCTCCTCTGTCTAAGCAAATGGCCATTTTCTCCTTTCAGTTACTCAGCACAAATCCTTAGAAATCCCCCCAACTCTTCTTTCTTCACTCCACATCATCTGAGCCTAGGCCACTGTAGGAGCTCCCCAAGTTGATTCCCTGATGCCAGCCTTGTTCCTTTCTCTAGTCTTGAAACAGAAGTCAGCATGGGCCTGCATCAAGCCATGTCACTCTGATTTTAACCTTCCACTGTCTCTGCACTTCATTCAAAGTCAAAACTGGTCTTTAAAAAGCCCTACACAGGTGATGACCCACCTCACCTTGACTGCATTGTCTGTCACCTCCTGCCGCACAGACTCCACTCTAGGCACACCTGTCTGTTTGCCAATTCTTTTGCATGTGAGGCACGCTATTGCCACTCTTAAGGTTACCAGCCATCATTTTTTTTACCAGGGACTGAGAGGTTTCTGAAGACGTAGGACCTTCAGTGCATGTGGGACAAACCAAGATGAGTAGGTCACCCTACCTTTCCCACTCCCAGATGTCTTCCTTGGTGAAACCTTCACAGTGGGTCTTAGCTCTGTGTGTGTGTGTTCAGTAGCTAAGTTGTGTCCGACTCTTGCAATCCCATGGACTGTAGCCCACCAGGCTCCTCTATGGGATTTCCCAGGCAAGAATACTGGAGTGGGTTGCCATTTCCTACTCCAGGGGTTCTTCCCACCCCGGGAATGGAACCCACGTCTCCTGTGTCTTCTGCATTGGCATGTGGATTCTTAACCACTGAGCCACCTGGGAAGCCACTACCTATAGCTAAAACTGAATCTTTCCCCTCCCACCTATCCTTATCCCATCTCATAAATTCCTTTCTCAGAGCCTTTATCATCATTTAACATGCTCTATAGTTATTTACATGGTTTCGTTTCCTACTCCCTCCACTAACAGGTAAGCCCATGAGGGCTATTTTATTCACCACTGTATTCCCCAGAATCTAGAAGAGTGACTAGCACACAGGAGATGATCAGTAAATATTTGCTAAATGAAATAATTATTTATACTGTATAATAAATGTTCTACATATATATGACTCAAGGTGACAAAATTGTTTCAAGATGTAAACAGCAGATCAATATTATTTCTTGGTGAACTTAAGAACTATAATCAATGGGCAATTAGAAAAATCCATGGCACAAATAAAATTTAGTGACTGTGGGAGAAAATAAACTTGCAATCTGAGCCAAAGTCTACCTAGGGAAGACGGACTGAAAGTGGACAGTTAGTGTGACATAAAATGCCTTTTGGTATTGTTCTTGCATTCAAATGCATTAAAATCCATTATACTTATGAAAGCACATTGAGATTTTTTTCCCAAAACATTATATAAATTAATTATTATAATGTATCCACCACCAACATCCTAATGACATAAACAACTCATCCAAGAGGGAGTAAAGATACTTAATACCTTTTATTGTCATTAAAGACTGGTAGCACAGCAGGTGCAATGCACATCAGAAACCACAATCACCTCATTTCACCCACAACCATCTTCATAAACAAATTTGTATTATTGCAAGGATATGCTGGGGGAGTTTTTGTTTTCCTTCCAAATAAATATCTCATTTTAAGAGGCAAATGTTTGCTTCATGAAGATAAATGGTAAAATTCCCAACAGTTTTCTTTCCCTCCCCACTCTTACTAATACTGGCTTTGATTTCATTTTCTGGATATATTTTGCCATCCAGAGTTTGAGGCTTATAAAATTCACGGCATATGCTGCCCATCAACCAGTACACCAAATTCCAGTGTGAAAAATCAACCCCTTCCTTCCACATCAGCATGTGAGTCATTGCTAACCAAGCTGCATGTTCAGGGGGAGGCGAGGAGGGACACTTAGGGCCAGACCATAACCTGATTCACTATTTATATATAACAAAAGAAAGATTGCCAACACACCCCCAATTCTACTTGAAGTGAAGGTTCAATCAAAGCCTGGCCCTATTCATCCCAGCCCTGTCTGAGGCCACCTAAACAGACAAGCCCTGCTGGGAGGTGGAGGAGTCTTGCTAAGCATTAACCATTAAATCAGCAAATGCTTTGAAGATGACCCTTGTTCCAAATCCCCTCAAAACCTTCCATGGATGGACAATAACATGCAGTTTTGGGGTATAAGTGGCCAACCCCTTCAGCAGTTCAAATTTTAAAAGAAATGTATAACCTGAATTTCCAGGTTGATAAATTAGTCTCATGATCTGAAATCCACCCAAGAGAGAGAAACTCACTCTTGGGGAAATAACAAAGTAAGATTCCTAGACCTTCAAAGCTGAGACCTAGACTTGGGACTGTAGCAATTGAACTAAGATTTAGAGAGTTAACCCATGAAGTTTCTTGGGCACTTATTACCCTGATCTCTACAAGATCCACATGCCACAGTTTCTGCCCCAAAGAAGAATACCACAGGAACTCACAGAACAGCAGCCCTGTTTCATGGACCTTTGCCATGACCCACAACTTTGTCCTCTTGAGTTCTTACAGCAGTCTCACAGGGAGAGGACTGTTAACTGCCCTTTTACACTTACAGAAACAGGCTCAGTCGCAATAACTTACTTCTTCAAAACTTAAAGTGCCATATATACTGGATACTGGATATACATGAATACTTGGGTTGGTAACCATTTCCTTCCCTGGGGGCTCTTTCCAACCCAGGGATTGAACCCAGGTCTCCCACATTGCAGGCAGATTCTTCACTCTCTGAGCCATCAGGGAAGCCCAAGAATACTGGTGTGGGTAGCCTATCCCTCCTCCAGGGGATCTTCCTGACCCAGGAACTGAACCAGGGTCTCCTGCATTGCAGGCAGATTCTTTATCAGCTGAACTATCAGGGAAGCCCTAAAGTGCCAAAGCAGCAATTTGAAGGATGATGGGTTTTTTTTGTTAATTTAAATTTATTTATTTTAATTGGAGGCTAATTACTTTACAATATTGTATTGGTTCTGCCGATGGTTTTTATGTGACTCCAATACAACCACTCCCATCAGTTTGTTGAGGATTAAACAAACTCAAGGGCTTTCCAGGTGGTGCTAGTAGTAAAGAACCTACATTGGCAAATGCAGGAGACATGAGATGCAGGTTTGATCTCTGGGTTGGGAAGGCTCCTGGAGAAGGTCATGACAACCCACTCCAGTATTCTTGCCTAGAGAATGAACAGGGGAGCCAGGCAGGCTACAGTCCATAGGGTCACAAAGAATTGGACATCACTGAAGTGACTTAGCATGCACGCAAACTCAAGGTTAAGTGACGCATTTAAGGCCACACAGATGGTAAGAGGAAGCTCATGCTCTAGATGCTGCTGCTGCTGCTAAGTTGCTTCAGTCATGCCCGACTCTGTGCGACCCTGTAGACGGCAGCCCACCAAGCTCCCCTGTCCCTGGGATTCTCCAGGCAAGAACACTGGAGTGGGTTGCCATTTCCTTCTCCAATGCATGAAAATGAAAAGTGAAAGGGAAGTCGCTCAGTCATGTCCGACTCTTTGCGACCCCATGGACTGCAGCCTACCAGGCTCCTCCATCCATGGGATCTTCCAGGCAAGAGTACTGGAGTGGGGTGGCATTGCCTTCTCCTTGCTCTAGATGAGGGACTGGCAAACTTCATCCGAAAAGAGCCAGAGAGAAAATGGTTTAGGCTTGTGGACCTCTCGGTCTGCAGCAGATACTCAACCGTGCCACTGCAGCCCAAGAGCAGTCATGGACATGACACAGATGAATGAGCATGGCTGTCTTCCAATGAAACTTTATTTTCAAAAACAGGCAGAGGTTGGATTTGGCCTGTGAGTCGGAGTATGCTGGCTCCTGCTCTAAACCTACTAAACTAAAGTACTTCTAGAAACAATTTAGAAGTGCAAATAAGGTCATTCATATAAGCAATTGATTATTTTTGTGAGTCTTTTTTCCACATTTTATTAGGTAAACTAGAGCAAAAAATAAGTTATACTGTGATAATTTAAAGCAATACCAACTCAGTATTTCATATTTGTTATTAATTTTATGATGGAAAAAATTTTAATGTAGGTATATTGGTCTCATGCTTTTGAATATGTAAAAAGCCTCAATTTTACCACAAAAGAAAAAAAGCAACCGGAAACAGGGATGGTCTGGGTGCAGAGATGATCAAGAAATGGCAGAATGTTGATAATTGTTGAAGCTGGATGACATGAGGTGCTGTTTTACTACTTGGTTTACTTTTTGTCTGCTAGAAATTTTCATAACAGTTAAAAACATGAAAGCCTTACTTATGGTTGAATACAATGTGCATGGCACCTTGAATTCCTTCAGGGAGCTAATTCTGTTTTCTTCCTGACCTCTTGCTGGGCTAAGCTGTTTGTAGTTTTTTATCACCAAAATTATGTCTGCAAGTCCTCCAGCTTCCAATAGCCTCTTCCCTAAAGGTCAAGTCCTGGTGGTGTGCATGTGGGCAGGAAAGATGCACTGATGGCATTTTAAGAGGATAAATGCAAATCACCAGCTTTTGAAGTCAGAGGCTCTAGGAAGCATCAAAACATTGCTGCTTTTTTTTCCCCCTCAAATCAATAAACCCCAGAGAATCAGAGAGAATTTAGAGCTTCATATATTTTGCATTCTATTCGTGTCAGCTTTAATGATTCTGAAATGCAATTTTCACAGATTTTTACTAAGTAAGGCCTCTTTTTTTCTCCTTTGGGAGATGACAAGCAATCATCTGTGGTCATGTCCAGGGCTCAAGATCTGTGTCCGGGTGAGCATGTTCTCTGCAAGAAGCTTGGCTCTGCTCAGCAAATGTTAATTCAGCAATTACTATGCTCCAGAAACTACTATGCTGGGTACCAAGACATGCTACTCTGTCCTCAGGGCAGCTACTCTTGAGAGGGGACCAGAAATAGGAATATTTGCATACTATTTTAAGAGCAAAGAAGAGAAAAACCACAGGGTGTGAGGAGAACCCAGAGGAGGACCATTTGAGCCAACTTAAAGGCAGCTTGGGCTTCCCTGGTGGCTCAGTGGTAAAGAATCTACCTGCAATGCAGGAGACACAGGTTTGATCCCTAGGCCAGGAAGTTCCCTGGAGAAGGAAATGGCAATCCACTAAGAGATACTTGAGTCACTTGGAAGGATAAGAGGAGGCAGCTATACACAGAAAAGAGAAAAGGGCATCTAGGGAGAGGCACCAGCTTCAGCAAAGGCATAAAGGAGTGGAACAGCATGGCATACTGGGAGAATGACAACAGTTTGTTATCACTAGAGGGTAAAGTACAGTGCAGAGGGTAGAGTGAGAAAGAGATGTTTCACTCAGTCTCATATGCCAGGCTAAGGAGCTTGGAATGGTACGTTAATTGAGAGTCGTGGATGGGTGAACAGGAAACAGCTGTGTACAGTTAGCATTTCAGAGAACATTCTGGTGCCAGAATGGTGCTGGGGATAATGGATTTGAAGGTAAGGTTAATAAGTGAGATCATCAAGAACTGGTGAAATAAAATCCAGTGAAAAATAATGACCCAGAACCCAGCAATGGATGGTGAGAAGTTGAGGAAGTGAGTTCAAAATTATAAACAGGAGGTAACATTGGTAAAGAGCCAGAATTGATGGTTATCACTAGCTTTCTGTTTTGGGTGACTGAGTAGGTCACTTACTGTGACAATATAAAAGGAAAACAAATCTTAGGATGAAACTGGAGAAGTATTTTCGCAAGAGGTTGCATTTTATGTATCTGGGACATACATAGCTGGACTCGTCATTCTGAAGCTCAGGTAAGAGAAATCGAGACTGATTTTGGAGTCAACATATAGGTGCGGGTAAAACCACAAAAGGATGAGGTCACCAAATGAATGCATATTGATCAAGAAGGACAAAAGGCCAAGGTCACAACCACGGACACTGAAGTCCAAGATGCTAATATAAGAAGAACCTACAGAGTAACAAAGAAAACACTCAAAGTCAAGGAAACTGAGTGGAAAACACTTGCTTCTCCAGTGTGTTCTCCTTAACTCTCACACTAACACCACATGCACGACATTTCAGAGTGCAGGGGGTTTTGCCCCCAACCAAGCAATTCTCCTGCAACACCAGCTGGGTGTGCTACTATCTATCTGGAGACAGAGTCATTCCCACAGGTTAAGGGCTCAATTCCATAGAATTCCTCCCACTTCAAAAGCCAATCCCAAACCCAAACTTCTGACCAACCGGCTACAAACTGAAAGTTCCCATGACCCCCACCTTGGGTTCAATTAATTTGTTACAGTGGCTTATAGAACTGAGGAAAACATTTCACTTACTACTAGGTCACCAATTTATCATAAAAGGATATAACTCAGGAATGGCCAGATAGAGTTATGTAAAGTTTAAAAATAAAATAAAATTAAAAAAAAAAAAAGAAGAGATGCCTGGGGAAAGATTTAGTTAAAGGATGCAGAGTTTCCATACCCTCTCTGAGGTTCCCACTCTCCCAGCACCTCCACATGTTCACCAACTTGGAAGCTCCCTGAATCTCTTACTTTGGGAATTTCTATGAGGGCTTCATCATGGTAAGTCTGACTGACCATTAACCAAATTTCTGGCCACTCACTGGAGAATGGGGGGTGGGACTGAAAGTTCCAAGCTTCTAAAAATGGCTGTCTTTCTGGTGACCAGGTGCTATCCAAGAACTCACCAAGAGTTACCTCGCTAGAACAAAAGGCATTCCTGTTACTCAGGAAATCCTAAGGGATTTAGAAGCTTGGTACCAGAAACCCAGGGCTGAGGACTATATATATATATATATATATATATATATATATACACACACACATATATATATATATACACATATACACACACACACACACACACACACACACACACATAAATTTTTGTTGTTCCACAGAAACCCAAGAGACTTTGGTAGAGTCATAGAGATAAAACAAATTATGCTACAAGGAGAGTGTCATCTGGGAAAAGATGTAATAATCCGTACTTTGCAGAGTTGTTGTGAGAGTTTGAGATAACAGACATCAGCATCTTGCCTAGTGCCTAGCATGTTAGCAGGCACTCAGCACCTGGTAGCCACCATCCTCCACTTGTTCATCAAAAAGACCCTGAAGAAGGTGAGAGGGATTGGGATCAGGAATACAGGTACAGGGGTCATTTCAATAAATGAAGGAACATCTTATCCTCTGAAACTGAAGGGAAGCACAGATGAAGGTTTGTCTAAGTAGGAAATGTCCTAAGAATATAAGCAGCAATTATTGACATCTACTTATGTCCCTGGCACAGGGCAAGATAATTATAAATGTTTTTCCATGGACTCCTTAAAAGAATTCTTCAAGGTACATAAAGTAGGCATTAGGCTTTTTTTTCAGATGAAGAAATGACTCAAAGCATTAAGTTATCCTCCAAGATCATACAGTTAATAAACAGCAGAGTTAAGACAGGAATCCAGGTTTGTTTAAGCAAAAAAAAATTCCCATGTTCTTTCCAATACACTTGGCAGATTAGAGAGGTCGCTCATGCAGTCCTGTTTACCATCTCATAGTCCAATGGGCACAATAAGAAGAGGGGAAAAAATCAAAGTAAATGAAAGATTTATACTGACTTCCATGAAGCTGGAAATGGCAAGATAATAAAATAATAAGAAAAGTCTTTGGCCTCAAGCATCATTAGATGGAAAATGAGTCAAGAATCAAAGCATGATCTTTTTTGGTTGTTTTATTTTTGTTGTTGGGGTTTTTTATTATTATTTTTGGTGTTAGAAGATGGAGGAATGAGTAAATCACATCTAGAATTTATAGGATTGTGAGAAAGAAAAAAAAGAAGGAAAATAAAAGAAATTACAAGCATGATAAAGCCTAAGACAACATTTTCATTTTCAATTAAGAAATTGTCCTCATCTAGGCATATGTGCTTTGAGAATTTGCAAGGAGAAGTCATAAAGCCAAATATTGGTGAAACAAAATGACTTGTAAGTTTCAAACATTTATAGCATAAAGAAAATGAAAATGTTGGCAAGAGACACTACATCAGTAAAACCAAGTAAGAAACATCAGCTCTGAAGTATCACCTCAACTAACATGAATCAAAATTTAAATAAGCTGGATGCTATTTCTAATGCTTGGCAGTAAATATCGGCTGGAAAATATGTTTACAAAGTCACTATACCTTCAGTTCAGTTCAGTTCAGTTCAGTTGCTCAGTCGTGTTCGACTCTTTGCAACCCTATGAATCGCAACACGCCAGGCCTCCCTGTCCGTCACCAACTCCCGGAGTTCACTCAAACTCAAGTCCATCGAGTCGGTGTTGCCATCCAGCCATCTCATCCTCTGTCGTTCCCTTTTACTCCTGCCCCCAATCCCTCCCAGCATCAGAGTCTTTTCTAATGAGTCAACTCTAAGCATGAGGTGGCCAAAGTACTGGAGTTTCAGCTTTAGCATCATTCCTTCCAAAGAACACCCAGGGCTGATCTCCTTTAGAATGGACTGGTTGGATCTCCTTGCAGTCCAAGGGACTCTCAAGAGTCTTCTCCAACACCACAGTTCTTTAGTCATTAAATAAATGAGAACACCGAGATAATAATTTGATTTCATGAATGCTAGCCACAAACATTTAGAAGATTAGGAAGAACTGAAGAATAATGCCCAAAGCCAATGTACACTGTTGTGCCATAAATGGGTTATAAGTATGCAGAGATATTTAACTACAGATTCTTAACCAGATATTTCACCAGAGGAAGTAGCCTAGACAGTTGGTGCCTCTGGGTCTGTACCTTCTGTTACAAATAACCTCACTCATTTACTGATTTCTGCCTTTGTCATGACATGAAAAGGCTGGGAAGCAGTGACACACCCATAAATGAGGTGCTACCATCATGAATAGGACACTATGAACAGGATACCCTCATAGGGCCTTCTCTTGACTGTTTCCTGGTCACAGGTCATTGAGATGGTCCCAGATACAAGGTTAATCAAGAATGCCATGCCATGAGGCTGCAAGACTTACAAACTCATTCATTACCTTGATGGATGGGCATCTGATTACCTGGCTAAATACTCCCTTTAAGTACACTGCAGAATAATACTTCATTTCAAATACCTAGTATATTGGAATTTAAGTTTTGAAACAAACTTACATTAAAAAAATAAACAGAGATGAAATAATCATGTATTCACTGAATATTTGAAATACAGCAGTGGACAAATCATGACCTGTCATTTGACAGTATTTCTTCCTCAAGATTCTGACCATGAAATTGCCCTCTACTGCTTCTCATACCACCTCCACACAGGGCTCTCCTGGAAAAATGGCACATAAAAGCTCAATCTTGCCCCTTTTTCAACTTAGGCGTAAACTCTGACAATTCTCCTTTATCCTTCTACCTTGTGCTGGGAGTATAGTCACCCATCCCAGTCTCTCCTCCTTTTGTGCTCTGTGCACTGATAATCCAAAATCCTATCCCTGGTGTCAGTCTCTTTTCTAAACTCAAGACTCAGTGTTGAATGAACAAAAGTTACCTAAAATCAAAATTGTTGCTACTTCTGCCACATTTCACTTGAAGGAGAAAATTAAGTGCTTTTCTGCTTTCATCCCAGGAAGGAAAATGCTGAATTCTCAATGCCTATGGCAGCTGTGGGCTGTAGAACGGTAGGACATAGATTTCAGAGTAGAGGAAGATATTAATGAGGTTTGGGAAAGGTAAGAATAAGTACTGATAACAAAGGGGAAAGTGGGGGAGAGATAAATTAGAAGGTAGGGATTAACAACAAAATGGGGCTCTGTTCCACACTTGGAGCAATGAAAGTGAAAGTTGCTCAGGCGACCCCATGGACTATACAGTCCATGGGATCTCCAGGCCAGAATACTGGAGTGGGTAGCCTTTCCCTTCTCCAGGGGATCTTCCCAACCCAGGGATCGAACCCAGGTCTCCGGCATTGCAGGAGGATTCTTTACCAGAGGAGCTACAAGGGAAGTGGACAGTGAAGAGAGAAGTGGACAATGAAGAGAAGTGGACAATGAAGAAGAGGAGAAAGACAGCACATAAGGACAAGGAGGCCATCGATCTACTGAACAAATTCAATGGAAGCAGAAACTGAGACTGAGATGAGCACAAAACAATTTGCATCGGGCTTTCCCTACTACCAGCCCTGCTCTCAAGAATCCCGGACACTGGGAAGGCTCTGTGTCTCCCACTGTGTGTTGATTAGGGTTCAACATAATTTCATATGAATCCCAAAGCAAGCTGCCTCATCTGCCTTCCAGTTTATACCAATACATTCAATCGCCCACCTGACATCTACCTTCACCTGGATGTCTTACAAATATCCTGGAATCAGTCCCAGAACTAGACAAATAGTCTTGTCCCCAAGTCAATCCATTTCCTCTTTTGCTAAAAGACACCAAACATCTACCCTGGTGCTCATCCTGGTCTCCCTATTAGTCTTTCCCTCCTCACACACAGCCTGTTAGTCATCAAATCCTGATGATGATGATGGTGATATAAATCCTACCATTTTGCTTCTCTACTTTGAATACTCCTCTTCCTCCAATGCCAAAATCACTGCAGTAGCCTACAAACCAGCTATTTATACGCCTCCCTCGCCTTTGTCCAATCTAAGTTCTTACAAGAATACTGCGCCATCATATTTTCTATTAAAAAAATTCTTCCTGGTGACTCTTCCCTTCTGGAGAAAGGAAAAAAGAAAAAAAAAAACTTATTTACATGCTCTCCTGGTAATATTCCCTTGTTCCTGGAGTACACTCTTTACTCCTCAACTCTAAGTAGAAAATCTCTTGTGTTTTGTTTACTGGAAAATGTCTTTCATTTCACCCCTCCTTGAGGAGTGGTTTTGCTGGATATCTAATTATTGGTGCCGAGTACCTCCCTCCCTCACTCCCTTCCTTCATCTATTCCTTTCTTCTCTCTCCCTCCCAGCACAGCCAACATATTTTTACATTACGCACACACATTTTCCAATTACTTTATCTAAAAATATGCTTGGAATAATCCTGTCCATTTGAAAAAATATAATCTTCAAATTGATGCGAGAAGTAGCATGAATAATTAATACCCGCTGCTTTTAGTAGAGGGCAATGACATTATGTGTGGTATACCTGACTTCAAGACACAGACAGCTTCTTAACTAGACTCACAGAAATCACGAGGGTATAAAATTCATGACACTTTAAAACTATTTTATTAAGAACATTGATAATGTTTCAATTATAAGGACCACAAATGGTTCTGAAAATTAAAATGAAATAGTCATAGAAGTCAGTGAGAGTCAGATCTTACCTGAAGCTTTCTGTAACATCTTTGATAAAGGCCCACACCTCCAGTAATGGACCGGTGTTTATAGCTGAGCTATAAGAAAGTGCATCCTAGGGTTAATTTACCAAAGCTCTTCTCAAATTTTGGTTCTGCCTTCCAGAAGCCTGAACAAGAATCCAACACCTTCATCCAGATCACATTCCCCCCAGGACATTCCAACATTCCTGCATGTCTGGACTGTGTATGTACTTTGCTTCAAACAGAGAAGCAAAACAATAGAGACCCCCTGACTTACAGGACACTGTTTTGTGATTTTCCCATCACAACTATTCTGAGAACTGCTCAGACCTGGAAGTCCCACTCCCTCCAGGAAACTCAAATATAATTTGAAGTCCTTTATATATTATTCAAAGTCCTACTTCTAAATAGATTTCCTATACTGAACCTTCCCACCTAGTGAAATGCAGTTATACGTTAAAGACAGGAGTTATATATGCCCTCCACACATCAGTCTGACCAGGTGAGATTTCTGGGCTTTGATATACTGCACACACCTGAGGCTTTTCCTCCCGGTACATATGGTTTTCCATATGTCTGATCTGAATTTCTGTGGAAGTAATTAACACATACATGAATGCAATCATATGTAGATTTATGCACATGACCTTCAGATTTTCCATGTGACATTTTCAAATTCACATATTCAAGAGCTTCTGAGAACATCATCATCTAAAATCTCTTTCATTTCCTCTAGATATGGTAGAGGAATCAATATTAGAGATTGGAATCATTCAAAATTAGGAAAGACTCTCATGTAATGAAATATTATTATTGTTTGTGGCACTCAAAGAACAGTTAGAGGACATCCTTTTACTGGGTTATCTTACACATCTTTCCTTAATAAAAGACTATTTCTGATTTTTAAAAATCTCCCAGGTTCATTTTTATACTTGGAATTCAGTCTGCTCATTGGCTCACATAAGCAAACATAGTCCCAAAATGTCAGACCACTGGATGCCCAGAGACTGTGTGTACCGTGGATAAAGTGACGCCCTGCTGATCTAGAGCCCTGAGTCCTAGGCACAGACCTCATAAACTCTGCAACCTTTCTGAGCCCATCCCCTTCCCTACAAAATGGAGACCCTGGTCTGTCTCACAAAGCTTCTCTGAGTTGTGCTCCAGAGAATTACCTAAACATACGGACTTCGCTGAATCTTAGCAGGATTTTCTATAAAGCTAGTATTTATTGAGGGTTTATTATGTGCCGTGAACAGATGTTTTGGAGCATCCTTTTTTTTAAGCTTCACAAAACTTCATGCGTTTGGTTCCACTTTTCCTCCACTAAGAAAAGTGAAGCTCAGAGAGGTGGGCCGCTTTGCTTCACGGAGGCATCAAGGTTTCCCAGAATCTGGAACTGCACTAGTCTGGGTGCAGGCTGTCCAGAAGCAGATGATGAGCCAAGGGCATGTGTGGCCAGACCATTGAAGGCAGTTCTCCCCAGGAACACTTGCTGAGAGGAGGGCAGCATTGGGAAGGAGAGGAAGCTGAGAGGGACAGACTCCCTAGAAATGTCCAGTACAGGGTAGCTTAGGCCGGATTCCTGGATTCTGAAGTGCAAAGCAAACTTCAGGGGTTCCCTGACCTGAGCCAAAGGATTTGGGCTTGGACTCCAGCCCCAGCCAGACACTGCTCAAGAGCTGTGTGTTTGTGTGGAAGGGGTGGGCATAGGGCTGTCACTTTCAGGTCCTTCCAGCCTTTTCTACAATCAAGCAAAGTATGTTCAAATTGGGTTCCAGTAATCAAGGGGAATCACCAAGAAAGGGTGAGCAGAGGGCACAAAAACAGTGCAAATGATGTGAAAGAATCTAGGCCAGACCCTGATGTCATCTGCCCTACCTGTGAACCACGGAGCATGTGCCTGACCGGCCTGTGGGGGACACCTGCTCTGTGGCCAGCTGGGTCTCCAAAGTCTTCAAGGGAACTGGCTAAGACCGTGTCTCGTTTCTGAACATAAGGCCATTTTACCAAGCCTTATATTCCATTTGTGACATTTGGCAGTGTTATTCCTTTTCTGGCAGATCGGTGCTCACAGTAAGGCTAAGCTGAAAGAGGGGAAGAACAGAACTCCAGTTGGGGGCTTTGGTGTCCTGGCCAGAAGCGATGGGAGGGAAGGCCCTGGGCCTGCCTGGACTGTCCAGGAGCAAAGGCTTCTCTGACTGGCGACATCTGACCTGAGGCATCAGCTAGACACAGCATGCACTTTCTGCTTCTCCATCTGCAATTCCACAATCCCCATGCAAGGGGCGAGGCTCCCATCCAATCTCAGCTCCGCTACTTGGGTGGCTGTTTTTTTTTCAAGATTTAGACAAAGCACTTTGACCAATGATAGATTGTCAGTTGTGAGCATTTGGCTGAGGATTAAAAGAGCAGAAGCCTCTATTTTTTAGTATTGATCTCTCTTTTTAATGGCAGTTCTATGCTAAAATTTGGACAAAATAAAATTAAATTAATTTAAACGAGTTTTCATTTTCACTGTAGTGAAATCTTTATTTTCTGACCCTAGGGGTAGTCAATTGGACTGAAGTACAGAAACTGTCCACTTGAGAGACTTTTATATTATGTTTTGTTCTATGAAATTTATTCTATAATATGTACCAGTCTCTTCAAAGGTATATACCCCTGTCATTAGCAGTGAGTTTTGCTAAAGAAACATCTAATCAAACCTGGAAATGATTTTATAGTGAAGTATTCACATATGGTATTCTGAAAAAAAAAGTACCTTAAGAATTCATAAGATGCTATTACTCATCAGAAGTTCAGATATGTTTGTGATCTGCTGTGAAAATAATCATTACCAAATAAAAATGTTAAGAAAAAGAATGCTTCATTTAGGAATGGCAGAAGAGATGGTCAAATGCTCAGTTATAACGTGCTTCACGGACAAGCGGTTTCCAGTTGGTATCACAGTGTGCTCCTGGAAATGAAGTCACCAAGTGAACCTCTCTGGCAGAATAACATCACATGGGACCTTCAGCATAGCAAAAAAGAATAAAAAAACTTTTTGCCTTTTGTGTCTACTATACTAAAAAAATTGCACAAAAATGATATAAGCATATATAATTAATAATTAAAATCAACATAAAATAAACTTAAATATGATACTCCATTCAAAAAATTATATTCTAAACTAAGTCCTACAAAATGAGCACTTTGATACACAAGGGGCTTTAGCGTCATCCCCATTACACACATAACTGCACTATGC
The DNA here is from genome assembly GCF_027580195.1 of Bos mutus. NCBI lineage: Eukaryota > Metazoa > Chordata > Mammalia > Artiodactyla > Bovidae > Bos > Bos mutus. The sequence continues at coordinate 111,507,364 of NC_091646.1, forward strand.
AACTCGACGAGCTTGTGTTTTTTGTCCTAAATCTAACTATCCACTTTAACCAACGTTAAATACCTCACTATCACCTTTCTTGTCTTCTGATAATTTAGAAAAGTTTCTGGGGGAATGCCTTGGACGGCTTAAGCCTCTGTAAAAGCTGCCCCAATGGTCCTCTTTTTCTCCCAATATGCTTGGGCGTATGAAGTAGACACTTTCCAATGCACCCCACTTTCACCAAACAGAACAATCAATCAATGTGGGTGGGAGATGACGACAGGCACACTTCTTACCCTGGACAACTAGATTAAATAGCAAGTCAGCCACTCTCCCTTTGCCCTCCGTGCCACTTCTCCAAGGCACCAACACCCCTCAATGGCCCCAGGAAACACAAGCTCATATTTCTTGGGTGATCCTTCCTTTTCCTTCACTGCCAGCCAGCCCTGCCTACACTTCCCCAGTCAATCTTTGCTGCCCTACAGCATATGACTGGTGAAGTTAATACCACATTTTCTCTATGGAACCTAGTTAGACCTGCTACTTTCACAAAAACCAAAGTCCAGGCATTATGCTTCCCTCTACCTTCTCTCTATTTTACTAACATAATTTAATACCACAAAGGACGTACTATATGCACCCGAAACACCTTTAATGTTTTTGTGCCTATAATATTCAAGATTTTGAACAGAAGAATATATTCAAATACTCACAGTATCTGATGTGACATGAAACAGTCATCAAGATCAAATACATAATGATTCTAAAAAACACTCACAATCTTTTATGCATAAAAATACTGTGACTTCCACGATTCCAATGTGTTTGTTTTCTTAATAAGTGTACATAACTAGGGGAGAAAAAAAAAGACTAAAAGGGCACACACGAGAATGTCACCAGTGGTTATGACTGAGCAGTGGAATTGTATGTCATTTGCTTTTTTTTGTTTTTGTCATTTTACATTGTTTCCAAATTTGCTACAGTATAATTATAAAAACAGAACACTTTAAAAAGTACTTTCATAGCTGTTAAATAGAAAAAATTTGCACATGACCCTTAACAATTCTCCCCAGTGCTTAGAAGTTTACTAACATGTTACAGAAACTCATAACATTTCCCTGGGAAACCAAGAAATCAATCACAAGGTACTCAACCAAACTACAAGGATGATCTACAAGAATTATCAAAATGCTTCTTGTGAAAATGACTAAGGCAAGAGCATATCATCTCCTGTAAGAGGAGTAGGAAGAAGAGTCTTGTTCTTGCTTTTATGTGCAATAAGTGAGGCTTGAAACTGGAAAGAAAGAGATGCCTATATAGAAAATTACTGAGTATCATCAGGTGAAATTATACTTTCTTACCCCCACTCCAATTTCAATAAAGCTCAAACTAACATGTCAGTCTCTTAGAATTTCACCTCTTGAATACTCTTTTTGTGATTTACAAAGAACAACAACATGGTATAAAAGAAGATGGCTTTCTATGCCAGCTGGGACATAGAGAAGGAAGAGTATTAGTGATTGCTTGAGACAACTGGGGAACACCTAGAGAGACTCTCGTGACATTTCAAAATACCTTGAACACAAGGTTACGATCCAAGAAATGTAAATTGCATTCCTATTTTTTATACCAAGCTGCCTCCCTTGTTCACATTACATAATCTCCCTGAGTCTCAATTTCCTCTTCCATAATCTTACCTTATCACTATCTAAAAAAAAAAAAAAATGTGACAAATAGTAAAGTTATACATGGTTTTTTTAAGACACTTAGTTTAACAAACTCCTCTTTTAAAGTGCAGATATGTCTGGTTTCAGCTCATGAGACATTCATGGATTAGTGGGAACCACTTTAAACTTGTGACAAATCACACCCTTCCTCTGGGGGTCATGCCTTAGGGGAGAATGAGCAATGATTTTGGAGCATGGGTACTCCGAGGAAGGCACTTGGGGATGGGTTAGCATGGAGCACCCAGAGATTGGAAGCCACTGGAGCAGAAGTACTCAACTGGAAGAGAATTTGTTCTTCGCCCCCAGCAGGGGACATCTGAAAATGTCTGGAGACATTTTAGTGTGTCATAGCTGGGGAGGGGATGCTACTGAGATCTAGTAAGTAGAAGCCAGGAGTCCTGCTTAACACCCTGCAATGCACAGGAGAGCTTGTGCCACGAAGAGCTATCCTATTCCAAACGCCAATAGTGCTGATGCTGAGAATCTCTGCACTTGAGATAAAAGAGTGGGGGAAAGAAAGCGTGAGGCAAGAAATTTCAAGACAAATTTCACCAACTCATAAGTTTCCAGTTGGCACCAACGACTGCTCCATTAGACCAAAAAAAAATCTTCTCCTAGGCATATTGCCCACACTTCTCATTTTAAATCATAGACTTAGGTTGATACAAATCTGGTTTCTGAATTTTTCATCCCTTTCTTTTTAAATCATAAGAATCCCATCTGTTGGCAGATGTAATGATACTCTATGGCCATCAACATTAATGGAAAGTGAGACCTTAATTTTAAGGTGTCCAGGAAAGATTATACTAAAATGTGCTAAAAAAAAATGCTAAACTGGTTCAGGAATCTCATGCAATATGTATCTCTTTTTTGTCTGCACTATTTCTCATCAGTAGAAAAAAAGAACAGAAATTACCATAAGAATTATGCAAAGAAAAAATATGGCTTTTTTTCTGTAACTCTAAGTGGTTTAACAGCATTATCAGAGAATGTGAAAACTATATTCTTAAAAATAACCTCACAATTAGTCTTACTCCATTTTCAAGGAATGAACAGCAAAAAGCCCAAGGAAATTAACAGGCTCATCCTGGAATTCGCAGTGGCTCCAAAGCAGGTCCCTGTGCACCCTGGGTCATCACTGAAGAAATGATGCTAAGAGTCCTGCAAGTATCTCTCTACCACTTTTGCATTCTGTCTGCTAACAGCACAGAAATGCAATCTTTACATATCAGAAGATGGCGGGAGATTGAAATTCTTCATTTCAGTCAAGTGACTACATGGTCAGTGTTTAGAAATAGGAGGACAGATCACTTTATTTTGATGCAACATGAACCAAGACTTCAACTTTTAACAGAGCAGCAATCAGACCATGAAGCCTTCTTTTTAGTACCCACATGAGGTCCAGGGTTCAGTAATTGCAAGGAAATGAATCACAAGAAGCAGTGGTGAGCTCTCAAAACATCTGTTTGCAAAGCCCAAGATGGGATGAACACACTGGCATCCGTGGCTGCATCAGAAGAGGTGGGAATCTTTTACAGTGAGGGCAACTCTGTGCCAGTCCACCTGTGGTGACTGTATTTGGACATCCTCCTCTGTGGGACCAAGCCAAGGATGCGGGAGAAGGAAAGATGAGTATGTGACAGAGGCAAAAAGACTGGAAAAAGAGACTGGGCTACAGCAAGTATCTTTACTGTTCTGGGTGAGTACACACAGTACATATCTGGGGGTTGACAAAGCGCTTGCTGGCACTTCTCAGTCCTTGGGACCTCTTGATAAGAAGTTTATGAGCTGAATGAGTCTCAGGGCAGCCCATAGACACAGTTCTTTTGTGAAGGAAGAATTCTAACCACTATTGCCCTGCTTTCCTTATCATCTTGAAGCAGGGGTGTTTTAAAAGGAAGTCAGGGGTGCTAGATTAAAGGGTGGTTCAGGCAGTCAACTGTCTCCCTCTGCACACAAGTGCCTTTATATAAGTGCACACCCACCCTCAACATTCACGGGCTGGGCAGGAACATGGATGGAGGCCCAACTATTAAATGTCTAAATATGTAAAGGCTCCAAATTCAGCCAATAAGCATTTTATCCTCTTAATTTGACAAATGTATTTTCTTAACATGCAAGGCAGTTTCAGGTTTAAAAATCTGCAACTCCTCAGAGTCCCATCCACAATGTGCCATCGAGGAGACAGCACCCAAGGGTGCCACAGACACACACACACACAAACACACAAACACTCATGCTGTAGGCCTACGCAAGAGCTCATGTACCTCAACACTGCCGGCCTTCCCTTCAAAAACAACCCTACTTGGCCATCTTTGGTGGGTCTACCTTCAAGAGCCTGGAAGCAGGCAATAAATTGTTGGTGTGAGGAATTCCAGGCCCCCAGGTAACCAGCACATGGTCTAGAACAGAAGTTGAGAACTTTCTCCTAAAAAAGCCAATTTTTTAAAGCACACATTTGAGGCTTTACAGGTCATATTATCTCTGCCACAGCTACTCAACTCTGCCATTACTACATGGAAATAGTCACAGACAATATATAAACAGAATTGTGTGACTGTGTTCCAAACCAAACCTTTATTTGCAAACATAGGCAATGGACCAGAGGCCACTGTTTACTAGAAACTAGTCGAGAAGGCAGCAGGGTATAGACTCAAGAGGATACATCCCCTTGGTCCTTGAAATTCCCTGAACCATGGGAAGAAGCGTGCCTGGAAGAGAACCAAAGTGGGCCTTCTAAATGGTCCAAAATGGGAGCCACCAGCCATACGCGGCAACTGAGCACTTGAAATGTGGTGGCTGGTCCACACCGAGATGTGCACCGTGTGCAAAACAGGATTTCAGAGACAGTACCAAAAAAAGCAAAATATTTCTATTGTTGATTTTCTACTGATTAGATACTGAAATGATTTTGGGGATAGGGAGGGTAAAAAAAGAAAAAAAGGTATTAAAACCAGGCTTCCTTGGTGGCTCAGCAGTGAAGAATCCACCTGCCAATGTGGGAGACACAGGTTCAGTCCCTGGTCTGGGAAGGTCCCACAATCCTTGGAGCAACTAAGCCCACGCATCACAACTACTGAGCCTGTGATCCAGAGCCAGGGAGCTGCAACGACCGAGCCCACATGCTACAACCACTGAAGCTGGCACGTCCTGGAGCCTGTGCTCTGCTCCAGAAGAAGCCAGAACAATAAGAAACTCACGCACCACAACTAGAGAAAAAGCCCACACAGCAACAAAGACCCAGCACAGCCAAACTAAATAAATAAATAAATATTTTTTAATGTTATTCAAGTCAATCTACCTGGTTTTTGAATCTTTAAATACTGCTACAAGAAAATTTCAATTTACACATGTGTTTACATGCGTGACTAACACTTGTGGATGGCAATAGAGTTTTGCCAGACAGGGCTGTTCTGCGTGGGGCCCCAGCTTTCCTGTTGGTCTAAAGACTGCACTGTTGCTGTGGCCAGAGTAAGAAAGCACAGGTAGAGTGGATTTCAGCCCTAGTTTTATTCCTCCTGGTCCGACCACAAAATGCGTAACCATACGTGGGCTAGGACCAAACACCTTTCCAATAAATCAGGAGGCCACCAGTTGGCTGAGCTGCCCTCAGTGAACTCCTTCTGTAATAGGGAAGAACAAATCCGACTCTATATTAGATCTTTTTCTTTGACTTTAACCCTTGTATTATGGTGCTTTTGCTTTAAGAATGTTGTCTATAGTCAGAAATATACAGGATAATCTATTCTCAAGGCTGTGATTTTTAAGGGTGTAATAGTTTTCTATTCACATAGTGATAAAAAATTACAGAACAGAGAATAAATAACATTTGCCTCCACGAAGATTTACAGGAACATCGAGACTTGACTGACACGGACAGCTGCAAGAACAAAGGATTCCGACATCAAGAAGTTTGCCTCAACTAACCATGCCCCTCCTTCACCTTGCCTTTAAAAATGCTTTACTGAAATCTTTCAGAGAGTTTGGGGTTTGGGGGGCCTAAGGCCCCCATCCTCCTTGCATGGGCCTGCAATAAACATTCCTCTACTCCAAACTGACATTTTAATATTGTCTGGCCTCATTGTGCATTGGGCACACAAACTTGCATTTGGTAACACTTTCTTAACTGGCAAAAGGAAAATTTCTTTCACTACCTGAAGAGAAGAGAGACCTCAAGTGGAAAGAAAGGAAACCCTTCTCGCATCCACTAAATAGTGAATTGTCTGAAGAGGCATCTATATGTTTCTTGGGACTCTGATGGAAGGCGGAACTACTCCTCTCCCAGCCATGAACTTACTAAAGGGTCACTTACAGAGCTGGAGGGTGGACTCTAACTGACAGCCAGCCCAACCAATCACATGCAGTTTCTGGGCACATTTCTTTTCTTGGAAGAATGAACGCAGAGTGCCCCCCAAAAATGGGGAGCAGTTGGCGACAGAACTGGTTCAGCTGTTTCTGCCTGCTGCTCACTCTACTTTAGGAATGTGGATCCAGGATGGCTGCACAGCTACTGGAATCAATGCTTATCTTGCTCCACTTTCCCACGCAGTCTTAGAGAAGAGCTTCCATCAAAATAACCTCAGTGAGCTTCCTCCATTTGAGGAACCTTTGGATACTATATAGTAATAGGAAAATCTTCCATTTTGTGAATAGAAACAGCCTTAAAGAGATGTCCCTGATTCTTCCTTCCAAATATCTGCTGTAACAACTTGCAATACATTTATACTGCAAATTCACTAACTAAACTGAAAATCTGCTATAATGAATTTGCACACACATGCACACAAACCTATTAATGCCTTCATCAAATGTTAACTACTTTGGTAATTTTTGTTGTATATGCTTTGTGTTATGCAGAAATCCATTGTGGATTGTTACAGAGGATTTTAGTGATATTTGGCAAAAATTGTTTACAGCTTTTGGATGAGTTGGAAACATATTATTTTTCCTTTATAAAATAAAATGATATTAACAGACTCCTTTTATCTAAACTCACCACCAAGCACACTTCTCAGAACTCAGAATAAGTAGGTTTGGAAAGGATGCAATGAATTAAAGTACAAGTTTCATGAAAAGAGATAACCAAATGCTACTGCTACTGCTAAGTCACTTTAGTCATGTCCAACTCTGTGCGACCCCATGGACAGCAGCCCACCAGGCTCCCCCATCCCTGGGATTCTCCAGGCAAGAACACTGGAGTGGGTTGCCATTTCCTTCTCCGATGCATGAAAATGAAAAGGGAAAGTGAAGTCGCTCAGTCGTATCCTACTCTTAGCGACCCCATGGACTGCAGCCTACCAGGCTCCTCCATCCATGGGGTTTTCCAGGCAAGAGTACTGGAGTGGGGTGCCATTGCCTTCTCTGGAGATAACTAACAAGATCATTTATTTTATGAAAAGTGTACAATTATTTGAATAATGGTAGGTTGGCTATGTAGGCAGGTACATTAAATCTTCTTAATTACAAGCTGAAAAATAGTAATTCCTTACTCAGTCATAGAAAAGAATGCCATGTGCAGCAACATGGATGGACCTAGAGATTATCATATTAAGTGAAGTCAGAAAGACGAGTATCACATCACTTATGTGTGGAGTCTAAATATGACACAAGTGAACTTATCTACAAAACAGAAACAGACTCACAGGCATAAGAACAGCCTTGTGGTTGCCAAACGGTGGAGAGGAATGCAGTGCGAGTTTAGGGTCAGCAGACGCAAACTAGCATAAATAACAACAAGGTCCTACTGTAGAGCACAGGGAACTACATTCTATATCCTGGGATAAATCATAATGGAAAAGAACATGAAAAAGAATGTGTACATATGTGTAATTGGATCACTTTGTTGTATGGCAGAAATTAACACAACACTGTAAATCAACTATATTTGAATTTTTTAAAATAGTAATTCCTTTAAAATATAGATGTGTTCACACTGAACTTCAGTGATGATTCCTGTGCCTTAATATAGATGATGCACCTACTGAAAGGTTACAGGAAGTGAAGTCTGTGAGAGGTCACTTAATGCCAGGAAAATCCACTTCTGGCCATTTCTTCTATCTGCTGGGTCCACCTTAAGATGTCTTACACTCACCACTTAGCAGAGACAGACAGGGGTCAGCTTCCCTATGATGGCACTAGAGAAATAGCTCCACACAAAAGTGAGAAGTGCGCTTTCACTTCAAAATCTCAAATACGGGGGTCTGGCAGCATCACATTGATGTGTAAGTTACAAACTTGTAAATGACAAGCAAGGTACATTTGCTCCTTCTGTGTGGGACAGAGGCTGCCCTGGCACCTCCATGGTGATGCTTTTAGGGTCCACAGTCATGCGAGGAATAAGGATGACAGAACCGTGGTGGGCAGTGGGAGGCCTGGGTTAGAGCTGTGCACTGGACTCACATGGGGACCTTAAAAAAAAATACCCAGCCTGCGGTCTCCTCTGTGATTCCAGTGTAACTGTCTGGGGTATTGCCTGGGTACTAGAGTTATTTTAAAGCTCCCCAGGTGATTCTGACATGCAGCACTGCAGGGACACTAGTCAAGGAAGAAGAGGCAATGAATCATGAACATCATGACAACCTCCTGACAGGCTCCCGACAGGACAGAAGTCTGCCCAAAGGGAAGCAACAGGGAATTCAGTCACTGGATCGGATACCTAGGGGCTTCACTTTGGCTGTACCTGGAGTATTGGGAAGGTTCTAAGGTCACTCAGTCTAGAAACATCATCTGACTCCAGGTTTCTCAACCTTGGCCCTAGACTTTTAGGTCGGATCATTCTTTGTGCTGGGAGCTGTCCCGTGCACTGGAGAAAGTTTAGGAGCATCCCTGACCTCTACCCACTAGATGCCAGGAAAATACTCTACTGCTAGTCATATACCCAAAAAGCCTCTGGGAACAAAATTACCCCCAGCTGAGAACCAATGGATGTGATAGAAGCTGCATACTGTAGAAGATCATTTAGTTTCATCCACCAGATACCTCGGAATCCATTACTCAAGAGAACAGGAGTCTGAAAAGGGAGGCCCTGTCTGAAGCTGTCAGGACTTGTTTATTAATATATGTTTATGAAAGTATGGAGTGCTCTACTGAACTTGGCCCTGTTGGAGGGATTTGGGAAGAGGTATTTGCAAGAGGCTGAAAGATCTGCAGCAGCATATGTGGATGGAAGGAAGCCCAGGCTGGGATGGCCTAAAATATAAATTACACAAAAGAACTAAAGGTTGAAGAAATCTGACACACCCAGAGGCCTGTCTCTAGGGAGCACTGAGTTGCTAATTCAAATGCACCTCTGCTGCTAAGTCACTTCAGTCGTCCCACTCTGTATGACTCCATAGACGGCAGCCCACCAGGCTCCCCCGTCCCTGGGATTCTCCAGGCAAGAACACTGGAGTGGGTTGCCATTTCCTTCTCCAGTGCATGAAAGTGAAAAGTGAAAGTGAAGTCGCTCAGTCGTGTCCGACTCTTCGCGACCCCATGGACTGCAGCTCACCAGGCTCCTCCAGCAAGAGTACTGGAGTGGGCTGCCACTGCCTTCTCCAAATGCACCTCTCTACCTTCCACTATCAGTGCAACTGTGCTTAAGTCTCCCCAAGAAGTCTCATGGACCCAATGCTAATGGCACAAAAGTGACCCACTTGGACAAGATCTGAGTCAGTCCTGTTCCAATTCAAGTCCAAAGCAGATAAATCTCCTGAATGTAATAAAAGTCAAACAGCAATTCTTTACACTGCCTTTGGTGTGCTGATAAATGTCTGAAATTTCTCTGTTGTTGTTCAGTCGCTAAGTCATGTCCAACTCTTTGTGACCCCGTGGACTGCAGCACGCCAGGCTTCCCTGTCCGTGGGATTTCCCAGGCAAGAATACTGGAGTAGGTCGCCATTTCCTTCTGCAGGGGATCTTCCTGAACAAGGGATTAAACCCATGTCTCTTGCCTGTCCTGCATTGGGAGGCAAATTCTTTACCACTGAACCACCAGGGAAAATAAATTTCTTTAGTTGCCAGCTTTTTAAAAGTTATTTGTGATGTCAGATAATTCTCAGGAATTAACGAAAAAAAAAATACTCCTATTGGATTTTTTTATGAAAGTTCTCCTTGTAGAAATCTTAAAATCTCCGATTGCTCTTTTTATGTTATTTGAGTCTTTTTTCTGTCTTTAAAAGAAAATCTAGCTGATAACAATCTTTGGATTTATAGAAACTTCTACTCTCACATGAAATTTATACTTCAATGAAACACTACTCTTTGGGAAGGTGCCTATTTGACAATAACGCACAAACATTGGCAGGTGCAATCAGAACAAAAAGACGACGGGATCCAGAAAAATAAAACACTGCTTTGATCACTATTTCAAACACCTATTGCATGACTAGTTCAATAAATACACAAATGAGCCTGTCAAACCCAACTCAATTATTGGACACCCCTGCTGTTTTCAGCTTATTGCTCATCTTGATCTAAAAAAAAAAAATTAAGAACAAAACAACAAACAACCTGTCTTTCATTTTGTGACTATGCACATTGAGAAAATAAGGTGTGATAAGCTGAAATAATGATTATGTGGGGAGGGAGAATAAAACAGCTCGTGCATTTATAGATCTTGAAATCATGTGAACACAAGAGTTGAGGCCACAGCTCAAGGGTAAGTCTACAAAAATGCATTTCTTGTATAAAATGGCAGGCATTGACTGTTGTCCACCAGTAACTGCTCTCTTCTGCAGCGCTTCACCGGACTGCATTGACCAGGTCCCCTTGCAGGTATTAGGGACACATGTTTGCATTCTAGCCAACTGTGTAGGCAAAGCCACCTATGAGCCTTGCCCTGAAATCTCTCCCAAGATCCCCCAGGTTTCCCCTCTTTTCTGACCATGGGGTACCATAACACCCTAAAACGTCCAAGCCCCTAGACCAGGGTTTTGGCAAGCATTTCCCTGTAAAGGGCAGATAGAAAATATTTAGACTCTGTAGGGCACGTGGGCTCTGTCACAACCCTCAACCTTGCCCTTGCAGCAGCAAGACAGCCAGAGACCAGAACTAAAAAAACAGGCGTGGCTGTGTGCCAGTTTAACTCTCTGGATGATGGTAACAGAAATTTAGATTGCATATCATTTTCATGTGTAACAAAACACTATTCTTCCTGTTATTTTTAAGCCATTTAAGCACTGGAAAAATGTAAAAACCATGCTTAGTCCCTTAGACTAAAAAATCTAGGTTCCTGTATGACTGCGTGGAACAGAAACTCTTCTCCCCCGTCTCCCTCGACTTCACACACTGCACAATGACATGAGTAAGAAATTGCACTGTATTAAGTCTGAGTTTGTTACAGCAGTTGGAATACTTTAATACACAAGTATTTGCATAATCTTTACCGCCATGAAAAGAACAGATAGCAGGAAAACTGTTTCAGGCATGAAGTTGAAGACGTATTTACAATTTTTAATCAAGGAGATTTTTTTGTTCTCCCCTGCCTCCTCCCTCATAGTTTTTAACATTTGTCAAGGATAATCTGATAGGATAATTCCCAAGGGTTTTTGAGACAAATCCTGCCAGTGACCAGTTTCTATATGATGGCTACCTAAGAAAAGAAATGGTTAGTCTTAAAGAAAGAGGTACAGTTTCCTTCTGGGCAAACGGTGTCAATTCCAACTTAATGTGATAAATTGATAGCACATAATAATTCATATACAGTGACAAATACAAAAAAGTTATCTTCTTATCTGCAGATGGAACCACAGAGACCATTTCACGTAATTCAGAAAACATTGTTCCTAAAGCATTACTATCGGAGAAGGCAATGGCAACCCACTCTAGTACTCTTGCCTGGAAAATCCCATGGATGGAGGAGACTGGTAGGCTGAAGTCCATGGGGTCGCTAAGAGTCAGACACGACTGAGTGACTTCACTTTCACTTTTCATTTTCATGCACTGGAGAAGGAAATGGCAACCCACTCTAGTATTCTTGCCTGGAGAACCCCAGGGATGGGGGAGCCTGGTGGGCTGCCGTCTCTGGGGTCGCTGAAGCAACTTAGCGGCAGCAGCAAAGCATTACTATTCCACCATCTAAGGAATTCTCCAGACAGACACTGTAATTAAGCCCCTAATATTCCTAACTTCATAAATTTTAAAACTGCATTTAAAGAACAGTAAAAGTATATAGAAAGGATTAGTTAATAAAATATTTGTAGTCAGATTATTAGACTCTATTATCTAAGAGCATATATATAAGTTTTTTCAAGAATTCTGTTCTGAAGTTTTAATGACATTTCTCTTATACTGAATATTTAAATAGGCAAACTTTTTATATTTGAGATGTAAAGAGATATGAAACTAAGTTTAGGATGATAAAGTACAAAATATACCATAACTGAATAATGATTACACTTTTAAATTATATATTTATAAGCAATGGTAACACGATCATTTTTATTAATAGAAAAAAATTATCAACAGCTTACAGCAGACTATAGATCACTTTTGTAAAGGCCTAATCTTGAATTGTCAAGAATGGCAAGATTTCCCCTCCCCATTTTTGTTTGTTTTTTTGGTAAAGGGCCAGATAGCATAGCAAATATTTTTGGCTTTGTGGGCCAGTTTATCTCTGTGGCAGCTATTCGCCTCTGCCATTGCAGTGGCAAAGTAGCCATAGGTAATGTGTAAAATGAGTACCTGTGGTTCTGTGCCAATAAAACTTTATTTACAAAAGCAGGCCTTGCTCTACTCTGTCAATTTCTGTTGTACTGCTTCCCAGTAGCAACCAAAGAATATATCAAGAAAAAGTTGTCTCACCTCTTAAACCACTGGTATTTAGGAATTAATATAATAGGAATAGGGCTTCCCAGGTGGCTCAGTGGTAAAGAATCTGCCTGCCAATGCAGGAGATGGGAGTTGAATCCCTGGGTCGGGAAGATCCCCTGGAGGAGGGCATGGCAAACTATTCCAGTATTCTTGCCTGGGAAATCCCATGGACAGAGGAACCTGGTGGGCTACAATCCATAGGGTCGCAAAGAGTTGAACGTGACTGAGCACACACGTGCATAATATACAATAATAATATTATATATTAATTAGGACTATAATACATAGTCCTAATATAATAATTAGGACAGATATAGTTTAGTTTCCTGACCAGTTTCCAGAATTTTGTATCAAGCTCTTATTCCTCTCCAAAAAAAGGACTTTAAAAAAGATTTTAAAAAACAAAATATGGGAATGTTTTTTCCTTCTTGATTTTAATTTTAAGACTAAATGATGTCTTGCCTCAACTAACAATTTACAGAAATACAAAGAACTTGGAAACGTATTAAGTGCTATGGAATTAAAAGCAGCCAAACCCAGACAAAGTAGAAATTCTACAGGGTAAATGACCCAGTTTCTTCAAAAACCACATTATAAAAGAGAGAGAGAAAGACAGCATAATAAGGGGGAACCGACGGACACAGTCACTTGCAATGGGTAGACCTTATTTAGATTCTAATTCAGACAAGCAAATTACAAAAAAAAGAAAAATACTGAGACAACTGAAAATTTGAACACTAAATGCTTATTGTTATTAAACAATTACTGCTAATATTTAGATACAATTTAAAAAAACAGGAAAATTGTTGAGAATGAATTAGATCTGGGTAAATAAAAACTTTGGGGGCCAACATAAAGGAGAAAGGCATGGTAGAAAAGATTGTAATGAAAATCTTTCCAGAAATCCCCAGGGTTAATATCTAAATATAGTCTCTCTTTCTAAATTTATGATCAAGTATGAAAGTCATATAATACAAAGATAAATAAAATGTGTTGGCACCAAGAATTGAAAGAAAATTTAATTGGCAATATTTTAATAAACCTTCCTCCCCATGAAGATGGAAGATATTTGTTCAAATGCTAACAGCACTGCTGAAACAGTCCAAGTCTGTTTGCCAACATGAAATATGGTAGGAAATGATCCTTTTCTGGCAGACGTTTCATTCATGATCAGGATGAATGGAGCATGTCTGAACTTGCAAAATCATCTATTTTCTGATACAGTTGCAAAACAAACATAAAAAATGAACATTTGCTATAAAACTCAGACCTATACACTGGAAAATGATACAAATACACACGTCTTAGCTGTAAAGACAATTTTTCAAAAGTAATTTTTATTATCAAATACACTGTTATTATCAGAACAAAGACTATGCATAAGCAATGCCCTCCTGTATGTTAATTTTAGGATATAAAGTTAAACCCTTATTCTTTTTTTGTGTAGATCAAGGTTTCTCAGCCTTGGCACTACTGACACGTGGGGCTGTCCTGTGCATGGTAGGATGTTCAGCAGCATCTGCAGCCTGTACCTTTCTAGATACCAGTGGCAACACCCTCATCAGTTGAAGTGAAAGTTACTCAGTTGTGTCTGACCCTTTGTGACCCCATGGACTGTATGTATAGTCCATGGAATTTTCCAGGCCAGAATACTGGAGTGGGTAGCCTTTTCCTTCTCCAGGAGATCTTCCCAACCCAGGGATCGAACCCAGGTCTCCCACACTGCAGGCGGATTCTTTACCAGCTGAGCCACCAGGTGGACAACCCCAAATGTCTCCAAAATTGGTCAAGTGTCCCCTGGGGGCAAAATCAGCCCCAGTTGAGCATGATGAGTATAGATCAATTCACATCTTAATATCCAAGAGAAATTAATATCCATAAACACTGAAATATGTTTGGACCTGCAGGTTTGCATAAACCAGTGCTATCTGTGTCATGAATATGCCAATACATACCTAAGTTTGTTGTCAAGCATTCTTTCTGACCAGATTCTTGGACATACTTAATTTGAGGATTATTTCAGCCTCCAGCAGTACCAATCAGTAGAAATCAAAAGTCCCTCAAGTATGTGGATTTTTCTTTGCCAAATATTCCAATCATTTACAGAGAAACATGTGACATCAGAACAAGGACAGAGTACCTCATATGCATTTTAGAAAAAAATCACTTTGTCTGGTTTTCTAACACCCAATCCCACTGCCCAAGAAGATAACTGGAAATTCTCCATTTTCCTTTATTTTTTTCTTCTTTAAAAATATTTCACCAGGATTCATCATTTAAAGTTAAAGCACTTATTTCTACTTTTCCAATGAAACAATATTTTACATTGGAAATTTTTCATTATAATTGTTTCATAGAAAAATACAGAAGACATATCTGTGAAGGTTCTTTTTTTTCTTTAGCCTTACTTCCAAATGTAGAAATTACTTTTACATTATCTCCTCTTTCATTTCTATTATTTGCCTACTCATGATAACATTTTTGCATCCTGATTATAAAAGCATACACATATTTGGATTATGAATACATGCTTGTGTATTATATCACTCTTTAAACTTTAACCATATTTTTTTTTTTATTTTTTTATTTTATTATTTTTTTCCAACTACAATTTTATTTTATTTTTAAACATTACAAAATTGTATTAGTTTTGCAAATATCAAAATGAATCCGCCACAGGTATACATGTGTTCCCCATCCTGAACCCTCCTCCTCCTCCTCCCCATACCATCCCTCTGGGTCATCCCAGTGCACTAGCCCCAAGCATCCAGTATCATGCGTTGAACCTGGACTGGCAACTCGTTTCATACATGATATTTTACATGTTTCAATGCCATTCTCCCAAATCTTCCCACCCTCTCCCTCTCCCACAGAGTCCATAAGACTGTTCTATACATCAGTGTCTCTTTTGCTGACTCATACACAGGGTTATTGTTACCATCTTTCTAAATTCCATATATATGCGTTAGTATACTGTATTGGTGTTTTTCTTTCTGGCTTACTTCACTCTGTATAATAGGCTCCAGTTTCATCCACCTCATTAGAACTGATTTAAATGTATTCTTTTTAATGGCTGAGTAATACTCCATTGTGTATATGTACCATAGCTTTCTTATCCATTCATCTGCTGATGGACATCTAGGTTGCTTCCATGTCCTGGCTATTATAAACAGTGCTGCGATGAACATTGGGGTACACGTGTCTCTTTCCCTTCTGGTTTCCTCATTGTGTATCTTTACTGAATATTTAAATAGAATAATTTTTGAAAAATAAGTACATGTTTACTGAGTGATTTTCTGATGCTATATTTTTCTCCTTGTTTGTCTCTTTCTGATAAAAGCTACACTCTTTCTATGACTCTATATTTCACAATTTCAAATATATGTGTTGAGAAATAGCCTTCAGATTTAAAAAAACACTGGATAAAAAGTATAATATTGAATAGTAGATATAAAACAGTATACTGAAATCTAAGTACTGCTCTTTAATTTACACTTACTTTCATAATTACTGATGGTTAATCTTCTAAAGCAAGTTAAACATCCTAATTACATATTAGTTATACATGTCAAAAACCTAATTTATTAATTTTTCTGATATTGAGAAAGCATGAATTTTGATATCTGAAAAAATTTTAGTTACATGATAGTCAATCAAAAATCAAGTGTGCTGCAAGATGAAATAAAATTACCCCAAATCTTTGACATCTCTGGCCCCTCTTTTGCTTTGATCATAGACAGAACATGGAAGGCTTCTCTTCCCACATGAAAGGCATGGGAAAAGAGAACTACTATTAATTATAATTAAATTTAAGTTTGTAAGAGGAAAGAACATTTTAGTCTCTCTCTTCTTGCTTTACCCTAGTTTGTCCTCAAGGTCAGCACGCATCATGCTCAAAGCCATCACCACCCGTAGCTTCCTGCACACAGAAGTGATGTGTGGTGCCTGCATCCTTGGGCTCTTTCAATGGTTACCACAGTTGAGGTCACCACATTTCAGCCTCTGATGCTGTACCCTCTTTCCAGCCCCTACACAGGCCAGCACAGCATTTGCAGATGGGATGGCAACATGAGGTCATTAAAGGAACCCACAAAAAACCCACCCTATGCATTCATAAGGCAAGAGTCAGCACATACAATGACACTGAATGAATGAGTCATAAACACACAAAATCAAAATACCACAAGGGCAAGTTCAAAAAGATGGACTCCCCAGAGTTTGATTAAAACTGTATTTACAGACTTTTTTTTACCAGTCTCTCTCTCTTCCCCAGCAGTGTCCAAAGCCTTCACAAGTCATTAGCATGTTTTCTTTTTTCCCAACTTCGCAATTCATAACACTGCTGCCCCATCACTTTGGCTGGTTTTCTAACACCCAATCCCACTGCTGCTAAAGTGCTAAATATACATATATATATAATTGCATTTTAAATGGAAGTTAATTCATTTTAATTTTGCTTTTGATATGTCTTAACACCCCTGGAGATGGCTGGCAATGTTCCAGGAGGCTGCAAAGCAAAGACGCCAGAAAGTGCAGTAGGAGGAAATCCAGGAGTACTGCTCAGTACAGTGGCCTCTCCGTGGACTTTCTGCCACTCTGTTCAAGTCAGAGCAAACACTCAAGGACCTGATGCATAACTTGTCTTCAATACTGCCTCAGTTCCTGCCTTTAGGATTGATTCTGCCTCATTTTGTAATTAACCTGTACTTTGGAGGTTCTAATGAAAGATTTATATTGTAAAATGTCAACAGAGCAATCTCTCCTTAGCACAGCACTCACAAGCTGTCACTCTTACCACACACACACACACACACACACACACACACACACACTCATATTCGGCCCTAGTGTTAAAAGGCAGCCAGCCCTCTGCCTAGCTTAACCAGGCGGTCTACCAACCCATCCTCACTCACGCTGTTCTTTTGCTGAACCCTGTGGGGCCATTCACAAACTGACAGAAGGGAAGCAAATCATCTGCAGCAGCTGGCTAAGAAATCAATTTCCCAGTGGATTACCGAGAATGAAAAGGCAGAAGACATCCCCCTGGAAGAGGCCACTTCATTCAACAAATATTTGGACAGTCACTACGTGCAAAGACTGTTGGAAGCCTTTGGAAATAAAAAACAAAGCACAAGTCCTGCCTTCGAGAAGTTTCCCTGCCATGGCCCATGGTTGTCTGCCTCCATTTCCAAATCTACCTTTGATCCCCTCTCTGCCCTGTCCAGCTCCAGTCAATGATGGCCTCCCAAGGGGGCTTAAGTGAGACCACCTCGCTTACAACTGCTAACTTCACTAACAGCACCTGAACTTCCCCGGTGGCAGCTTCACCGTTCACTCTGACTCATTGCCCTGAGTTTTGAACCTCTGAGTACTGAACCACTGTAAGTTTAATTAGTAGTTTTTGAAAGAATGAAAGAAAATAATCTCATGGTTGGGCATGATTGGGACTAGGGTTATAAAAATGAAGATCAAATCAAAGAGTTCCAGGAAGTTCTCGAGTCATGCTTAGCTCCCCAAATATGCAGGGTTGTCAGATAAAATACAGGACATCCAGTTAAATTTGAATTTCAGGTAAACAGTGAAATTTAGTAAATATTTCCCAAATACTTCATGACACATACTCCCACTAAAAAAAATCATTTTTTTTTTGAAATTTAAATTTAACCGGGCATTTTTTCTTCTTTTTTGTTAAGTCTGGCAACTCCACATATATACCATTTTGAGATTCCTTTGGGTTAAGGTATCTCACTTTTGAATTAAAATAGTCAGTTCTCAATTATTTTAGTCCTTCAGCAATTATTTTAAATAGTCCTTACCCAGCATTAATGGTCACAGAAAACTGGATTTGTGAATAGAGAACAAGAATGCAGAGTGGGAGAAGCTGAGAGTTTGAGGCATTTGTATTATTAGTATTGGGTAAGGCTACACAGAATTTAGGATTACAAAACACAGCTGGAAAGTAAAAATGGGCCACAAGAAGAGACCAGTAAACAATGGGGGATTCTGATGGGGTTCCTGGTGGTAACTGTGGTCCTGCTGAATATTACCTCTGCATTCATGTAGACTCCTGTTGCATGAGTTATTGTATTACTTCTTTCTGAAGGAAACCTCTACTTAACCTCATACCGTATTTGAAAAGCCTGTACACTTATCCTTCCTACTATACCATTAGCTTCCTAAAAGCAAGGAATCTCTTATCTATTCTTACATCCCAGAGACTTCTCTGGTGGTCCACTGGCTGAGACTCCATGCTGCCAACAAAGGGGGCCTGGGTTCGATCCCTGGTCAGAGAACTAGATCCCAACAGGCCGTAACTAAAGATCCCACATTCCGCAATCAAATATACTACTAAAAATAATATTATTCTTGTGACCCAGAGTTCCTGATTCTTATCTCATTCAGCTCATTCCTGATTACATGGTGAGAAAACATAAATATTTGCTCCTTCTTTTGGTTGACTGAGTTGGTATGTCCAAATTTAATTGAAAGGCTGTACAACTCAGCGTAATCTAGTTAACACATCACCCCAACAGTGTTCCCTCTCTGCCCCAATCCCACCTGACACTGGTGTTCCCCAATCTAACCTCTCTAGGCAAGACCAGTATGTTCCACTGGCTACTAAAGAAAGCATCAGGGAAGAGAAGAAACAGAAAGAAGACAAAACATGGAAGACCTTTTATTCCCATGTGACCTTTTCCAATGGGTTCCCTTCCTTCACTTTTGTCTCTTCTTCTTTGTCTTAGGCCAGGATCCTATGGGCAGCCATGCATCTGTTTGTTGAGTCAGTTCTGGCTTATGTCTACTGTCCCAGAATATTTATTAATAGCTCCCCCTTCACTCTCAGAAGTGCCCTGGTTTGAATGCTCATCACACTCACAGAACATTCAAGAATCATTTTAAATAGGGAGGTGGCATGGAAATACCCAACAGAGCAGACAAACATTTGTCCTCAGAATGGCCATGATAAAAGCATTTACCCCATTATCATCAGTGCTTCTCTTCTGCTCAGCTCAAGAAATAGAAATTACAATAACAGACTCATACAGTAGAAAATACTCAGGCTTTCAATCTCATTTGTTGGTTCCCAATTATGCTGAAAAGATGGGCTGCACATAAAGAATCTCCTAAGCTCCAAGAGGTCTTAAAATTGCAGCAAATCACAGTAGTCTCTCCTAGTGAGGAGTACGTTACCTTGCTAATCTGAGTAGAGCCAAGAAACCTTTGTTTTAAAAATTTAAACCTTTGTTTTAAAAATTTTACCCAAGCGAGTTTTCTGTGCCACTTTGCTAGCTATCTGGCAACTACTGACCTGATCTAATCAACTGAACTACCATTGTTAATGGACCAGATGTTTTTTTAAGTTAATTCATATATTTCTCAGCTTTTTATCAATTGAATAGAAATAAATCTATTACCAAAGAAATAACCCTGTGTAGCAAATACTACAATATATTGTTACTATATATTTTTAATTTAAGACCAAACAGAAACAATAATTCAAATCAAGAAAGTCAATTAAAAAAAAACATTTCTTTGATTATTATTATGTTAAATAAATACTATATGTACAGTGTGTAAAGTTTGCACTACATAATCATTTTTTAAAGTTTAATTTTCATCAAAATTAATATTTTGGTGACATTATCAATAGAGATTAGATTTTTATCTCTATTCTATTTTTGGTTCATTTATGACTACATTTTTTAAAAAAGCTTGAATATATTCTTACCCACGCCCCTAAACATACAGAACTTAGAAGGGACTAGATATTTAGAAGAATTTGAGCCACATGAGGGCCTTGTGTGTAAACCTGAGCCTGGCAGGCTGTTCACCAATGCTTCGGTGGAGCAGAGGAAAAAAGGATCTACCAAGCTAAGAGGAAACACACCACTGGAGGAACAGCCATGCCGTGTGTTAACTGCTTTACAAGCACTGCATCATTTAATTCTTTACAGTGAGGAGGCTGACACTACATTAATCAACTTGCTCCAAGTTTGACATCCAAACGAAACACTCAGGTCGAGATTCAAGCTGACATCAGAGCCTGAAAATACCTACTATATTCTCTATGGACACAATATTTGAATTAGAAATATTTTCTAACTGTGCTTTGCAGTTAGGCCTAGAAACAAACAAACACAGAGGAAAGGTGAAAGGGTCAAGAAAATTTGTTCATTCAGTAGTTCTATGTGGACCAGAAATCACTGGAAATTACAGTTAAATGGTGGGCTGCAAATAGGAAAGAAAATCAACTGCTTCAAGTCCTGAGTTCATCCATTCACTACGTAGGACTGTCCCTGAGGCAGACCAACCCCTTTGAAAACATGACCTCCTACCAGCTAATCTCACCATACTTGTGAGTCCTCATTATTAAGACTTTGGGGTCCCCCGGATCTTGATTCGCAAAGGTTCAGCTTGTTGTGTGCAATACCATGGGTGGGTGGGAGGATAGTTAGATGGGATTTCCAAGACATGGTGATGTGGTTCAAAAACAAAATGGAAGATTCTGTGACGACATTGATATGCCTCCTGCTTATGTGCCCAAAGACAGTCTGATTAACCTTGGTCTCAGTTTGCCTGTGTTCAGCGCCTTATACACCATGGCCATGACAGCTGGCACAGTCATTTCAAAAATCAGGAGGATAACGGCAGTGCCAAAAGTTTATGCACAGCCAAATCTGTTGGAAAGGATCACTTCCCTGTGGCCCACTTCTCAAGTGATAACAATGTGACTATGAGAGGAAAACAGCTGGTCCAATTCATCTGCAGACATAATTTAATCCTACAGAACTGCAGTGGTTCAAGAGGGAAAAAAAGGACTTGGATGATAAATTTTCAGTGGAAGGCAAAAGACACATTTAAGGGGAATCAAGAGAATTGAATTCGGCAGAAAGGTCTAGAAAAATAAGGACTGAAGAATGTTACTGAATTTTGCAGAATGGTGTCTTTTTAACCGTCAAGAGAGTTGTTACAGTAAAACAGCAGGATGCAGAGTAAAGGCTAAGAATTAAGGATGGAGTGAAAGAGGAGAGAAATGCAAGCAGCTGGCAGAGACAACAAGCTCTAGGATTTCTGGTAAAGAACGGAAAGAGAACAAGGGAGGAGCAGAACAGAACCAAGACCTTCTCAGGATGATGAGATCAATGTTGGGTTGAAGCCTGGGAGAAAGGTCAACAGAGAGGGAGAGAGGAAAGATGAAGCTGAGGAACAGGGCAATGGAGAGGAAGATTAAACCATTCAGTTAAAAATGAAGGAGACTTGTCTGGTGATCCAGTGGTTAAGACACTGTGCTTCCACTGCAGGGGGCATGGGTTTGAGTCCTGATGGGGGAACCAAGATCCTGTATGCTGGGCAGAATAGCCAAAAAAAAAAAAAAAAGTGGTGGTGGGGTACAAAAGAAATGTGGAGGGAAAGGGTGGATCAGGCAAGATCCACATGGAGCTCAACCAAGGGGTTCCAGGGGAAGGATTTTAAATGTGAAGGGAAAGAATGAAGGGCAAGAAATGAACACATCAAGGGCATATATTATATTCCAGGAACTTATATGCAGAGTACATCATGAGAAACGCTGGACTGGAAGAAACACAATCTGGAATCAAGATTGCTGGGAGAAATATCAATAACCTCAGATATGCAGATGACACCACCCTTATGGCAGAAAGTGAAGAGGAACTCAAAAGCCTCTTGATGAAGGTGAAAGTGGAGAGTGAAAAAGTTGGCTTAAAGCTCAACATTCAGAAAACGAAGATCATGGCATCCAGTCCCCTCACTTCATGGGAAATAGATGGGGAAACAGTGGAAACAGTATCAGACTTTATTTTTCTGGGCTCCAAAATCACTACAGATGGTGACTGCAGCCATGAAATTAAAAGACACTTACTCCTTGGAAGGAAAGTTATGACCAACCTAGATAGCATATTCAAAAGCAGAGACATTACTTTGCCAACAAAGGTTCGTCTAGTCAAGGCTATGGTTTTTCCTGTGGTCATGTATGGATGTGAGAGTTGGACTGTGAAGAAGGCTGAGCACCAAAGAATGGATGCTTTTGAACTGTGGTGTTGGAGAAGACTCTCGAGAGTCCCTTGGACTGCAAGGAGATCCAACCAGTCCGTTCTGAAGGAGATCAGCCCTGGGATTTCTTTGGAAGGAATGATGCTAAAGCTGAAACTCCAGTACTTTGGCCAACTCATGCGAAGAGTTGACTAACTGGAAAAGACTCTGATGCTCGGAGGGATTGGGGGCAAGAGGAGAAGGGGACGACAGAGGATGAGATGGCTGGATGGCATCACTGACTCGATGGACGTGAGTCTGAGTGAACTCCGGGAGTTGGTGATGGACAGGGAGGCCTGGCATGCTGCAAATCATGGGGTCGCAAAGAGTCAGACACGACTGAGCGACTGATCTGATCTGATACTGAATCCTTCATAGTTGGCATTTCATTCAATACTCCTCACATGCTGTGCCATAAGTATGTATTTCTTTAGAAAAGAGGAACCTGAGACTCATAGATATCAAGCAGAATTTGGTGGGCCCAGGGTTAAAACACAAACCTCCTTCTCTCCCTAACTTGAATGCATGATAAAACAGAAAAAGGAAAAGAGGTGTTACTGTGGGAAAACATCTTGTCCACATGACAATTTTAGCCATTGTGAAATTAATCACAATATCCAATGTGATTGTTTATGTGATAATTCCTGCCAGGATAACTCCTCCAATTCCACCAACTTGGTCTTATCTTACTTCTTGTTGTTTAAGAGATAACTATAAAAGGAGCAGATGCCGTGTTTTTAAAATTTGATGCATGATTTGTGCAAAGAAGAGATAAAAAACTAATTTATCTTCCATTTAACATAATGAAAAACACTCAATAAAACTTCCAGTTGATTCAGTCTTCTAAAGATGAAAACCAAGACTATTCTCCAGTTCTTAGCTGCATTCTTCATATTTCACCTGGCAACAAAGACAAAATAATAAAAACCACACAGGGGCCCAAGAAAAGACATTCTTGTCCAATGGTCATCAACCTTGTGTTTCACACCATCAAGGAATTCACAAATGGCTGTCTGTAAGCCAGTTTTAATATTCCAAAAATCTGCTGAAAAATGGGAATCTGCTGCTAATAAGGCTGCCTTTCACCAGAATCGTATCAGCTCAACGTGGTAAATGTAGTGCTTATTAAAACCTTGGATTATTAAGTCAGTGTTGGAAATTGTGACCATGTATGGTGGACTGCAGTCCATGGGGTCGCTAGGAGTTGGACACAACTGAACGACTTCACTTTCACTTTTCACTTTCATGCATTGGAGAAGGAAATGGCAACCCACTCCAGTGTTCTTGCCTGGAGAATCCCAGGGACGGGGGAGCCTGGTGGGCTGCCGTCTCTGGGGTCGCACAGAGTTGGACACGACTGAAGCAACTTAGCAGCAGCAGCATGGTGGGCTAGATCTTCCTACTAGATTAATACAGTGCAGTGCCAGAGTTGAAGGATTTCGAGTTTGTAACTGACCTTAGATAGAAGTAGCAAGTGAAACAACAGGTATCACTGATACCTAATAAACTCCTAAAGAATCTGAAGGTTTTCTTTACCTTTTATTAGGATTTCAATTGTGATGGTGATGACATAATATTACCATAAAACATTCTCTGCACTGAGAGACCCTCGTGAGACCTTCATGAAGTTAAACAAATACAGGATTCTGTGATCAGGTGAGCTTAGCAAAGCTTGGTTTAAACAAATTTCAAGAGCATCCTAAAGAGCAGGGCAACTGAGTCTTTTAATATCTTATCGTGAACTATACATTCCCAAGAGGGAGGAATACAGATATTCAGCATTTTCAAAATGTATTTGACCAAAGGTTTTCTCTTTTGCATGGTATCTGAAGGGGCAGCCTGGGGTTCTTCCAAATATACTTTGGGAGCACTAAACTGGACAATTGATAACTGTATGTCACTGATAAAACCTGGATCAGAAACAGAAAATGAGTAGGCATGGGTAAATCAATTTGACTGTATCTCACCACTTCATTATTACCATTTACATTTTCTTAACAAATTTCCAGTTCTACACAAACATCCCTACACGCTAGTCTGCCAGGCTCCTCTGTCCATGGGATTCCCCAGGCAAAAATTCTGGAGTGGATTGCCATTTTCTGCTGCAGGGGATCTTCCCAACCCAGAGATTGAATCTGAGTCTCTTACGTTTCCTGAATTGGCAGGGGATTCTTTATCACTAGCGCCACTTGGGAAGCCCACACTATAGGAAAAGGACTATAAATCAGGAGGCGCAGAAGCCATTCTCAATTTAACACATGGTCTGTTGGGTCTGGCTCTTCCCAACCATTGGGAAGCCCACAGTTCCTTATAGAGCTGCCTCCAATTACATCTAGTCCTGAATAATTTCCATTAGCCTCTGTGCAGTACCCACCGTGGATCCCTCAAAAGAGACCTGCACATTTGTATAGAGGTTCCTCCTCGTTCTCTCCAAGGGGCATAAGGGAGCTGCTTTCCATTTAATATGCATTGCTCTCACTCACTTAACGGCACGGTCCCTCACTGTTCACACCCGTAAAGGGGAACTTGTTTGTGAAACGCTGTAGCTTGCTAACCCTAATCCTAATTCCTTCCAGGAAGGAGTGAGGTTCTTCCTGGTCCGAATGCCTTCAGGTCACACTAAGAGACCTCCACGAAAGTGCCGAAAGAAGCAGAGCTGCAATCAGAAAGCTCCATCTCATGCAAACCACTATATACAGAATGGATGAACAGCAAGGTCCTACTGTAGAGCACAGGGAACTGTATTCAATATCCTGTGATAAACCATAATGGCAAACAATATGGAAAAGAATGGATATATGTGTATAAACTGAGTCACTGTGCTGTACAGCAGAAATTAGCACAGGATTAGAAACCAACTAATCACCGGAAAAGACCCTGATGCTGGGAAAAATTGAGGGCAGGAGGAGAAGAGGGTGGCAGAGGATGAGATGGTTAGACAGCATCACTGAGTCAATGGACATGATATCTGAGCAAACTCTGGGAGATATAGAAGGACAGGGAAGCCTGGTGTGCTGCAGTCCATGGGGTCACAGAGTCAGACATAGCAACTAAACAACAACAACATAAATCAACTATACTTCAATAAAATAAATTTTGAAAAAACAAAGCTCCATCTCAGGTGTATATTTTTTTGTTATTGTTCCATTTTCAGTTAAGTTACGGAAATCAAAAAAGAGAAGGACAGAAAACACTTTCCCTGGATGCCTGAATGACAATAGATTTTTAGAGCACTCAGAGCCCTTAGAAAAAGGTGCTACTGATTAAGTATTAGCTTCACTCTGTATGTGAAGCGCCATCAGGATGGCCATCTCTCTTACCTTAGTTGTGCTTAAACAACTTTGCACCAATTTATGATGAACAGTGAAACAGTTTTGTCCTCATCTTATTTGCTATTATCACTCCTTCTATCTCCTCTTCCCCTGGGTACATTAGTGCTCACTTATACACACGACCTTGCTGTTAATAAAAAATATTTATGTCCAAGTAAGATTTGGCCACTGGAGGCGATGGAATTCCAGTTGAGCTATTTCAAATTCTAAAAGATTATGTTGTGAAAGTGCTGCACTCACTATGTCATTAAATTTGGAAAACTCAGCAGTGGCCACAGGAATGGAAAAGGTCAGGTTTCATTCCAATCCCAAAGAAAGGCAATGCCAAAGAATACTCAAACTACTGCACAATTGCACTAATCTCACATGCTAGTCAAGTAATGCTCAAAATTCTCCAAGCCAGGCTTCAGCAATACGTGAACCATGAATTTCCTGATGTTCAAGCTGGTTTTAGAAAAGGCAGAGAAATCAGAGATCAAATTGCCAACATCCGCTGGATCATTTAAAAAGCAAGAGAGTTCCAGAAAAACATCTATTTCTGCTTTATTGACTATGCCAAAGCCTTTGACTGTGTGGATCACAAGAAACTGTGGAAAATTCTGAAAGAGATGGGAATATCAGACCACCTGACCTGCCTCTTTAGAAACCTGTATACAGGTCAGGAAGCAACATTTAGAACTGGACATGGAACAACAGACTGGTTCCAAATAGGAAAAGGAGTACATCAAGGCTGTATATTGTCATGCTACTTATTTAACTTATATGCAGAGTATATCCTGAGAAACGCTGGTCTGGAGGAAGTACAAGCTGGAATCAAGATATTGGGAGAAGTATCAATAACCTCAGATACGCAGATGACACCACCTTTATGGCAGAAAGTGAAGAAGAACTAAAGAGCCTCTTGATGAAAATAAAAGAAGAGAGTGAAAAAGTTGGCTTAAAGCTCAACATTCAGAAAACGAAGATCATGGCATCTGGTCCCATCACTTCATGGGAAACAGATGGGGAAACAGTGGCTGACTTTATTTTTCTGGTCTCTAAAATCACTGTGAATGGTGATTGCAGCCATGAAATTAAAAGACACTTGTTCCCTGGAAGGAAAGTTATGACCAACCTAGACAGCATATTGAAAAGCAGAGACATTAGTTTGTCAACAAAGGTCTGTCTAGTCAAGGCTTTGGTTTTTCCAGTAGTCATGTATGAATGTGAGAGTTGGACTATAAAGAAAACTGAGTGCCGAAGAATTGATGGTTTTGAACTGTGGTGTTGGAGAAGACTCTTGAGAGCCCCTTGGACTGCACGGAGATCCAACCAGTCCATTCTGAAGGAGACTAGTCCTGGGTGTTCATTGGAAGGACTGATGTTGAGACTGAAACTCCAATACTTTGGCCACCTGATGCAGAGAGTTGACTCATTTGGAAAGACCCTGATGCTGGGAAAGATTCAGGGCAGGAGAAGGGGATGACAGAAGATGAGATGATTGGATGGCGTCACCGACACAATGGACATGGGTTTGGGTGGACTCCTGGAGTTGGTGATGGATAGGGAGGCCTGGCATGCTGCGATTCATGGGGTCACAAAGAGTCGGACACGACTGAGTGACTAAACTGAACTGAAGATTTTATTCCTTCCTTCAGCTGTTTACTTAAGAAGGCTTAATGCATAAAGTATTAATAGTATCCATACTCGGCACACAAGCAGATTTATCTTTTTTAACTCATCTTTCCATATTTTAAATCTTAGTCTGTCATGGGGATTTTATTTAGTTCAGGAATTCAGATTTAGCATATTGTTTGCTTCATATATAGGATCTTGAAGAAAGGGGAAGTATTAGACTATTATCGTTAGATGCCTAACAACTGGCACAGCTACTTAAGAGGCAGAGAAAGAATGGTTTATTCAAAGACTATCGTTGGTACTACAAGGCCTGTAGAAATTGGACATTTCCTAACTGGTACAAATACGGAAAACAAAGAGGTAAAACATATTCAAATCCATAAAGAAAAGTTATGTCCTTTATCCCAGTCTAGGGAAATAATTCAAAGTCAGGAAAACAAAACTTATCTGAAGGGAGGAGCAGACCGAAAATCCAGATTTAAAAGCACAAAATCAGAGCCACACTAAATGTGTCACAAAAGGTATGTGCAGTCCCCTGCCTACCAAGAAAGACTTCCAGATAAAGATGAGAAAGAAAAACAAGAAAGGAAACAACACTGCTGTCTGGTCTGAAATCTCTATCACTACAAAACTGCTGTAGTAGCAAAATGTATTACAGAAAAGGAAATATCTTACCTGAAATTCTTCCTCTTCTTTTTACCTTTCTAAATGATACTGATTTAAAACACCCAAGTTGAGTTCCACTTTTACCACATACCTTTGCTCTTGACTTCTTTGAAACCATATCATTTCCAAACCAGTAGATCTCAAGCAGAAGTAATTTTGCCCCCCACCTCTGCTCTGGCAACATATGGCAATATCCATGGACAATTTTGGTTATTATGACAGCATGCTACTAGACAGAGTCTGGGGATGCTGCTAAATATCCTACAATAAATAGGTCAGCCACCACTCCCTACTACCAAAAATGATCCAAAATGTCAAAAGTGTCAAGGTTGATAAACCCGCCACTAAATCATATAACTTTGTAATGTTTTAAAATATTTTACAAATAAAAATGAGCAAAAGATTTGAAAAGATACTTAAGCAAAGAAGATGTAGGAAAGACAAATAAGCATATGAAAGGATGCTTAGCATCATTAGTCATCAAGGAAATGCAAACTAAACCACAATGAAATACTACTTCATATCCACAAGAATGCCATCTATCAAAAAGACAGATAATGACAAGTATTGTCAAGGATATGGAGAAACTGTAACTCTCCTTCACACTGGCAGAAAATGTGAAATGGTCCACTCATTTTTGGTCAAACAGTTTGTCAGTTTCTTAAAACTTTAAACACACAATTCTTATATAACTCAGAAATTCTAGTCATTTACCTAAGAGAAAAAAAAAATTTTAAAAACATGTCCACACAAAGACTTCTATGCATATGTATACAGCAAGTTCATAATAGCTAATCACTAGGAACAGGCACCCCACTCCAGTACTCTTGCCTGGAAAATCCCATGGATGGAGGAGCCTGGTGGGCTGCAGTCCATGGGGTTGTGAAGAGTCGGACACGACTGAGCGACTTCACTTTCACTTTTCACTTTCATGCATTGGAGAAGGAAATGGCAACCCACTCCAGTGTTCTTGCCTGGAGAATTCCAGGGTCGGGGGAGCCTGGTGGGCTGCCGTCAGTGGGGTCGCACAGAGTCAGACACGACTGAAGCGACTTAGCAGCAGCAGCAGCAGAAACAATCTAAATGTCCAAGATCTAATGAATGAATAAACAAAAGATGGTACATCCCTACAAGGGAATATTACTAAATAATGAAAAGGGAGCAAGCCACTTATGTGTGAAACAGCATACCTGAATAGCAAGTGCTTAACAAACAGGCTTTAGTGTTTCACAATAAAGACAACTACCTTAAACGTCAAAGAGCTAGAGTAAGAAAATTAAGTGGAGAAATTACTCCTGTGATCTAAAGGACACATTTGGTGCCCACCAGGACATTCATCAGGAGCCCAGAACCCACAAGGATTAATGCTCATTCCCCTGAAACTGATATGGTATTCAGGGCACATTTAAAAAACGAATACTTCTTTGCATCTTGCTCTAAATTACCAGTGATCCACAATTCCATATAATAGTATTCAAGTAATCATTAATACATAGTTATATAGTAATGAATTTAATTTCTAAAAATTACACAAAAGGTAAAGGAGAAAAATTAAGCTAGAAAGTATGCAAATTTTTAGTCTGCCACAGTCATAGAAAAGCATAGAAAGTATAATTATTTGGACCATTAGATTATATTCTAGATTATAATATTAACTGTAATAGAAAAAAATATTCAATGTTGACCACTCTGATTCACTTTCTGGGAACAAAGGAAGACTACATTTCCCAGTACTCTCTGCAGTGAGGGTGGTGCCCATGTCAGTATCCCAGCCAACAGAAGAAATATAAGCTACTTCTAAACCTGAAATCAAGATCCTGCATGTTTGCTATACTTACTGGGGATAGGGATGGATAAAGACTGGGAAAGGATGTAACATTTTTTCAGATGTCCTGTTGCTTTATCTGGGTGCTGGTTACAAGAGTGTGACCAGCTGTCAAAATGCATGAGTTGCACCCTCGTGATTATGCACATTTCTCTTTGTTATACTTCAGTGATAAGCTTATTGAACATGATTTTACAATACATCCCTCTTCCTCTTCTTTATGGCCACTTCCACTCCTACTTCTCTGAACACGTGCTCTGACGGCAGACTTGTGAGATGGAAGCAGTTCCTACACAATGCCATGAATGGGGTTGGTCTGTTATTGTAGACCAGCCTAATATGTTAACATCATCTGCTGCATGATACTTTGCCTCAATAGAGGATATGGTACCAAAGAATTCCTAATAGTGCTTGTACTAGTATTTAAGATCCAACTACGAAAGTTTTAAGACAGTATTTTTTAAACTTTGGTCCATGAACCACTATATCAGGAGCACTTGGGATGTTTGATTAAAGTAGATATTCCACACCAGAATTTCCAGGAAAGATAAATGGGAACCTGAATTTTTTTAATGAGTTCCCTAGGTGATTCTTTTGCATATAAGAATTTGAGAACTATTATTATAGCATGATAACAAAAGTCACAATAGCTGTTAAAGACTAAACTCTTATTTTAATACCCATAGGTGAGGGTATTAATACAAAGAATTACCATTTGTCTCCAGTGGATTAAGACATAGGAGTCTGCTTCTCCTCATTAAAGAATCAAAGTAAAAAGCTCTCGACTGAGCACAGGAAAGCTAGATTCTAATTGTAGTTCTACTGTAATTCAATGTATGACCCAGGCAGAGTCATTCAAATTACTGGAGCTTCAGTTTCCTCATTTGCAAGACTTGAAGAGTTGGCCTAGAATCTATGGTTTCAAAAGAAAAACATAAAACTAGTTTAGTAAAAACTAAAAACGTATCATAAAGCAAATGTTATGTGTAAGGCAGTACATAGAAAACAAAGGCATTTAAAAATAAATTTAAAAAAAAGAAAGCATGAAAAGAGAAAACTACATTGACCCACACAGACCTCCAACTACCGCAGTCCATGCGGGTGCCTCAGAGAATGCACAGAACCATCCACCTTGGAGCAGAGTTTAAAAAACTCCGATCTAGTTCATCTCTTAGATCCTTTATACATTCTTCAAATGTTGACAGTCATGATTATCATCCTCAAAAGCCTTTAATTAAAGTTGATTCTACCATTTTGTTATTTTTAGAGCTGACTATTTCCTTTACTCCCATTTGGGGAAGAGTGTGGGTTATGCTAGAACTACAGAAAAGAAATTCAACGAAAATCTATTAACCCTGATTATGAATTCTCTGAACTACCACAACTAAATCCTCAGACAATTTTGCATTCTTTGACTAGAAAGATCCTTACCCTTCTTGTAATATAGTTCACACCAATTTTGCATGGCAGTTCAGAGGTGACAGCCTCTGCAGCCCATCACCCAGGGCCTGTGTGCAGTCCTATAACCAGTCTGCAGGTCTCTGCACTAACTGATACTCGGCTGTTACAGTCAGGGAGGTTCAGTACTGCAACCATTTTTGAAAGTCACTGTAAATCTTTTCACAAAGTTCTTTTAACCAAATATCACTGCACGTGATAGGATATTAACCTTAATTGCTTTTTCTAAAAAGAGTTCATCTCATAGATTCCTAAGTTCTTGTCTTGACCTTTTATTATTTTCCATTATTTTGAGATATTTTAAAAAATCAAGGATACTCATGAACATGTATGACTAAAATCCTCCATCAGAGTGCTTATTTCTCAGGTCCAATCAGATAAGAACCAAAATGAAGAGGTATCTTGGTTTCTCCTGACACTTTTATGTTGACTAAACACACAATTCAGTGTAAAGGTAAATATATTCCTACTAAAACTTGTCATGTGATTCAATGCATTACATGATACAGTACATAGAAAGAGAATCAAGAAATTAGTTTAAGTGCAATATATGCTTTTTTCTGTAAAAATCCAGAGAGCAAATATTACTCTTTGCAGACCAACTACACAGTTCATTCACTGTGCTGTGAAAGCAGCCAGATAACATGTAAATGAATGGGCATGACTGAGTTCCACTGTAAGTACTTTACAAAAACAGATGCAGGGCCGGATTTGGTCAGTAGGCCCTAGTCTGCTGACCCCTAACTTAGATGGGAATTTTTATGTGAGAGGGAAAAGACATAACCAAAATATTGTTTCCTGTGATGAGCTAATGATTATGCAGTTTGCCAATTAAGAGTATCAAGCTTACTATCTCAAGAACCCATGGGGTAGGACACTGCGTGCATGTGTGCATGCGAGCTAAGTCGCTTCAGTCACATCCAACTCTTTGTGACCCCATGGACTCTAGCTGCCAGGCTCCTCTGTCCATGGGATTCTCCAGGCAAGAATACTGCAGTGGATTGCCACGCCCTCCTCCAGGGATCAAATTCTAGCTTCTCGAATCTCCTGCATCGGCAGGCAGTTCTTTACCACTAGCGCCACCTGGGAAGTCCACCAGGTAGGACATTAGAAATGTTATTTCCTCTTTTTATACTTTATGGCTGGATGGCATCACTGACTCGATGGACGTGGGTCTGGGTGAACTCGGGGAGTTGGTGATGGACAGGGAGGCCTGGCGTGCTGCGATTCATGGGGTCGCAAAGAGTCGGACACGACTGAGCGACTGAACTGAACTGATACTTTTCCTTAAAGAAACGAACTTATTTAAATACCAAAGGAAAGTTTCTTCTCTAGTAACCACGCTTATTGATTGGCATGTGTTGAAGACCAACCAAAGTATTTATGATCTACTTTTACTTTCCTTTTACACTTCCCTTTCTTTTGATAAATCTCAAAACAGCCCCACCAAAGTTTACATTCTAAAAACAATGAAAACTTACACCTGGCAAAGTTAGTCCAACAATAAAGAAATCAGGGGCAGAACCAGGGATGAAATAAAGACATCAACTTCATCAAACACAATTTTTAAAGTAATGTCCACTGATGTTTTTAGTTGTATGCAAAACACTGCTATACATTCAGTTTCAAGGCAAGTCCCCAGAACCCCCCAGATATATATGTTCCACATGTCAGAGACTATCACTTGTATCCCATTTACAAAGAATTTCTGCAGACC
Source organism: Bos mutus (assembly GCF_027580195.1). Classification (NCBI taxonomy): domain Eukaryota; kingdom Metazoa; phylum Chordata; class Mammalia; order Artiodactyla; family Bovidae; genus Bos; species Bos mutus. Next base: position 111,540,529 of record NC_091646.1, read on the forward strand.
CCAAAAAGGGGTAATGAAGATTTTCATCCTAGGGCAGAGAAGAGGCCTTGCTTAGGCACAAGGAGCAAGGCAGTACCTCCAGGTTGTAAGGTTTGATTTCGACTTGGAAAAACAAATGCATACATTTACTATAATACGTATAAAAGGAGCAAAGCTAGAGGCTTGGAGTAACTCAAGATTTAGATTAAGAATTTGATGCTATTTGGCTTCTGGGACCCTATTTCAAAGTGGAGATATCCCCACACCAATAAGCAATTCTGAAACCAGCTGGGTGTCCTCCAATTCAATTCTGGCACCATCTACCCAGAGACAGCATCAGATTCCAAAGGTTAAGGGCCCAGCTCCATAAGACTGCCCCTCTCAACCCCCACTCCATCCCTCTTCAACTGCTAGCTGAAACCCCAGGCTATTATCTGTGCTTCTGACCAATCAGCTATAAATTCTCATCACCCTCTCCTAGGGTTCAGTCCATTTGCTACAGCAGCTCAGAGAATTGAGAAACATTTTACTTACTAGATTACCAGTTTATTATAAAAGGATCTAATTCAGGAACAGGCAGATGGACAAGATGCAGAGGGCAAGGACTGGGGAAAGGGTATGGGGTTTCCATGCTCTCTCCAGACCCTCCAATCTCTCAGCACCTCCACGTGTTCACCAACCCAGAAGCTCTCTGAACCCCAATCTTTCAGGATTTCTTAGAGGGTTCATCACACAAACATGACTGATAAGTCACTGGCCACTGGTGATCGATTCACCCTCCAGCCCCACTCTCCTCCCCGGATATCAGGAGGTGGGACTGAGTTGGTTCTCCTGGCAAACAGTCCCCCTCCTTAGGAGCTTTCCAAAAGTCATCTCATTAACACAAACCTGGTTGTGATGAAAAGGACCTGTTTTGAATAACAAGGCAACCACTTCACCTCATGGCTCTGAAGGGATTCCGGGAACTGAGAACAAAAGACAAAATATTATAACAAAAGATACTCCCATTGCTCTTATCTTCAGGAAATGCCAAGGCTTTGAGAAGCTGTCAGTCTAGAATTCTGTATAAAAACCAAATATATAAGAAATATATATATATTGTCATCTGAATGACAAAATATATATTTCTCATAAACCACAATTATTTCAGATGTTTTCTACTAACAGAGGATGGTTAACAGTAAAATAAATGTGACTTCCAGATACAAAGATGAGCAGAGGGAACCTCTGTGAGCCCAGTATCCTTTATTAAAAGTCATATTCAGGACGCTTTACATTCCAAATTTTAATACAACTGTAACTGGCTTAAATGATAAGGTGTTAGTTGCTCAGCTGTGTCCGACTCTTTCCAACTCCATGGACTGTAGCCCATCAGGCTCCTCCTCTGTCCAAGGGAATCTCCAGGCAAGAATACTGGAATAGGTAGCCATTTCTTTCTCCAGAGGACCTTCCTGACCCAGGCATCGAACCCAGATCTCCCACATTGGCGAGCAGATTCTTTACCATCTGAGCCAACAAGGAAGCACCCCTTGGAACACACAGATTAGAAGTCTGGATGCCTGAAGCTGCCAGGCTGACGAGACCCTGCTGTTCCAGCCCTCCAGCTCATTAAATCTTCTGTGTCCTTTTACCAGCCATCCTGGAAAAGAAATGCTGTGCCCCATTGGCATTCATGACCCACAGAATCTATGAACATGATAAATGGTTGTACGACACCACTAAGATCTGAAGTCATTGGTTACACAGCCACAGTCACCAAAACAACTGGATATAAAAACTATTCAAGCCAAGGGTCAGTAAACTGTCTTTAAAGGGCTAGACAGTAAGTGTTTGAGACTCTGTAGACCACGTGGTCCTCATTACAACTTCTGAAGTCTGCTCACATGCCATGAAAGCAGCCAGGCAAAATGTAAATGAACAGGTGTGAGTGTATTCCAATAAAAGTTTATTTACAAAATCAGGTGGTGGGTGGGGATGGTGGGGGAGGACAGATCTGGTCCATGGAATAAAGTTTGCTGAGCCCTATTCTAGCCAACTTCTTGGAAAAGACTGATGGTGGGAAAGACTGAGGGCAGGAGGAGAAGGGGGCGACAGAGGATGAGATGGTAGATGGCATCATGAACTCAATGGACATGAGTTTGAGCCAACTCCGGGAGATAGTGAAGGACTGGAAAGCCTGGCATGCTGCAGTCCATGGGGTCACAAAGAGTTGGGCACTACTGAGTGACTGAACAGCAACAACATTCTAGGCAAAGGAAGAAATCTACTGTTAGGCCCAAAGGCAGTAATGTGACTTTATTCTAGAGATAACATAACCTTCTGTATAGGAAAAAGAAGGTACTCAGAGAGCAGGAGGGCTTGATGCTTAGGCTAGATACTTTCTCAACTGACAGAGAAAGTAAAACATCCTAAGATTGCAGGTAAAAAGCAATACGTGAAAGCTTCTCTAAATATGTAGAGTTGACATTCTCAAAATTGAGATGCAAGCCATTTTTAAAGATATTCAGTAGGTCAATATTCATTCAACAAGAACTGTAACTGAAAAATATCTTTCAGACAAAAACGGTTAAAGGCCCTTCTATCATTTGGAACTTATAGCGAAAATCAAGCCACTCAACTATAACACTATAGTCAGAGCCTCTTTTGAGGAAAATATGTCCTAGCTTCTTTATTTTTTTTTCCAGGCTTCTTCTAATGACAAAATATTTTCCATAAATTCTAGATGCTTTCCCCCCATCCTTCAACCTTTATGTGTGAAAGAACCAATTTAATCTAGCAAAATTCATTTATATTTTATTTTTAAGGCCAGCAATAAGAAGTATCTCCAAAAGTTATGGATTTATTCTTGTTTTCAAAAGCATTAGGGACGAGAGAATTAACTTCTATTGTCTTTGCTATGTGCCAGGTACTTCATCGTAAAGGGGGCCATATCATGATAGAATGGAGACTTGGGGGTGGATTCTCTTCTGGAGATGAGATTGGCCAACACAAGCCAGAGCTCTAGAACCTGAGAAGTCAGAGCAAGCTATCAAAATTGGGGCTCAGAAAGACAGGAACCAGGAAGAAACACAGTTATGACCATGTCTGTACCAGGGTTACCCAGAAGGAGGTAGTGAAGGAGGCTTGATTCAGACTCTTAGTCCCAATGTTTTTAGGGCCTCAGCTCACAATTTACAATAGAAAGAATCAAGAAATCAGCCAAACAACTAAACACACAAAATAAGGCACCAAAAAATGTCACTGGGCTTTCTAACAAACTATGAAGAGAATTTAAAAATCAGATGGAATAAAATTAGAATTCCTTTAGACTTGGCTGAGGAGGTGTAAGATTTTATCCTGAAAATGAAGAGAGGATGAAAAAACCTAGCAATCACTAAAGAATTAGTTTAATGACAACCATAAGGTGGTTATGAATTTTTGACTCACCAACCTGAGCTCTCCTGAGATATGAAATCTGTCCCCTTTGAAAGTGGATTCATCAAGAAACCGATTTGGCTTCAGATTACAATGACTTAAACAAGAAATAATTTAAAGGCCTAATTTAAAGATCTAGGCTATATGTCAACCAGGCTCCATGAAGTTGGAGTGTACTGGCATCCTGAGTGCCATGCAGCTCAGCCTCTTTCCATCTTGATGCTCTGCCATCTCCATGGTGCATGCCTTGACCATGCCATGATGGTGTCCTACTATGTCTGCATTCCATTCCAAGGGAAAGAGGACAAAAATCAGCCTAATGTCCACCTAGTTATGGGGAAATGTGCCCAGTAAACAAAATGTGGATTTCTTTAGTTTTTGGGGCATGCTGCAAGCAGCATGTGGGATCTTAGTTCCTGGATCAGGGATTGAACCACCATTTCCAGCAGTGGAGGCACTGGAAGCGCAGAGACCCTAACCACTGGACAACCAGGGAAGTCCAAGTGCTCGGGCGCTTCAGTCATGTCTGACTTTTTGTGACCTCATGGACTGTAGCCTGCAGGCTCCTCTGTCCATGGGATTCTCCAGGCAAAAATACTGGAGTGTGTTGCCATGCCCCCTTCCCAGGGATTATCCCAACTCAGGAATCGAACCTGTATCTCTGGCATTTCCTACACTGTAGGCAGGTTCTTGACCCACTGAGCCACCTGGGAAGCCCCAGGGAAGTCCAAAGGATTTTTAAATTGCAGAACAGGGGTCAACAAACTACAGTTCACAGACCATAGTCAGTCCACTGACTGTTCATGGTCAAAGGGTTAAGAATGGCTTTACCATTTTAAAAAATTGTTTACAAAATAAACAAAAGAGAAATATGAGATGGATACCGTTTATGGCTCTCAAAGCTTAAAATACTAACTATTCAGTCTTTTACAGAAAAAGTTTGACAATGTGTTATAGAGGAAGAAAGAATGGATGCAGGGGGAGAATTGAAGTTTCTGCCTGAGAAGTAATTGTGTTTTCAACAATGAGAATATTCAGAATTAAGTAAACAATGGATATCACATCACCTCATAGAGTTAGTATTTTTTAGTACATTTTATGAACAATCTGTGTTTATTATCAATATATGTGATTTAAGAAACTCTAAAATATTAGCCTTGCCACTTCAAGCTGAAAGGAATAAGAAAATTGTGTTTTTAAACAGAACTAGAATATTTCACATGCTTGTTTGCTTTATAAATTTAATTTACTATATTTAAAAGAGACTGATTATATTCTTTGCAGCCAAAGATGGAGAAGCTCTATACAGTCAGCAAAAACAAGACTGGGAGCTGACTGTGCCTCAGATCATGAACTCCTCATTGTCAAATTCAGACTTAAATTGACGAAAGTAGGGAAAACCACTAGACCATTCAGGTATAACCTAAATCAAATTCCTTATGATTAGAGTGGAAGTGACAAGTAGATTCAAGGGATTAGATCTGATAGACATAGTGTCTGAAGAACTATGGATGGAGGTTTGTGACACTGTACAACAGGCAATGATCAAGACCATCTCCAAGAAAAAGAAAGCAAAAAGGTAAAATGGTTGTCTGAGGAGTCCTTACAAATAGCTGAGAAACGAAGAGAAGCTAAAGGCAAAGGAGAAAAGGAAAGATATACCATTTGAATGCAGAGTTCCAAAGAGCAAGGAGAGATAAGAAAGAAAGCCTTCCTCAGTGATCAACACAAAGAAATAGAGAAAACAATAGAATGGGAAAGACTAGAGATCTCTTCAAGAAAATTAGAGATACCAAGGGAACATTTCATGCAAAGATGGGCACAATAAAGGACAGAAATGGTATGGACCTAACAGAAGCAGAAGATATTAAGAGGTGGCAAGAATACACAAAAGAACTATACAAAAAAGATCTTCAAGACCCAGATAATCAGGATGGTATGATCACTCACCTAGAGCCAGACATCCTGGAATGCGAAGTCAAGTGGACCTTAGGAAGCATCACTATGAACAAAGCTATTGGAGGTGATGGAATTTCAGTGGACCTATTTCAAATGCTGAAAGATGATGCTGTGAAAGTGCTGCACTCAATATGCCAGCAAATTTGGAAAACCCAGCAGTGGCCACAGGACTGGAAAAGGTCCGTTTTCATTCCAATCCCAAAGAAAGGCAATGTTAAAGAATGTTCAAACTATCACAGAATTGCACTCATCTCACATATTAGCAAAGTAATGCTCAAAATTCTCCAAGCCAGGCTTCAACAGTATGTGAATTATGAACTTCCAGACATTCAAGCTGGATTTAGAAAAGGCAGAGGAACCAGAGATCAAATTGCCAACATCTGCAGGATCATCAAAAAAGCAAGAGAGTTCCAGAAAAACATCTATTTCTGTTTTATTGACTATGCCAAATCATTTGACTGTGTGGATCACAACAAACTGTGGAAAATTCTTCAAGAGATGGGAATACCAGATCACCTGACCTGCCTCCTGAGAAATCTGTATGCAGGACAAGAAGCAACAGTTAGAACTGGACATGGAATGATAGACTGGTTCCAAATCAGGAAAGGAGTACATCAAGGCTGTATATTGTCACCCTGCTTATTTAACTTATATGCAGAGTACATCATGTGAAATGCCGGCTGGATGAAGCACAAGCTGGAATCAAGAGCACTGGGAGAAATATCAATAACCTCAGATATGCAGATGACACCACCCTTATGGCAGAAAGCAAATAAGAACTAAAGAGCCTCTTGATGAAAGTGTAAGAGTAAAATGAAAAAGTTGGCTTAAAACTCAACATGCAGAAAACTAAAATCATGGCATCCAGCCCCATCACTTCATGGCAAATAGATGGGGAAACAATGGAAACAGTGACAGAGTTTATTTTCTTGGGCTCTGAAATCACTGCAGATGGTAACTGCAGCCACGAAATTAAAACACACTTGCTTCTTGGAAGAAAAGCTATGACCAAGCTAGACAGCATATTAAAAAGCAGAGACATTACTTTGCCAACAAAGGTCTGTCAAGTCAAAGCCATGGTTTTTCCAGTAGTCATGTATGGATGTGAGAGTTGGACTATAAAGAAAGCTGAGCACCAAAGAATGGATGCTTTTGAACTGTGGTGTTGGAGAAGACTCTTGAGAGTCTCTTGGACTGCAAGGAGATCAAACCAGTCAATCCTAAAGGAAATCATCCCTGAATATTCACTGGAAGGACTGATGCTGAAGCTGAAACTCCCATACTCTGGCCACCTGATGTGAAGAACTGACTCATTGGAAAAGACCCTGATGCTGGGAAAGATTGAAGGTGGGAGGAGAAGGGGATGACAGAGGATAAGATGGTTGGATGGCATCACCAACTCAATGGACATGAGTTTGAGTAAGCTCCGGGAGTTGGTGATGGACAGGGAAGCCTGGCATGCTGCAGTCCATGGGGGCAAAGAGTCAGACATGACTGAGCGACTGAACTGACTGACAAGAGTACTGTATTTTTTTTTTTTTTTTGGTGGCAATGCCACACAGCTTGTAGGATCCTAGTTCTGTGACCAGGGATCAAACCACAGCCTATGACAGCAAAAGTGCCAAGTCCTAACCACCAATAGACCGCCAAGGAATTCTCTGTAAGTAATTTTAAATCCTTTCGAAAGCTTTTGATTATTTGCATATCCAGTCACTGGAAACACTTCAAAGGAAAATATAATATATTAAATGCATAACTGTAGTGAGGCATATTTAAGAGAATTTAATACACTACCTTCAAAAATGAGTCTGATCATTGGAATAAGTAGCCTTTGTTTGATCTGAGTTAATGAAATACTACTCAAAGAAAACGTGAAGGTGATTGTCCTTATTTTACTAGATGTAAAAATAGAATAATAAGATTGATTCACTGAACTTCAAAACGCAATAAAAACTAGGATTTTTGCAAGGGTAACTCTAATAAACTGAATATGAAGTTAAAAGCAAAGTTACTATAAATAATCTTTTCCATATGCAGAGGCTTCCCTTGAACATCAAAGAGCTCAGGGGCTGGTAAACAGATCTATAAGCCAAGTGGAGCAAAAGGGAGGGGAGGATTTGGCAGCTAAAGCAGGAGGGCAAGAGATATCCTCCCAGTGGAAAGAAGATGCAGGCTGCTTTGCTCAATCTTCCGGTCCACCATTTCTGCCAGAGCTCCTCATGGAGTTGCTTATCAAAGAAAACTTGGGTATAGCGAGAGGCTCAAGCAACCAGCACTCCTCGGCTTGGTGGATTCAGTCTCATTAATGAGAAGTACAAAAATGCCAGGCAGCCCAAGCCTGTCAGGTTACATGGAGTCGATCTCTCTCCTAGGTCCTTGAGGAGATTGTAAAATAAATGCCAAAGCCGCGAAACAATCACCCACTGAAATCAAACACTGTTTTATTTTAACAAAAGTACCTTTCAGAGAAAGATTCTATTTCATTTTGTCACTGTGAAATTATATCCGTGGAATTTTTTTAAAATGCCTAGTTTTGACATTTGGAAATCCTCATATTTCTGAAAATCTAACATTTTGGTGTTTGATATTTTAGAATACAACTTACCATTGAATGGTGTCTCTTCAAATTTGGCGAATGTTCAGGCTGTCACTTTCTCTCATACATCTAAATTCAAACTGCAGGTTGTCTGGTTTTATTTCCCCCTTTTGGGAGCCTGTGCGTGTCTGTGTGTGTGTGTGCGAGGGGAGGGTTCCAACACTGACACACGGTGACCGCCTGCAGGGTTTCCAGAACATCAGACTGTGCTCACTCGGAGCATGGCCAAGCTCTTTATAAATGTGTGTTAAGCTACACTCCCTTGTCTTTTAGGAAAAATGAGGACATCCTTGTCTACCCTTTCTGCCTGGCCGGCCCCTCCAAAAAGTCTTCTTCTGCAGGTCCACACCTCACACTCCCAATCAGATTCTTGATACATATTTAAATAGAGGGCGGTTTATTTCAGGCTCCAGCGGTACCAGTCAGTGGAAACTAAAATCCCTCAAATATGTGGATTTCTCTTTGCCAAATATTCCAATCATTTACAGAAAAGCCCAGGAGAGCATGAAGGCAGTTTCCCAGGGTACCCTCTGCTGCCCTCAGGAGATCAGTATTCACACTGCATGTCATTGGTAACTTCTCCAGACTGATTCCCTGGGGACTCAAGTGACAAATGAGTCACTCAGTCGTGTCCAACATTTTGCAACCACATGGACTGTAGCCCTCCAGGCTCCTAGGTCCATGGAATTCTCCAGGCAAGAATACTGGAGTGGGTAGCTGTTCCCTTCTCCAGAGGATCTCCGCAACCCAGGGATCGAACCCAGGTTTCCCACACTGCAGGTGGATTCTTAACCATCTGAGCCACCAGGGAGGCCCTAACTTTCTCACTATGCTATATCCCCATGCCCAGCAGAGCACATGGCATAAGAAGGGCTTCTGGAAACCTTGACCAGAAGAAGAGAGGAAATTTACTGGAAACATTCAGAGGAGGAAGAAAGGAAAGGAAGAAAGGAAAGGAAAGGAGAGAGGAAGGGAGGCGGCGTTGAGGAACCAGTTGGGGTGGGGAGAAGTGGCAGGAGAGGGTTGGGATAGGCTGGGGTGGGAGAAGGTGTGGGCACACCACTGTCTGTCCCAGACATGCTCCAGGAGAGTGGAAGCCAGAACCACTCCATCACAGGGGCAAGGACACAGAACTCATGCAGCTTCTAACCAGTTCACACTGGTTTGTGCTAGCCCATGCCAACTGGTGCTCATTCAAACTGGCTTTTGCTGGTTCAAGCTAGTTTGACTGATCTGCACTCTCTCCCACTCTGACTCAATTAATTTTTCCCCTTTGTATTTGCTTCTATCACTTACTTTACCTTTTGTCATATGGTTTTGTGCATGTATCTCAGAAATGCTTTCAATCTTGTCTTGAATAAGGTGGAGCTATAATACACTGATCTGCTCAAAGTCACAGGGCAATAATTATTCACAAAGGTACGACCACAGAAGGAAAACCAAGCACCTCTCACTTCAGTTCAGTGCAGGTGCTCAGTCAGGTCTCATTCTTTGTGACCCCATGGACTGCAGCACACTAGGCCTCCCTGTCCATCACCAACTCCCGGAGTTTACTCAAACTCATGTCCACTGAGTTGGTGATACCATCCAACCATCTCATCCTCTGTTGTCCCTTCTCTTCCTGCCTTCAATCTTCCCCAGCATCAGGGTCTTTTCCAATGAGTCGGTTCTTCGCATCAGGTGGCCGGACTATTGAGTTTCAGCTTCAGCATCAGTCCTTCCAATGAATAATCAGGACTGATTTCCTTTAGGATGGACTGGTTGGATCTCCTTGCAGCTGGTAAAGAATCCGCCTGCAATGTGGAAACCCTGGGTTCGATCCCTGGGTTGGGAAGATCCCCTGGAGAAGGGAAAGGCTACCCACTCCAGTATTCTGGCCTGAAGAATTCCATGGACTGTATGTCACTTAAGTGGAACCTTGGAAGTCAAGGCAGTGGCTTTCATTTCTCACAATAGCAACATCTGCTACTGAAAAGATTTGTCTCATCTCTTACAAGTGAAATGATTATAAGAAATGACCATATGAATATCCCTCTACACTGACTTCTCTTGTCAGTTATTAAAAGTTAGGAATTAAGCCTGAGGAAATGGAAGAGATTCATCTTTGTTAATAACTGAAAAGCACTATTCGTGGGGCTTCTTATCCTTTCTGGAATCAAGGACACTATTGATAATCATCTGAAAGTGAGGAGCCTTCTTCCCAGAAAACAAGCAATGTGTACAGGTAGATCCATTTTTGCAAACACTAAGGCACTTACAAACCCACCCACTCCCACCCATCAGGTCCAACCACTACATTGAAGCCCATCACACTACAGCAGGGGTTTTTTAAATGGTAATCTGTAGATTGGGGTTATGTGAGAAAGTGTCCAAGATTTCTTAGTGGAAAAAGAAAAATTAAATCTGTGCAGTGTATATATATAAATAGATGAGGCTGTAAAATGTCTACAGTCCTTACTCACAGAGGATTTCAATTTCTCTTCTTATTTTAGTTTCCTAAATTAATTTTTAGTTCTGTAAAGTTATTTCTTTTAAGAAGTGGAGATAGTACATGGTATTGCTTTTTCATTTGTTATTTCAAATATTCAATACAGAATGGGCAAAAAATTAACCTCAAGAACTATACTTTTTTAATATATTATTGTTCTGTAAAATAAGACAAAGGCAAGGGGAAGTCTGCTCTTGGTTTTCTAAAACTCCAGATTAAAACCCCTATATGACATCATAGATATTTAAGGAAATATTTTATGATTGGAAATAATTTATATGTTCATTCAAGATATACTGCACTGATTCACAAGAGGCTAAGAAAATACTTTAGCAGCTAAAACAATTTAAAAAGGCAAAAGCCCATTCAAGTTTAATTGTGTTGGATTCTGTGATCCTTAATGTCACAAATAGTTTTTACATTCAATAATTAAAATCAAATTAAGTATCTTATTGAAAGTCACCTTACTTCAGTTAGCTGATTCTAAACAGGAAAACCATTCTATCAGAAGGATTCATAATTGTTGTAGTTTCTTCCAACTATGACATAATTTTGCCAAGTATTTCCTAAATAGAACTTTTCCATAATATTACTCTTTACATTTTAAATACAGGTGGTAAATGCAACAGACACTTATATTTAATTGAGTAGAGTGGCTTAATTGAAATAACTGGTTCAACTGTTTTTAAAAATTGCTTAAACACATTATTATTTTAATTTACTCTAAACTTTTATTATAGCATAGTAAGGTATTATCTTCCTATTTTTGTATGGTTTAAAGGAGGAAATCTGAATTTACGAATTTAAAGATATTTACCTTTTAGATATAATTAATAATCAGCTATGCATAAGCAATTCTATTTGGTATAAAGGCCTTGAAAAGGATACCGAAATGAATAGGCTACCAAAGACATAATTTTGATTTTTCTGTTCTAGGATTTCTATTTGGTTATTTTTGTAGAGTTTCCTTCGCTCTCCTGAAACTCTTCATCATTTTACATATTATACCCATCTTTTCCAAAATTTTACAAAATTTTAAACACATTATAGTTAAGTTTTTAAAGTCTTTATCTGCTAATTCCAACACCTGGATGACATGTGGATCTTCAGCTATCGATTACTTTCTTTCTTGATTGTGGGTTACATTTTCTTGCCTCTTGCAGGTCTAGTAATTTGTACTTATATAATACTGACATCATCATCATCAGTATTACTATTATTGGCCGCCCTGTGTGGCTTGCTTCCTGACCAAGGGCTGAACCCAGGTCACAGCAGTCAAAGTCCAGAATCCTAACCACTAGGCCACCAGGGAACCCCCTATACTGACATTATTGATGATATATTCTGTACAGTCTGGATTCTGTTATCGTCCCCCGAAGAGTACTGACTGTTGTATTAATAGCAGGCAATTATATTACTAGAGGATGACTTTAATTCTGTGGATGCTTGGTTTTTAGGTGTTCTTAGGATGGGTCTATTTCAGTTTTGTCCTTATTTCTAGGGCAAAGTCCTCATTCTTGGGACACAGTTCCTACTCCTAAAGCATGGCTACTCTGGGTTCCAATGAAAACCACAAAGTGTTTACCAAACTCTATCATGTCACAAAATTTGCACTCCAATCTCTGTTTTCCCACCACAGGCAACTGGTAAAATCTCTGTTCAGGTCTTTAACTTCCCAACCACTGCTTTCTGTCATGTTCCTTGGAGTCACATGTGCACGTGTAATGTGAAGGAGTCAACTGGGGATGTGTACATAGATTTGGCAGGGGGTGCCCATCTCTAAGATTCCTTCTTAATTTCTAGGCGACCCTTGAACTCTAACCTCTGAATTGTCCACTAAATTAGAATGCCACTTTCTGTGTGAGCTCTCCCCCTGTGCGCCACGTGAAGTGGGAAGCAGGCTTGCTGGAAAAGCCAGTCAAGTGTGGATCTTCCTGATGTCCTCTTGTTTGAAGGGTCCCATCTCCTGCGCTTTCTGCTTGCTTTTATTGTCCTCCAAATAGCTTCCCAAAACTTGTTTTCATAGTTTATAATTTTGAATTTATAGTTTGTTATCAGCAAAATGGTTAGCTAGCGATGGTTAGTATAATACCAGCTACATGGTTAGTCCTAGAATGAGAACCTCGGAGACTGACTTTTGATTGGCTGATTGTTTGTTGTTTTTTAATGAAAGACGTCTTCCTTTTTTCTAATTCACAGTCTTGGTTAAAATACTGAGGAATTTCTATCAAGAGCAAAGAGCTTTGGGTTGGGACTTAATAAGTTTTAAAGTAGAATATTAATGAAGAATAGTGAGGCATATTTTAATGCCAAAAACAGAAAGTCGGAATTGTTTTCTGCCTGCATACAGCATTGTAAGTTTTGGCAGAGTTCTACAGGGTGTCTCTCCTTGTCATGTAGATCTAGCATCAAAAGAATGGAAACTCTGGGACACTGCTATTTTTCTAATAAGAAATGATATGACAATAAAGGAAGATGTAGAAAGGTTTATAAACAAAAAGTGCAGCCTAATTGAGAAGGGATCACTCCAACGGCCTATTTATGGTGAAGGGAATAGTCTCCTTCTTTGATGGCAAGTAAGACACCACTACACAACCACACAAACTCATTATGATAATTATAACAATGTTTTTAGCAGCCAAAAGTTCGAGTTGTGAGCAACAGAGACAGAATGTGGATAACAAGCTCAAAAGGGGTTAATGAAAGGAAATGTAGTTGTTCATGAAGGCTGTTCATGGAGCTCGTGAGCACCAGGGCTGGAGGCAATGCCCACAGAGGAAATATTACAGGTCATACCACAGATAAGCACTCAAAAAATACCACTACTGTGGCCACTGAGGACAGACGTGGGAATTTGCAGGGTAGAAACCACCAAGGTGAACTTGAACTGCCTCTGCTAGAAATACAGCAACTGAGACCTCTCACAACCAGCTACGGTGGCTACTGCCAACATGCCCCATCAGCAGAATGGACTCTCGCAGCCCTTTCTTCTCTAAACCATGAGCGACCGATTCAAGGAAAGGTGTTGGTGTGTCTGATGGGACACCTGCCCCACTGCCACTGGCAAGAAAGGCTGGAAAGGTGGTTCTGTGGCATCTTCAGGTTCTGAGGTGCCACTGGCTTAGCCTCATGACTTTGGAAAGTTCCCACATGCAGGAAGGCCATTTTGATTCCAGGAGGTAACTCTCTCCCAAAGGAAAGAATAAAAGTTCTCTACAATATCCTTAAATAACCAAAGAAAGAATCCAGAAGCAACATTTAAGTACCTACCCAGTCCTAGGCCCTCTTGCTTAGCCCTTTTAAAACACATTATCTCAATTTAATTTAATTTAATCGCCACAATAATCTTTAAGGCAGTCATGATTTCTTTCCATTTGCAAGGGTTGATTCTGAGGTTCAGAAAGATCACAGAATGATAAAGACCAGATTTCTCACAGGGTTTACCTTGGTTCAAACTCATATGCTCTTGAAGAATGCAGAAAACATACTTATTAGAAAGTTATGTACCAAATGTTTCCCACTGTATCTTACACACACTGCTGTCCTGTTTGAGCCCTTTCTCAAACTTCCTTATATGTACGAGTCTCAATTCCCTGCTGGGCTCTAAAGCCCCGTGCAGGTCAGAGACAGCTTCGTCTTCTCTGCATCTATAATTAGCCCACACGGTGCCTGAGCACACAAAAGAAGCTCAAGCCTTATTTGCTGAATAAATTGCACAAATCTTGGAAATTCATTTCTGCGATGAACGGTGGAATGCTGAGGTAGACAGAACTGCCCTGTGAAGTTGCATAATTTAGCAGCTTCCCTGTCGGAAGTTATGAAGGAAACAATACAGTGCGCCATTTTAATACAGAAGAGAGGATGGCTTTAAGGAGATAAACACCCCAAATATGAGCCATCCTGAGCTTTTGGCACTCTAAGTCAACTGTGCAGTAACAGGCTGAAAGCACTGAGAAAAAATGCAACTATTTTTCTTAGTTCATACAGTCTACCATCTTTTCAAGCTACTCATTTCTTCTGAATTCCAAACCCCTTGCCAAAAGTCCTACCTTAGCAATTTTTTTTCAGATAAAAATAAAAATCCTCTTAACTCAAAGGGAATTTGTACAATATAAATTTCTTATATAGAAAAATCTTAAGTCATATTTCAAAATTTATTACTATAATTTTTACACAATGTTGATTTCTTAAGAGGTAAGAGATTTAAGTTAAATAGAGAAAGTGAAGTGAAAGTCGTTCAGTCATGTCCGACTCTTTGTGACTCCATGGACTACAGTCCATGGAATTCTCCAGGCTGGAATACTGGAGTGGGTAGCCTTTCCCTTCTCCAGGGGATCTTCCCAGCCCAGGTATAGAACCCAGGTCTCCCACATTGCAGGTAGATTCTTTACCTGCAAATAGAGAAAAGTCTTTCATAAATGGGTAGTTAACAGCTGGAACAGGTTGTGAAATGTTCCTCTCTGGAAATCTTTGAAAATTGGATAGATCCTGCCCTGGAGAAGGAAATGGCACCCCACTTTAGAATTCTTGCCTGGCAAATCCCATGAAAAGAGGAGCCTAGCAAGCTACAGTCTATGGGGTCACAGAGAGCTGGACATGACTGAGTGTGTGCACACGCACACACACACACACACATACACACACCCTCTTCTACCTGGGTGCATTGGAAACAGGCTTCATGGGCTTCCAGAGTTTCTTCCAGCCTGGGTTACCATCACCACCATCATCCAAAGGCTTTCTTTAGCATCTAGTTAGGCCTGATTTTGTGTCCACATTGGTCAAAGAGTACTACAGGGACTTTGTTTCTATCCTCTCAGAGTTTAGTCTTTAGTAACCTAGAGAAGTGACTCCTCTGCCTTAAGCAAATAAACAAAGAAATACAATTAGCTCAATTCACAAATGGGGAAATTTACAACCTGTACAAATTCAGGGCAAATAACCTGGGCAGGAGGAATCCAGTTTATGTAGATAAGCAGAGTGGGATTTGGGGAGAAGAACAGATTTCTGTGGCACCAGCTTTTCTCTAGCTGATGTAGGAAAGATGAGAATGTTTAAAATGTCAGAGCACAGACCATTTGGCAAAGGACAAGGGTGAAGGGGAGAGCGCTAAAGGGAAGAGAACAAGGTTCATACACAGGTGATGAGAGCCTGAGACCCTTCAAAGGACAGAGGCAAACTACAGGCCGGCTGTTTCCAGACTAGGAGGAAAAGGCTTTGAAAGAGAGAGAATCTCAGAATGTAACAAAACCAAAGAGCCCTTGAAAGGGAGGGCATGCACTCTCAGCACCCTGGTCCTGAACTGGGCAGCCAGGGGGCCCTTTGGGCAAGAAACCTCAGAGGACAGTGAAACAGGTAAGGCAGCAGACGGGCAGATGACACGGGTGGCAGCAGCATTAAAGATCACCTGAGGTTAGAAAAGGGTCAAAATAATAAAGCTCTACCTCACCTTTTCCCTCCGACCACACATTGTAAAGAGGAGGGTTTTTCAACTGCGGCATTACTGACATTGAGGGCTGGATCATTCTTCATTGTGGGTATTGTCCTGTGCCCTGCAGGATGAATAGTAGCATCCTTGACCTCAACCCACTTGATGCCAGTACCATCCTCCCACTCCAGCTGTGAAGACCAAAAATGTCTCCAGACATTACACAGTGTCCCTTGGGGAGGTGGTGGTGGTGGTGGGGATAAAGTTGCCCTGTTGAAAATCACTAGTAATAGACAATTGAAAAGACTTTGGGAGAAGGCGAGGGTGGGATGATTTGAGAGAATAGCACTGAAACATGTATATTATCATATGTGAAACAGATCGCCAGTCCAAGTTCAATGCATGAGACAGGCTGTTCAGGGCCAGTGCACTGGGATGACCCAGAGGGATGGGATGGGGAGGGAGGTGGGAGGGGGGGTTCAGGATGG
This sequence comes from Bos mutus, assembly GCF_027580195.1. Taxonomy (NCBI): domain Eukaryota; kingdom Metazoa; phylum Chordata; class Mammalia; order Artiodactyla; family Bovidae; genus Bos; species Bos mutus. The sequence goes on from NC_091646.1 coordinate 111,556,878, forward strand.
GGAACACTGTACACCCATGGCAGATTCATGCCAATGTATGGCAAAAACCACCACAATATTGTAATTAGCCTCCAATTAAAATAAATATATTAAAATAAAAGACTTTAACCATTTAATCAGAATGAATCTCTCATTTATTGATTTGTATAAAAACGAAAGAAGATCAACCAAATGTCATTTCATGCACAAAGAAAAAGCCAAACTGGATTAAAATCCTCAAAAGGATTTTAGATTTCCACTTAAAATTTATTTGTTTATCTGAGGACCCCTCAGGAAACAGTTTTGATTCCCTGTTCCAACTAAATGTCAAATAAATGGATTCACTTTTTTTAATTAAATCTTTGATCTTGTGACAGTAAACACAGTCCTGGGAGAAAAGACATTTAAAGGTATCACTGGTCCTTAGTACCTTGGTATAAATGAATAGACTATCAGAACCTTTCAGGGAAGCAAGTGCTTTTGTTCTTGTTTTGAGGGAAAAGAGTTAAGATGAGTAAGTGGGACATCATCTCCTGTATGTACTTCTGTCCCTGCCCTTCAACACTCTCTTGAGGTCACTGGGACTGAAAGCCTAGAGACTATGTTTCCCGGCATCCCTTAGCAGCAAGGCTACCATCTACATCCTGCCTCTGAAAGTCATTCACAGAAACCTGGTAAGAGAAGAGACAGAAGACATTATTCACTGGTGACAGTGAGAGTCAGATGTGTGGACATCAAGAGATGATACACACAGAGTTTTGCTGGGAGCTTCCAAGCAGCTTCTTAAGAATGACTCCATTAAGTGCTGAAGGTTCCTAAGATAGCAGGTAGTGTTTCCTACATTCCCTGCACCTCCTGAGTTTTTGATTCTACAAACGTTTCCCTGACCTTCACTACTTAATCCCTCCAACAGTGTGCAAGCAGATCATTCTCTATATTCAGTCCCTTCCTGCTCAATATACCTAGAGTGGTTTCTGCTTGATTTACTCCATCTTGACTATTACATGGATAAGGCCACAAGATAAAAGCACTGAATACCAGAGCACGGGAGACCCCCAAGGAAGAAAGGGAAACACCACCATGAAGTAAGGCACACTAGGTTAGTTTCCTAGAGCTGCCATAGCAAATGACTAGAGTTTGGGTGGCTTAAAACAACAGAAATCTGTTCTCTTGAATCTAGAAGACAGAAGTCTGAAATCAAGGTGTCAGAAGGGCCATGAACCCTGTGAAGGCTCTAGGGGGAAATCCTAGATTAATAATCCTTCCTTGCCTCTTCCTGTCTTCTGGTAGATGCCAGCAATCCTTGGCATTCCTTGGCTTGCCGCTGCCTTACTTTCACCTCCGTCTCCATTATTACACGGTGCTCTTCCCTCTGTGTATCTGCATCTGTACGTGTCTTTCTTAGAGCACACAGTGATAGGACCTTACCTCAGCTTTATTATACCTGTAAAGACCCTATTTCTAAGTAAAGTCACAGATTGTTGTTTTTGTTGTTTAGTTGTTCTGTCATGTCTGACTCTCTGTGACCCCATGGACTGTAGCCCACTAGGCTCCTCTGTCCACGGGATTTCCCAGGCAAGAATACTGGAGTGGGTTGCCATTTCCTTCTCCAGGGGATCTTCCTAACATAGGGATTGAACTGACATCTCCTGCTTGGCAGCCGGATTCTTTACTGTTGAGCCACCTGGGAAGCCCCAGGTCACAGGTACCAGGACATAAAACTTAGGGGCACAGTATTCCACTCAGTACAGGCATCAAAGACCAAATTTGCCTCTTGTTTCTTCTCTCCCAATGTCAGTCTTGCCCGAAGGGTTGCTGCCCTGAACATCATGGGAAGTATGTCCAGCATCACAGGAGATGTAATGTTCTTAGAACTAAACCTCAGTGAACACTGCTCCCCAACCCCAATGTTTCTTACAGGTGAGGTTATTCCTTCTGAGGGCAGGATGCTTACACAGTCACATACATGGCTCCAGGAAGGTGACAGATAGCTTGATATAAATAAACATTTTTCAGTTCATTCATTCAACAAAAATATTTTGGCAATAACATGCCCATAGCTCTGAGCTAAACCAAAGAAAAGCAAGAGACTGTTAATTTATTGCTGTCATATTAACTATTTTCATACAACAGTGATGAATATAACCTTCTAGGGCTATCCAACATGTACTGTGGGCACTGTCAATAAGACACACACTGTATCATATATGTGGGCCAATTTCTCTGCAGATCTCTCATCAGTCAGGATGAGGATTAGAAGAAAAATCTGGCACCCAAAAGGAGCTGCAGTTTGGCAGGCTGCAAGGAAATGAGGATTACAGCCAGAAGCACAATGGCATGAGAGGCAAAAAAAAAGAAAAAACATCTAGAGTAGAAAAAGACAACAAATCTTTAAGCAATAATCAATACATCTAGGCAAGTGTTACAGAATAATATAAGACATCAGTGTGTTCACCATCTCTTTATGACTGTAAAACTGGGGAAAGAAACAGCTCTGTTTAATTTTCAAATCACTTTTATAAACAAATACATTAACCCGAGAGGGTTACATGAACTTGGAAACATCTATTCATTAATAATTGTCATCTTCCCTTCTGACACACCATGCAGAGCCTCCAGCCTCTTCCCTTCTTCCCCAGGAAGTTGTTTGTTACTAAACAGGGTTTTTTCCTGACTCAACTTATAAAAGCACAGAAAACAGTAGTGAGTGCAGGACACTTTTTTTAGTGTTAAAGCCAAAAGCTCCTCTGATGTGCCAATGCACTTTGGCTTCATCTCATCTCTTGTAAATGGGGCTATTTTAGACCTGAACACAAGGCAATCAATGACAGGACCGACCAGAAATAGCAGGTTAGCCAGGGGACAGTCGGCCACCCCACATTCTCTGGCCCCCCTCTCCTCCTAGGGCCAGCAGACTCACAGCAGAGTCTTTGCTTTTGCTGTTGCTCTTGAAGGATTTATTAAAAAAATATGAGAGGATGCTTTGTAATTGTTTCTCAATACAGAAGTGGGTATTTCTCTGGTTATAAAAAATATTACATGCTCATTTAGAAGTACTGTGAAAATACAGAAAAACAGGAAAAAATATAGAAATAATAACACAAAATCATATCATCCATAATTAACTGTTTTTCAGTTCCCATCCCAGGCTTTAATGTATGCATACATGTAGGGAAAATGTGTTTTAAGGGAAAATTACACATTGCTTAGCTTCTGAACCGTCGAACATACCTTTCTGAGTTCTATGATTTTGATTTTATGGTGGCTCTGAACCTTTCATTGTCTTTGAACTGTTTTGAAACCCCATCAGCTATAGATAACTGACGGTAATGCAAAATAATACTTGTCAAATAAATTTGCAAATAAATTCTGTAAGGTGAAGGTGCAATTGACCACGGTTCCTGTTGAAGAAGCCACTTTTACTGCAGATTCGTTTCAATATTCTGTTCTACCATCTTACCAGTTCCCGCATTGATAATGACTTAAATAAGATCTTTAACATGTGTTCCTTTTATATCTGAGACTCGTGATTTTACTTTGTTTTGAAAATCGCACTTTAACACACATTATTTATCATTTTGCAATAATGTGATCCCACTGTAACTACTTCTTTGTAGGTTACTTTATTCTTTTAGTAATACATCATAGCCCTTCTCCAAGATGATTAATATAGATTTGTAATGAATGCATATTATTCTAGCTGCAGGCATGTTCCACACTGATGGCTATTTAGGTCATTTCTAATATTCTGCTATGGTGAACAATACCACAATGAACATCCTTGAAAAAAATTACACACCTGTCCGATTCATTCTTTGGGCAGCTTTCTAGAAGGAGAATCGCTGGGTCAAAGGGCCTGCACATCTAAATACAGAAACCTATTGCTGCCAGGCTGTACACATGAGAGGAGCCACTGAACACTATGAACACAAGAGAGGAACCATTTCTCATAGGGCAGCAAACTTATCAACCTAGGAGGCCAACACAGTAACACGGATGAGTTACTCAGGCCTCCTGTCAGAGCGCTGATCTCTGATGGGAACTGAACGGTGTTCACTGCTCAGGGCCTGCTCCCAAACTCTCAGCAACCAAGACATTCAAAGAAAACACACATATACTCATCATTTTCCTTAAAATGTAAATTGTCTACTTTATCGAATAAAGAAATGTTAGTGAGAAATTTGGCCTAGCATTAGCTGGTTTAAATAAAAAGCTCACTCTGTGAGATGCCTTGCTTCTCATAACTGACAGAAAAAGTTGCCCAACAAGCTGTATTTCTTGACAATCAAATAAGGACTCATGGGGACAGGAGAGGAGGTGCAGCCATTAAGTTAAAAAAAAAATCCCCAAATCTGTATCTGTATTAATATCTTCAATCAATACAAAGTGTGGACTTTAAAAAATACAACCTAAAAGTTGAAGGCTGTGTTTTATTTGGCAGGAATTTTTAGGACTACAAGTCTGGGAGGCAATATCTTAAGTAACCCTGAGAAAACCATTCTGAGGAGGTGAGGTGGGGAGCTGGGTTATCTAGAAGTTTTGGGTAGGTAGTCTGAATGTCAAAAGATTACTATGAATTAAAGGAAAACCTGTGTCTCAGGTTAAGAAATGTAGCACTTTTCTGGCATCATCCTAGCTATGTGGGAGATTCCCTGGTGGCTCAGAGGTTAAAGCGTCTGCCTGCAATGCAGGAGACCACGGTTCCATCCCTGGGTTGGGAAGATTCCCCTGGAGAAGGAAATGGCAACCCACTCCAGTATTCTTGCCTGGAGAATCCCATGGATAGAGGAGCCTGGTGGGCTACAGTCCACGGGGTCACAAAGAGTCGGACACGACTGAGCGACTTCACTTTCACTTTCAGCTATGTGGGGCCAGTATCCTGTGTTTTCACATCCTGAGTTCCCTCAGGGCTCACCAACTCACCATCAGTGGTGGCTGCAATCACTGATGATTATGACATCCTTTGTTTATGATATGGCAGGAAATATTCCATTTCTCAAAAGTATCTAGAAATAATCTAAAAAAATCACTGAGATGTAAGAAACAAATTTTTAACATGCTGTACCTTATATTTATAAAGTTCAAGAGAGTTCAAGTTATCACTCTGGCACCCTTATCCCTGTCCTTTCTGATTATTTTTCTGGTGAAATATTTCCACGCATATATTTCAAAACAATCATTTCCAGAAAAACAATTTTTTTCCCTTTAAATGAGTCACTGTAATTTTTATCTTCAAGAGTCATTTTAATTTTATGACCAGAGAGACACAAAGCCTGGAGAAGTCTGCAGAGTCTAATAGGGATGACATTTGAATGTCTTAAGAGTCAAAGAGATGCAAAACCAATCAAACTGTGAAGGAAGCTAGATATCTCAGTGGGAAAGGAAGTCATCTGTGGCAGATGGAAGAACTAAGTAAAATGCCCCTTGAACTCAAATGTAGTCTCCACAGCAGCAGTTTAAATACTATCTGGGAGCTTGTGAGAAATGCAGAATAGCAGGCCCACCAAAACCTACTGAATGAAATCCTCTGTTTAAAAGTTGGATACGTAATAGATTAAACTGTGGGTACATAATTAATAGATGATAACATTCTCATCTTCTGAACAGAATTCCTGCAGCCTGGTCACAATAATCTTAAGATGACCTCACTGATGCATTCATTCATGTTTCCAGAATGTTTCTAGAGATATTCTTTGGGTTTCCCTTCAGGCCAACCTTAATAGAAAAACATGAATAGATAGGGTAGGACTTCTGCCCTCAAGGAGTTGATGGTCTGACACATCTATTTGAACAAACATATGTTTATAGATGATCATATGACAGATACTACAAGAGCACTAGAAGTATACATCCCTGCCAGAAAGGGCCGATCTCTCAGATCTATGTGTTATTTTAACAAAGACATCTTGCAGCCCTGGCCCTTAGCGCTGCCTTCTGGGAAGCCAGCTTCTGAGAAGTTCCCTACATTAGCAGGTTGTTTTCCCACCTGGACCACAAAACACCTGTGTCTGGGGAACCCTGAACTTCAGTAACTGTGGCTGGTCCTTGCTATGATGTGACCGAATACCAATAAAAACCCTGGGCCCTGAGTCTCAGATAGGTTTCATTAGGCAGACAAGCTGTAGGCGAGTTGCTGTGTTTCTATGCTACAAGAGACAGTGCTTGGACTATGTGGGAGAAGGCGAGGGTGGGAGGATATGAGAGAATAGCATAGAAACATGTACATTACCATATGTAAAAGAGATAACCAGTGCAAATTCAAAGCATGAAGCAGGGCCCCCAAAACTGGTGCTCTGGGACAACCCAGAGGGATGGGGTGGGGAGGGAGATGGGAGGGGTGCTCAGGAGGGTGGGACGCATGTACACCCAGGGCTGATTCATGTCGATATATGGGAAAAACTACCACAATACTGTAATTAGCCTCCAATTAAAATAAATTTTTTTAAAGTGCTTTGTGTTTGGGAACGATAGGGGAAGCCTATGCATGGATTCTTCCAGACTAGGTCTGTGCCTTTTCATCTCACTGGTCCCAATGTGGAAACTTGCTCTGTAGCTGTGATAAATAAATAAGTGAAATCATAAACAGGACTGTACGATGAGTCCTCATAAGTCCTTCTAGAAAACTGCCAAACAAGTGAGTGATTTTTTTGGACACCCAAACAATCCCATTTTCAACAGTTTACCATTTGGATTGGTATTTACACGTTAGTGTCTTTCCAAACACCTGGTCAGTGAATTTGAGTCTGGGGGGCAAAATAAAATTTTTAAATAGATGAAAGAAATTACTTTGCCAAGTTCTTTTTAACTTTGCCTCACCTACCTGTCATCAGTGTTTTTAAAAATAAGAAAATCTATACCATATTTAACATACACCCACATATGTAATATACACATATATGGTGCCACATCTTCAATTTCAGAAATGTCAGTTGAACATCAAATGACATAAAAAGAAAGGACAGAATGAAGCCAAGGGCAACATGGCTTCTATTAACCTATCAGCCATAATCTTTTATTCCAGTTATTTGACAAATTAACTGATCTTGAATAAAAGGGGCAAGCCGGCACTGGGAACTTCCATTTCGTGTTGGCATTGTTTTCAATAATTATATGCAGGGCTTGCTATCAGCACTACCCCAGTGTTGTGCTAGGAATAGAAAAGTGTGAAAAGAAACAGTATTCCATCCGAAAAGGACCCATCCGTTTTTATCAGCATGCCTTTCTTCCTGCTAGTTCTTCTGCCATAGAGAATCTAAAATCCTGGGTCTTTGAGACAGAATTAGAAAATGTCATAATTATTTTCAAACATTTTCTTAAATACTAACCTAAATCATACAAGAGATAGCCAATTTTATAGAATGGTACTTCAATAAACATTAACAGTCCCCAAATTTCTTTCTCTACCCCCAACACCTATAACCTGTACACATGATAAGGAAAAAGCACTCCTCAATTTTGTACGTTCCTCAGTGATTAACCTATAGAATCTTATATTTCACCTCTCTTATCTGCTTCTTATAACTGACACAAAACAGTGATAGGTATATGGGGATATAAGTTAATTTTCACCCGTATCCTAAAGACAATCAAGTCATATTTTAAAAGCTGTTAATCAGGAATCCACACTTCAGAGGCGGCCAAGGCAAACACTTCAAATGTATTACCTAAATCTGCTCCAGCGGGTTTGTTAATTAGCATAAGAGGCGTCAGAAGTCATTTTTCATTGATGAAAATTTTCATTTTTCATTGTAGTTTTGTAGCCAGCAAAACTACATAGGCCCTACTGCCCTTGTATGAGGAAAGAATAAGAATTGGGCCAAACCAGCAGCTAAACACCCAAGAGTAAATCCTCTAAATTCTGCCATACCATCTGGCCTTGAGCACAATGCCTCACCATCACCCACTGTCCACTTGACAGAAAACTCTGTGCCCAGTCTAGCTAGACACCTGATACCATCCCTGTTTCCAAGAGAACTCTTCAGGCCAGTCCTGTCCAGAGACTCCACTGCCCTTCCAAGAACAGTAACTAGGTTCTGTTTTCTTTTTCATTTTCTTTCTTTCCTTTTGCCAGCTCACTAATTAATATCCATATAAACTTGGATCTGAAGCTTGCTTTCCTGTTTACATAAGAACATACCACCCACTAGCCCTGTCATGGAAAAAAAGAGACATAGATCTCCCTTATCTCTCTTTCTCAGACTTTTACCAAGAAACCATTTTTAAACTATCCAATTGGAATAATGAAGAAGGCAATGGCAACCCACTCCAGTAGTACTCTTGCCTGGAAAATCCCATGGACGGAGGAGCCTGGTAGGCTGCAATCCATGGGATCATGAAGAGTTGGACACGACTGAGCGACTTCACTTTCACTTTTCACCTTCATACATTGGAGAAGGAAATGGGAACCCACTCCAGTGTTCTTGCCTGGAGAATCCCAGGGACAGCGGAGCCTGGTGGGCTGCCGTCCATGGGGTTGCACAGAGTCGGACACGACTGAAGCGACTTAGCAGCAGCAGCGATTGGCATAAATCCCCTCACAACTACTTTCACCCTATTTCACAACGACCTGGCTATATTCTCCAAAAGGTATATAAGTTTGTTTCATAACCGATGTATAGCACCTAGATGTTTTTGGTATTAAAGGAATGTTTGACAATATTTTGATGGAAAAATAGGAAAAAGTGAAAGTGTTAGTCACTCAGTCATGTCTGACTCTTTGTGATCCCATGGACTGTAGCTTGCCAGGCTTCTACATCCATGGAATTCTCTAGGTGAGAATACTGGAATGGGTTGCCATTCTTCAGGGGAACTTTCCAACCTAGGGATTGAACCCAGGTCTCCCACATTACAGACAGATTCTTTACCATCTGCAGCACCAGGGAAGCTAAGAAGACCATCAGGCCATATTCTGTATTGCATATAAGCCAGGCAAGTAGCACAAAAAAACAAAACAAAAAACCACCTAACAATTCTGAGATGGACAAATCTACGTAGAAACATGAGAACTGATTTGGAACCAGGCAGCAAAAGTTACCATTTTTCATATTTGACATTGCTCTCCACCTCCAGCCTGCTCTTATTCTTATTTCAGACCTTTTTGCCAATGCCTTAAAAGGAAGTTGCCCACTGTAGTTGTTGCTTTTTTAAAAAAAATCTGTAACACTCACTATATTTTTTCCAAGATAAAATGCTCTGAGCTATGTATCCATGGTGTTTCTTTTTTTTTTTTTTTAAGTCAGATAAACATATGCTACTTTCTGGTATCTATAACACTTTCCACTAAGTTCTTCCTGTATTGTTTAGGTGGGCCTTCTTCTAGGACAGAGGTTCTTAAAGTATGGTTCCTAGATCAGCAGCAGCATCACGTGTAAATTTATTAAAAATGCAAATTCTCAGACCCACCCCCAGACCTAATGAATAAGAGGCTCTGGGAGTGGGTCCCCAGTAATCTGAAAATAAAAAGGCTTCCAGGTGATGCTAATAAACACTGAGGTTCGGAAATCACATTTGGCACACACTTAGTTAAACTTGGAAACACTGACTACAGATGTACCCAAGCTGTCATCTTTAGAGAGAGGGGAAGCAGATGGCAAGGAGGTTCATCTTTTTGTCATGCTTGACTGGCAAGTTGAAAAGTGGTTTTGCAAAGTTCACAAAATCTTTTTACCACCACATGAGACCTCCCTCCAGTATCAGTGCAGCTGCCATCTTTGCACATGCTCTCCAGTTATTGGCCTGCTTTCTACAGCTTGCTATGGGCAAAGTTTCAAAACACCTGTTGCTGACTACAGAATATCATCTCTTCTCTATGAAAGTGAAAGTGTTAGCCACTCAGTCGTGTCCAACTCTTTGCGACCACATGGACTGTAGCCCACCAGGCTCCTCTGTCCATGGGATTCTCCTCTTCTCTACAGTACGAGGGAGAAAACAAAAGCAAGCTAATGAAATCATCATGGATGTGCATGTCACATGGTATCCAGTGGCATCGAGGCTGGTCACAGCAGTGCCACTACAGGGCTCTGAGCCCCAGTTTGAGGAATGTGCCCAGAAATTTTGGTTGTATTTCAAAATGTGATAAAGTTGATTCAACCAAGAGAGAAGAGACAGCTCATTCAATCCAAACCCAAAGCAGAACACTGCCTTCAGGAGAAGGCTTTCCAGAAAAAAAAAAATCGATTCATAAGCATGTTTTGGTTTAATTAATTTTTAACAGATTTTATTTTTTGAGCAGTTCTCAGTTAACAGAATTGAACAGAAGGTACAGAGAATTCCCATATAAATGGATGTTGGTTTGGGGGGGGGTCTATTGAAACAAAGAAGAATTTTCTTTTTTAGCCTGTTGATGTGATGGATTGCATTAATTTTCAAATGTTGAAGCAGCCTTGCTTATCTAGGATAAATTCCACCTGGTTGTGGTGTATAATTATTTTTATACATTGTTGGGTTCAATTTGCTAATATTTTATTGAGCACTTCTGCATCTATGTTCACAAGAGATAACTGGTCTGTAGTTTCCTTGACTTGTAATGTCTTTGGTTTTGGTATTAAGGGAATGCTGGCTACATATAATGAGTTATGAAGTATTCCTTCTGCTTCTAGCTTCTGGAAGAGATTGTAAAGAATTGGTATAATTCCTTCCTTAAATGTTCAGAATTCTTCCTGAAGAATTCACCAGTGAACTTATCTGGGCCTGCTGTTTCCTGCTTTGGAAGGTTATTAATTAGTCATTTAATGTCTTTAATAGTTATAGGCCTATTCAGATGGTCTTTTTTCTTGTGTGAGATTTGTCAGAGTGTGCCCTTCAAGAAATTGGCCCATTTCATCTAGGTTATCAAATTTTTGAGCAGAGAGTTTTTCATAAAATTTCTAATGTGCATAAGATCTGTAGTGATGTGCCCTCTTTCATTTCCAATACTAATAATTTGTATTAATTTTTTCTTAGCTTGGCTAGAAGTTTATTAATTTTATTGATGTTTTCAAAGAAACAGCTTTTAGTTTTGTTGTGAAAACAAAAATAAATTTAATTCAGTTCTACTCAAAAGAAACTCATTATTTCTTTAGAGCAGACTGACTTGGAAATGACTAAAATATAATGCAATATGGTTGATAATGTAAAACATTTATGAAGGGCTACTGTAAAATATATGGGAGTGGGGAGTGCCACTGGAATCTAGTTGAGAAGAACCTGCATGAATGGGATGGATAAGCAAGTGTATTCAAGAAGGAAGGACCTATGAATATGTCTCGTTTACTCTCAGGTGGTCAGCATCTTCTAAAACAGTCCCTTCAAAAATCGTATTCACTTACATTATTGCCACCTTTTCCACTCTTTCAGCAACTAGAGAGGAAATTATGCTGCACTGCTATATTTGCGTAAGATAAATTCAGGTTCTCTAGATGTCCCCCAAATACTCTTCAGTATAGCTCACTATACCCTCTGCTATAAATGAACTTTGAGGAGATACAAAGGTAAGGTTACAGGGAATATATGAAGATGTGCTGACACATTAATGGATATACTCTTGTACCAAATACTGAAGAAAAATACTGCGCGATGGTGCAAGTGGAGAGAGGAAACCACATCAAAATGTCAGTCATAATACAGCTTTCTTTCCTCCCCAGAATTCACTCTATGAATGAAAATATTATTATTTCTTCTCTGACATGATCTTCTTATCAGCACGCCACAGGCCAGAGACACATTTGAGCCTCGGCTTTATTTACCACTTTGTTGTTAGGAAGTCACTTACCTATCTGGATAGCCACGGTATCAAAACATACTCATTCTGTCACCATCAGAGATTATTTAAGTCTTCTTTTGAGGATACTATTGTATTATTACATGACATATAATAAGTAAAATAATAAGTAACAGCACCAACAAGCACTTTGGGAGACCCCATTAAAAAATTAAATAATTATAGAGACATTTTTTTTTTTACCCAAGAGATTCCAGTCACTCTCAAATACTATGAAAGTAAGACAGGAAGAAGGAAGGAGCACCTATCACCACTTTCTTGTTTGATAAGTCAGTGGTGCCTCATGATACACAAGCATTCTAGGTTATTAGCAGGACGGAATCTAACTCATAAGTTTTATGGTCAGGGTGTTATATATGGCTGGTGAGATTTTGAAAAGGTACTTTACATGAAGCAGACAACTAAAATACCTTGGGGTGGAGGCAATTCAAGGAATTGTATGCAAACAATAAAAGACATGGAAAGTGCAGATTAGTTGCCTTTAAAATTATTTATGATGTGAGGCCTATAATTGTACCTATGGATTTCCTTTTATAATCACTTAACCATCTTTCTTATGTGTAGTAGCGGGCAGCCAAAAACATCATCTTCAAGGCTGCAGATCATCTGTCATTCTTTTTAATCAGAACGGACTTGACAGTCATGATTTCTTATTAGAGGGAATTTTATGGCCCTGGGTAATGGAATTCAAAAACTACCAAAATGTAATGATTTCTGGTGAATAGGCAATAAAGTTATAGTGATATTTGATGAATGGAGCTCCTGGGAATAAATCGAGTTCCTTAAACTATCACTGCCATTAGCACTCCATTTTTTTCCCCTTGTTTCTTATGTGAGGCCAGGAGTGCTTACATTTGCAATGACATTTTAAAAATGACTCTGAACAGTTTGCCCCTTGGAGATGTCTTCTAGTCTAGGAATTGTGAGTATGAGTATGTCAAGGAAGAAAGAACAGAGGGAGTGGGAAGACACTTTTATAAGTATACAAAACTATTGGGAGGGTGGGCCCTGGCTTAACGTCTATTGGTGGGAGAGAAGACCTTGGCCTCACCTCATTCCAGTCATTTCAACAAGATTAACTCATGGGTGTTGTTAATTATGTACTAAGGCCAAACACCAGCACCAGAATTCTGGTTAGGTGGTTGTGGGATGGGGGCTGGACCCCTGTACTTTATAAAATCTACACACATGAGTCCTTTGTTCAGTCATGGTGGTCCATAACCGCTTCCATGGTGATTCCGCAGGCACACCCTTTATCTAAGACACAAAACAATCCTTTTAAGCAGTAGTTGAAGAGTAGAGTGTTGCTTTACCCTTTTGGCCGTGAAATAATCTTATTATAATGCAGACCTTAGTTTTGGCCTGAGCACTTACTGGGATAAATGTGCAATGTTGGTGCACAGTCTGGCTCATGGAAGGAAAGTGCAATGGCAGAAGTTTTACTATAATTTTTAATAATAGCTCTGGGTGATGCCTTTTACTGTGATCTGTTTCAAGTCTGAGCATGTAATGGGGGTATTAATCCATTTCAGTATGTGAATGGACACTACTAGAGACATAGGCTTGAACTTTGAAATCAAGCTCCATGCTTCATTCCATGTATGTCCAGGAATTCACAGGAAGCTCAGTGCAGCCCCTCTAAACCCGTCTGCTTAGTCGTTTAGTTGTGTCCAACTCTTTGCTACCCCATGGTCCATAACCTCAGATATGCAGATGACACCACCCTTATGGCAGAAAGTGAAGAGGAACTAAAAAGCCTCTTGGTGAAGGTGAAAGAGTAGAGTGAAAAAGTTGGCTTAAAGCTCAACATTCAGAAAACGAAGATCATGGCATCTGGTCCCATCACTTCATGGGAAATAGATGGGAAAACAGTGTCAGACTTTATTTTTTGGGCTCCAAAATCACTGCAGATGCTGACTGCAGCCATGAAATTAAAAGATGCTTACTCCTTGGAAGGAAAGTTATGACCAACTTAGATAGTATAGTCAAAAGCAGCGACATTACTTTGCCAACAAAGGTCTGTCTGGTCAAGGCTATGGTCTTTCCAGTGGTCATGTATGGATGTGAGAGTTGGACTGTGAAGAAAACTGAGTGCTGAAGAATTAATGCTTTTGAACTGTGGTGTTGGAAGACTCTTGAGAGTCCCTTGGTCTGCAAGGAGATCCAACCAATCCATCCCAAAGGAGATCAGTCCTGGGTGTTCTTTGGAAGGAATGATGCTAAAGCTGAAACTCCAGTACGTTGGCCACCTCATGCGAAGAGTTGACTCATTGGAAAAGACTCTGATGCTGGAGGAATTGGGGGCAGGAGGAGAAGGGGACGACAGAGGATGAGATGGCTGGATGGCATCACCGACTCGATGGACATGAGTTTGAGTGAACTCCGGGAGTTGGTGATAGACAGGGAGGCCTGGTGTGCTGCAATTCATTAGGTCACAAAGAATCGGACATGACTGAGTGACTGAACTGAACTGAACTCGACTGCAGCCACCAGGCTCCTCCATCCATGGGGATTCTCCAGGCAAGAATACTGGTGTTGGTTGCTATGCCCTCCTCCAGGGAATCTTCCTAACCCAGGGATCGAACCCAGGTCTCCTGCATTGCCCTCGGATTCTTTACCGACTGAGTCACTAGGGAAGCCCAAAACTACTGGAGTGGGCAGCCTATCCCTTCTCCAGGGGACCTTCCTGACCCAGGAATAGAACTGGGGTTTCCTGTATCGCAGGCGGATTCTTTATCTAGGGAGGCAAATATTTCTTGAAAGGCTTCCCTTGAATGTTCACGTTTGGTGTTCAAGATTTTTATTCCTATTCCCTAAAGCTGTAGTATGTTTTAAATCAGGATAATTCTCTTTGAAAAGATGGGAAAGTTAGCTTGGGACTTGAAAAATCCAACTGTTTTGCCAACTACTTTGCTAGTGAATACAAACAGAAATATGTATTCTCTTTTTTCCCCCTTTCAACCATGTTCTTTATCTACCCAGGTGGCATGCTCCCTTTTCAATATGCAATCTTAGTAAATAATAATTAAAAATTATTGCAAAATTGTGCCCTTCTGATTTTCAGGGAATTTAAAGAGAACGTTTCCTTGATTTGTCCTGGGAGACCTGCCATTTCAGAAAAAACACTGCAAAACTTAATGAACTAAACATAGGCACCTCAGCCCAACTTTAATTTCTAACTTAGTTCGGGAAAGTCAATTTAGTAAGCTCTAAGAGGATTTTCAATGCTTCTATTTATATTCTGAAGAACACTAGACTGGTATGCAAGTCTTAAAAAGCAATGAACTGTGAATGCCTATCAGGGGGAAGACCTGTTAAACTCACCTCTGTGGAAGATAGCAGGAGGGGATTAGGCCCTTATTCTCTGCAATTTAATCAAGAATCTTTAAGACCAATCAGAGCTGAGCACAAAGCTGTAAACTAGGAAAGTTCAAGTATTTGGGGGGAAAATTCTTAAATATAAGTATTAGACCAGATTTCCATCTCTAGGTGAAAGATCAGATAATTAAAGTCTTATCTTTTTCCAAAAGCTTTAGGAATCTTTCTTCTACTGAGGACTTTGGTTTCAGATGGGGGAAAGACAAAAAAGACCATCTTCTTGGACTTTCCATTAGTGTAAATTTGGGCCTTGTGGATTTGGGGAGGATGAGCCCTGCAGGCTAAGGACAGATTTTGGGTGGAAGTCAACCAATGTAAATATATATACCAACATATGTTTGGCCAAGCATGTCAGTAATTTATAATGTACTTATAAGACATTCCCTTCTCATTTTCTACTTTAACATCCTAGTTGAATGATACACAGAAATGTACCCTGTTAATCTCAGCAGGTTTGGGAGACCTGGAGAAACAAGCACGTCTGTTATTTTCCTGGTGTGGACTTAGACAAAGACAGCAGCAATGGCATTCCTACAGATGAGGAAAAAGAAGCTCAGAGAGGTAAACTGGCCCAAGGAAACACAGCTCATGAGTGGCAGGAGCAGGCATCCAACCCCATGTTTAACTTCTGCCTCTTTACAGCCAACTTCAGAAAAGGGTACTCTTTGAGCTGCATGGAACCATGACAGACACACCATAATGAACTGTCCCCTGCCTCCCCTGATAAACTGATTGTGATAAAATGGTTAGTTAATTCAGATCCCCCAAAAGTGTCAAATTTGACAGGAAAAATAAGGTCAGATCTCACTGGCTTAGAATGAATATCCTGGCTGAACTGATCTGTGTGGATGATCAATCCATTACAACTACAACAAACTCTCCATGGCCCTGGCACTCCCCGGTTCTTTCCTCCTTTCCAGGCATTAGACACATGATTTCACCTAAAAAAGTCAAGTTTTGAGCGGAGTTTATTAAACAATATGCTGGTTCAGCAGAAGGACTGACCAAGACAGAAAGTGATGACATATATACACATACATACATACATACGTTTACTCTCCTAAGTAACCAGAAAAAGTTTTGGATGAAAATAGGGCTTGAGAAATAAAATAAAGTTCCAGGGGAAAATATTCACTGAATTAAAATAATTTTCAGGTGGAGTGTTCGATCTTAGGATCTTGACAGTTTTTAAGTAGTTTATGCTAAGAATATAAACATTACACTGAATATACATGAAACAAGACAAATCTTGCTTATATACCTGAGAAACAGAATTTTAAAATTTAGAAAACCCTTTAGAGTGAAAGGAATCTGTTTACTTCTGGACAAGATCTCTGGATTAAGATATTTTCTTACTTTGAGTCATTTCTTCATTATTGCTCACAGCTGCTATTTGCTAAACAGAGTAGATATTTATTACTGGACTTCCCTGCATCCATTCTTCCTTGGTCAGTTTCCTCCACCTTGTTTTTCATTTTGGAACTATCACTTTCTCTCTTGGTCCTTACAGTTTGAGTAGAGCTGAGATTATCTGGTAGAGTAGAAATTATCTGCTACCATTTCCTGGTATCACCAAGGAGAGGAACGCTCTTTTCCAGCTATAAAATACAAGTCTTAAGCTGCCAGTGAGGAAAGGCTGGCTGAAAATGAAGCTAATTCAGAAAAAAAGAGAGTTGATAGGCAGAGGCAGACCATAACTTGAAGAATGGACTGGCTTCATGGGCATGCAACTTAAGGAGTTCACAGAGCTGTGTACTTGGAAGGGCCCTATCCTTGGTTTAAGGTGATGCTATCATCATTTTAAATATTCTTAGAATCTTCAATTGTCATTTTACAATATTTACTTTATCATATATCTATGTGTTACTCAAACCATCAATTATTATTTTTTGATGCCTTCAAAATAAGTTGCAAATATTAATGGGCCTTACCCATAAATACTTAATAGTTCATATAGTTAGCTAGAATTCAAATTTGTTTATGGACTTTTTAAAAGGTGAAATCAAGAAAAATCCAAAATCTTAAGGGTATCATTTAATCAGTTTTTTTAAATTAATTTTTATTAGAGTATAGTTGCTTTACAATGTTGTATTAGTTTCTGCTGTACAGCAACCTAAATGTCCATCAACAGAGGAATGGATAAACAAGACATGGTACATATACACAACAGAATATCACTCAGCCATAAAAAGGAATGAAACTGTATCATTTGCAGAGACATGGATGGACCTAGAGACTGTCATACAGAGTGAAGTAAATCAGAAAGAGAAAAACAAATATCGTATAAAATCACTTATATGTGTAATCTAGAAAAATCATACATTTGAATTTATTTGCAAAGCAGATAGAGACACAGATGTGAAGAACAAATGTATGGCTATCAAGGGGGGATGGGAGGGTGGGATGAACTGGGAGACTGGATTAGACATATTTCAGTTCAGTTCAGTCGCTCAGTCGTGTCCGACTCTTTGCGACCCCATGAATCAGAGCATGCCAGGCCTCCCTGTCCATCACTATATAAAATAGATAACTAATGAAAACCTTATGACCAACCTAGATAGCATATTCAAAAGCAGAGACATTACTTTGCCAACAAAGGTCCGTCTAGTCAAGGCTATGGTTTTTCCTGTGGTCATGTATGGATGTGAGTGGATGTGAGAGTTGGACTGTGAAGAAAGCTGAGTGCTGAAGAATTGATGCCTTTGAACTGTGGTGTTGGAGAAGACACTTGAGAGTCCCTTCGACTGCAAGGAGATCCAACCAGTCCATTCTGAAGGAGATCAGCCCTGGGATTTCTTTGGAAGGAATGATGCTAAAGCTGAAACTCCAGTACTTTGGCCACCACATGTGAAGAGTTGACTCATCGGAAAAGACTCTGATGCTGGGAGGGATTGGGGACAGGAGGAGAAGGGGATGACAGAGGATGAGATGGCTGGATGGCATCACTGACTCGATGGACATGAGTCTGAGTGAACTCCGGGAGTTGGTGATGGACAGGGAGGCCTGGCGTGCTGCGATTCATGGGGTCGCAAAGAGTCAGACACGACTGAGCCACTGAACTGAACTGAACTGATTGAAAACCTACTGTATAGCACAGAGAACTCTACTTAGTGCTTTGTGGTGACCTAAATGGGAAGGAAATCCAAAAAAGAGGAGCTATATGTATACATATAGCTGATTCATTTTGAAATTCTTAATAATTTTTGAACCAGGAGCCCTGTATTCATTTTGCACTAGGCCCCACAAATTATGTAGCCAGTCTTACCTAAATACCTTGGCAAGACCTCTAGATCCTGCCATGTCGGAAGTCAGACCTATCTTGGGACCTTTCAGTTGTATAAGCCTATAACATGTGCTCCTTTTTATATAAACGAGTTTGGGTTGAGATTTCTCTACATGCAATATAGTTCTGATTTGATAATATAACAACAATTAAATGATAATCCTTCCAACCTTCCACTCAATTCTAGAACAATTCTTCAACCAGCTCATAGATAATTATCCATCCTTTTTCTAAAACTCTTCAGTTGTGGAAAACTAACTACTTTGTAAGGTTGCCCATTTTCAAACAACTATAATATTCTTAAAGTTCTCCTTTTATTAACTTGTACTTATTAATTCTATTTCTAATCTCTAGAATTATTCAGATAAATTGTACCTCCTGCCACATGGCAGGATGTCAAATACTTAAAGACAGCTACAATCACATCCCTTAATAATTCACCATTAAGTTAGACCCAATCTCTTCCATTCTCCTTTTATGCAGTTTCCAAATCCTTGAACAGCTCATGTAATATCCAGACTGTTACCATCCACTGAATGTAAACTCCTACTGTGAACTACAATAGATTTCTTCCTTCCCTGGCTTTGGACGGAGCATGTCTATTTACACAGGCTAAAACAACATCACCTAAGGCAACTGGCTCCAGCCAAGCCACAAAGCTACTAAAGATCCCTTAGGACAGGGTCAGGCCAAGTCTCATCATTTTGCACTTGAACAACTGATCAAGTGCAGGAGTCAGTGAACAACAATGACAAAAACCCAACCCACTGCTGCTTTATGGTAAATTAAACTGTACTGGAACATAGCCATGCTCCATTTTTTACATCCTGTCTATGGCTGCTTTCATGTTACAACGGCAGAGTTGAAATTGGCTGGCCTGCAAAGTCAAAAATATTTATTATCTGGCTTTGTAGAGAACAAGTATGTCAAGCTCTGATTTACACCAACAATATAAGCATTTACATTTATTTTTGTTAGATTTTATTTCATTAGTTTGGGCCCTTCATTCTACTTTGGTAAGATTTCCTTTAACTTCATCAATATGTAACCTACATCTAAACTTTTTCATGTCACAGACAAATGGTCTCAAACAAAATTGTACTGTATTCCCTATCCCCAGTCTCTTTCTAAATTTTAATTGATGCATAATGATTTGAAATGGGTATTTTATTTAAAATTTTTGAAAAGTATTTATTTTTAATTGGAGGATAATTGCTTTACAATGTTGTATTGGTTTCTGCCATACATCAACATGAATCAGTCATAGGTATACATATGTCCCCTCCTTCTTGAGCCTCCCTCCCACCTCCCACCCGATCCCACCCATCTAGGTTGTGACAGAGTACTAGACTGAGCTCCCTGAATCATAGAGCAAATTCCCACTGGCTATCTATTTCACATATTTTAATATACACATTTCAATGCTGCTCTCTCAGTTTGCAATGGGCATTTTAGGTAACAAAGGAAATTACCCCTCACCCTTAATTCTAATCCAAAACATGGAGATCTAACACTGGCATTACCAGTTTCATTCTTAATTGGACAAGAAATATCAGAGTGGTGCTATCCACCACTGCTCCATGTTGACAGAAATGTTCTACACATCTGCATTGTCCAGGATGGTAACCACTGGCCATGTGCAGCTATTGAGGACTGGAAATATGACTAATTCAATTAAGAATTTCCATTTTTACTGTTACATAACTCACTGAATTGAAAATTAAATATAAATACGTACATGTGGCTAGTGGCTACTATGTTGGAAATGACAGCCTTAGAGAGTTAAGAACACTAAGCAGTAGTAAAGTTCCACGCTCTCTAAAGCAACTTTAGCTCTCTAAAGTTTTCTTGTTCAAGGCTCTTGCAGGGCTCACAAGAGAATTCCCTTATTTCTCCAGTAATCAACACCAACAGATGACCGGCAGGCTGAAGCCCATCTTGTCCATGATAATTAACAGCAAATGAGGGCTTTCAACTCAGCTCATGTTTGAAAGAATTCTGGGAAAGAAACAAATACATCATAAAAAGGGGCTAGGTTAGCAAGAAAGCAAGCAAACTAGAACACCACAGAAGCTACTTAGGAATTCATTAAGTTTTCATTTTACTACAAATTCTTTATTGAACATAGTAAATTCCTGGGTGGGCACTGAACTTTGTGGTTAGGACTAGGAATGAAAGCCAATTTGTTGGCCTAATTTACATGAAATCACTTCAGGAAGTGAGGCTGGATTCCTCATTCCTTGGTGAGTTCTTCCACCTAAGGTTTTGGGGTATCTCTTTCATGCATAAGAATCGCCATTACAGCATGTGGAACATATGGAAAACTGACCCTGTTCACAGGGGAGTCTGATGTGCAGCCACGATTTACAATCATGTCAGTAAATATTGATAGCTTGCAAATTTCTATCTTCCATCCAAATTACTCTCTTGAGATTCATATGCATCTATGCAACTGTGGTAGATTACAAAATATGGCCATGATTTTCCCTGTCTTGTGTGCAAAGACCCTTTGCAAGGTGCCTTTGTTGCTCTTCCCTTTAAGAAGGTGAAACTGAAAGTGTTAGTCGCTCAGTCATGTATGACTCTTTGCCACCCTATGGACAGAGGCTCCTCTGTCCATGGAATTCTCCAGGCAAGAATATTGTAGTGGGGTGCCATTCCCTTCTTTAGGGGAATCTTCCCGACCCAGGGATTGAACCAAGGTCTCCAGCATTGCAGGCAGATTCCTTACAGTCTAAGCCACCAGGGAAGCCCCTTCCCTTTAAGGGGATGAGTCAGTTTCCCAATCTCTCAAAGATGGGCTAGTCTTGGAAACTGCTTGGCCAAAAGACTGGCTAAAATGACACTGTGCGTCTTCCAAAGCCAGACCTACAAAGGCCTTGATTCTCCCTCCGCAGACCTGGAAAGCTGCCCTGAAACTATGAAAAGAAGCCAACATAGTGTCCCCTGCAGGATCAGAGACCACGTGGAGAAGAACCGAGGTGCCCTAGTCAACAGCCAAGAGCCTGAGGCACATAAGGCTCTCTCAGACCTTCTAGTCTCGCTGCTGTCCTGGATGGATGCAGCCATATGAGTGAGCTCAAGAAAACCAGCAGAGGAACTATTCAGAAAACCCACTGAATTGTGAGAAATAATAAATTGTTATTTTAAGCCAGTAAGTTTTAGGATGGTTTGTCACACAACAGTAGATAACAGAAGTTCCAGCTCTCTCCAGGACATCTCCAGGAGCATGTCTCAGAAGCACATCAAATTTACAAGTCCATTAGTCAATGCATGGCCAGCCCCTTCCAGGTTCCACAAGTCTTCCTTGATCTCCCACCCCCAGCCTGGCGAGGGGTCCTGGTAGATGCTTCTCTAGCTAGGACAAGGTATTACAAACTCCTGTACCTTCTCCTAGCTCTCAGGGCATGTACGTGTGCTCAGTTGCTCATGTCCAATTCTTTTCGATCCCATGGACTGTAGCCCACCAGGCTCCTCAGTCCATGGGATTCTCCAGCCAAGAATACTGGAGTAGGTTGCCATTTCCTCCTCCAGGAGATCTTCCTGACCCAGGGATCAAATTTGCGTCTCTTGTGTCTCCTGCATCCCCTGCAATGGTGGGTGGATTCTTTACTGCTGCACCACCTGGGAATCCCTAGCTCTCAGGGTATGCACTATGCTTGTTTCAGATCCTGTATTCCCAGCTCCTTGACTAGTATTTGGCACATACTAGATGCTTAATAACTATTTGTTAAATGGCAAATGAACAAATCATGGATTTAGAGACTTCAGCTATCTGGAAATACAGAGATGCAAAAATAACTAGTGGTCTGGGTGAGGTTGGGGAGTGGGAGTCGGTAAGGCAAGACAAACCCAAAAACAAGTTGTGAATTTGCCTAAAGCCTAGGGAATCTCATATTATACACATTTATAACAAACCTAGTGATGATATCGTGTAGATTATAGCAGCCATGACCTGAATGCTCATCAAGAAGGCCTAAATCAATTGATTAAAAATAAAATCACTCACAGTAGGCAAACTGAAAGGTAACATAAATGAAAATTCAGAAAAAGAAAGGAGACAAATGAAATTAACTACAAACAACAGACAGGAGAGGCAGGAAAAATATAGGACTCGGAGCTATTTGGTGTCTTGCCTTACTCAAAGTCCTCACCTAAGTCACCCTAAATGTCTCAACCAGCAGAAGAATGTAAGAGCAAGGAGGGTAGGGATTTTGGTCTCCTTTGTTCAGCGCTACACACCCAGCTCCTAGCACATCAGCGTTCAGTAAACATTTATGAATTGAATGAACAACCTTCAATTATCAAAGACAACACAGAACAGCTCAATTTCTAAAGTGAGAATGATCTGAGTCATTGGGAAAAGGTTAAAACATATTCATTACGCCAAGTTTAAGAACACAGGGCAGGAAGTAACGTATTGGAAAAAACTCTATTAAAATTGCTTTTCAAAGTTTGGACATATAAGCAGTACCATTCATTCATCTGAAAAATGTATGAACAAGGACAGACAGATAAGTGGAGTTAGGACGTGTCTATTTTACCTTGCATAGTGAAAACTAGAATGGTCTCTTACATTTTTTTGTATTTTCTACTCTGCCAAGCAAACCAGGTAGAAAACAATAAAACTGTAATGAATATTTTAAACCTTTTATTATGGAAATGTTCAAACATACATAAAAGTAAAGATAAGTTCATGCATCTCCATGTGACTATCACCCTGCTTCAATATCAGCCACTCTTGATCAACCTTGTTTCATGAAAATCACATCTACCTTACCTCCTCCACACTATACAAATATTTGGGGATGAATAATTGGTTTAAGAGCCAATTAATTGCTATCATCTATAATCTAGCAGGTGAAATTTCCAGATGTATTTGTATTTAATGGATACTAATTAATGGCATCTTTTCATTAGTGATTATTTCATCTAAGTCTATGAAGAATAACCCACTCATAATGGCTTTTTAAATTTTTTATTCCTTCATAGAAAACCAAATGTCATACTAAAATAAATGATTCATTTTTATTTTAATCAATTTTTTATTTGTTGCTCCCATTAAGTCATTTCTCTTCTCAAGCATCGGAGAAATTGTATTTTTCAAACATGACTATGGCAAATCACATAAAAGAAAATCATCTTATGGTTTACCCTTTCCCCTGGTTCAGTTCAGTCACTCAGTCGTGTCTGACTCTTTGCGATGCCATGGACTAAAGCATGCCAGCCTTCCTGTCCAACACCAACTCCCAGAGTCTACTCAAACTCATGTCCATTGAGTTGGCGATGCCATCCAACCCTTGTACTAGATGTTTTTAAATGCCACAATTCTATTTCCTGTGCCTTTTACAGATTATATATCCCAATTGTACTCTATTCTAATGTTCAGAATACAAAACATTGCTGTTTTGTAAGTAATTTTAGATACCAAATAATTCTAAAAGTTTAGAATATTTGAATCCAGTTTTGTTTTTGTTTTTTTTCTGATTTGTCTTCACAATCCCCAGACCTTCTGCCCCATTTTTAAATTTTTTTCTTTTTCATAATTTTTTTTTTTTTTTTACTTTACAGTATCACATTGGTTTTGCCATACACTGACATGAATCTGCCATGGGTGTACATGTGTTCCCCAACCTGAACCCCCCTCCCACCTCCCTCTGAATCCAGTTTTAAAGCAAACATAACACCAATCATTGTCTTGAAATACACTTGTGTAGTGAGGAAAATTTATCATCTCAAACATATTTTATGATCTAAAATTTTGATTTAAATTATTGAATGTAAACTAAATCTGACTTTGATTATACAGATTTAACATCACATCTAGTCCTATACTTACACAAACATTTTTTGAGAATAAACTTCGAGGAAATGCATAAAATTCTTAAACAACCTTTTTTCTTGGTTTGAAATCAGTGACTTCCCTACAGAACTTGGTATGTCACAGTATGTTGTTGTTTAGTCACTCAGTCGTATCAGATTCTTTGTGACACCATGGACTGCAGCATGCTAGGCCTCCCTGTCCTTCACCATCTCCTGGAGCTTGCTCAAACTCATGTCCATTGAGTCGGTGATGCCATCCAACCATCTATCTCATCCTCTGTCATCCCCTTTTCCTTCTGCCTTCAATCTTTCCCAGCATCAGGGTCTTTTCTAATAAGTCGGCTCTTTGCAGGTGACCAAAGTATTGGAACTTCAGCATCAGTCCTTCCAATGAATATTCAGGGTTGATTTCCTTTAGGATTGACTGGTTTAATCTCCTTGCAGTCCAAGGGACTCTCAAGAGTCTTCTCGAACATCACAGTTCAAAAGGATCAATTCTTCAGTGCCCAGACGTCTTTATGGTCTCACATCCATACATGACTACTGGAAAAACCATAGCTTTGACTAGACGGACCTTTGTTGGCAAACTAATGTCTCTGCTTTTTAATGCGCTGTCTGGATTGGTCATAGCTTTTCTTCCAAGGAACAAGCATCTTTTAATTTCATGGCTGCAGTCACCATCTGCGGTGATGTCACAGTATAGAAGAGATTAAAGCCAAGGAGTGGGAAGTATTTTGCCCATGGCTGGGTAAGAGGAATTATATTCACTAAAAATGTATTTCACAAGTACTCTGCGGCAGTGGCTCTCAGACTTTACTGTACATGGAAATCACCTGCGGTGTTTCTAAAAAATCCTGATGCCCAGGTCACAACTTGGACCAAATGATCTGGATCTCTAGAGATGCGACCAATACACACTGAAGCTGGCTTAACTCCCAGCAGCTCCAAAGGGCCAGTAGTGCACATGTCTTCCCAATTTTGTGTTCAGTGACAGTTGGTGTTGTGCGTGTGTGGTCAGTCACTCAGTTGTGGATGACTCTTTGCAATCCCATGGGCTGTAGCCTGCCAGGCTCCTCTGTCCATGGGATTTCCCAGGCAAGAATACTGGAGTGGGTTGCCATTTCCTTCTCCCAGGGGATCTTCCCAACCCAGGGATCAAACCTGGGTCTCCCACACTGCAGGCAGATTCTTTACCACTGAACCACCAGGGAAGCCCTTAATATGAATAACAGTCGCTAAGACATGTCTGACTCTTCTGCGACCCCATGGTCCTCTGTCCGTTGGATTTCTCAAGTTAGAGTACTGGAGTGGGTTGCCATTTCCTTCTCCAGGGGATCTTCCTGACTCAGGGATCAAACTCATGTCTCCTGCATTGGCAGGTGGATTCTTTACCACTATGCCACCTGGGAAGCCCATTACACTTATGTTAGTAGCTGTGAATTGGCAATGGTGGGAGTATTTACGTAACAGAAAGGGACAGACACTATAAATCAGAGCTCTTTATCTTCCAGGGAATCAACTGTTAACCATTTACCAGCATATCACTGGAGTAGGGACATGAGGGGTACATAAGTATCAGTATTTTTTTTTTCATTTCTTGTATGATATTATACATGTTTCCATGACACTCTCCCAAATCATCCCACCCTCTCCCTCTCCCACAGAGTCCAAAAGACTGTTGTAGACATCTGTGTCTCTTTTGCTATCTTGCATCAGCAGATGAATGGATAAGAAAGCTGTGGTACATATACACAATGGAGTATTACTCAGCCATTAAAAAGTATCAGTATTTTTTAAAGTTCCCCAGATGGTTTCAATGTGCAGCCAAGTTTGAGAAGCAGTTGTCTCTAGACATGGTGATCCTAAACTTGAAAGGTCATCAGAATCACTTGGAGGACTTGTTAAAATACTGGCTGCATTTCTGACCTAGTGGATCTGGGGTAGAGCTCCAGAAGCTGCATTTCTAACAGGTGAGGCTAAGGAAACCTGTCCAGGGACCACATTTTGAGAACCACCGGTTCAGGGCATTTAGTGAATGTGAACCAACTAACAAGTGCAACTATTAGCCCCAGAAATTGAGAGAAGGCAAAATCAATCCAGATAGATCACCTCTCACAATAAAAGCTGGGAAACAAGACCTAAATACTAGATATCTCTATTTATCCACACCTTTCATGTTCTGCCCATTCCTTATCACTTGCCCTCCATTCTCTGAGCACATTCATTCATTCATTCCTATCACCATCTTTTACTGAGTCTATATTATATGTCTGGTAGGATAGGACGTTAGAAATAAAAGATCAAGGAGACAAGATCTAGTCTAGAAGCTTACCTCCTGATTGGAAAGAGAAGCATCTAGATATTCAATCAGAGTAAGGCCTAGTAATTGTATCAAGGTTGGAGGACCACTGACTCAAGAGAATCATGACCAGATGTGACATGCCAGAGTAGCACCAAGAGTCCCTGAGGGAAGGAGGAGTTGGATTTGAGAGGAGGCGAGGGCCACTCTGCAATGAGTGACTTGAAATTATGTTTTAAAAAACTGAGAGATTGCTTACATCTTCTCCTGGCCATTTGGGCATCCAATACCCTGAGGAAAGTCAAAAAAGCTTTGGTTTTTGAAAACAGGGGCCAGCAAACTGCAGTCCACCAGCATATAGGGCCCACCACCCACATGAGAGGTGAGAATAGTTTCCAAATGGTGGAAAAAATACAATAATAATATTTTGTGACACATGAAATTTATATGAAATTCAAATTTCTGTGTCTATGAAGCAGTTCTATTGGTACACAGCCAAACTCATTCATTTACGAATTGTCTGTGGCTGTTTTCATGTGACAATGAGAGAGCTGAGTAGTTGTGACAGAGACTATGTGGTCAGCAAAGTTGGCCTTTACAGAAATGCTTGCTGAACCCCCTTCTAAAGGCTGAGCCTGTGAAGGTCTAGAGAAGCCTCTAAAGGATGAGGAAGAAGGGAGTGACCGAGGCCAAGAAGAGTTAGAGGCCCCCAACTGGTGGCTTCCACACTGAATGGAGCCCCAGAGACCCAGAGATCTGGTCTCAGCCCCAAAAGTAGCACATATCTTCTGGGACCATCTAGTGAGAGGCCACCAAGATCTGTGGCCTGTGTGCTTCAGGGAAGGTGCAGAGGCCAAGCTGACCAGGAGGAAGACAGGGCGTCAGCAAAGGCAGTCACTTTCAAACGCCAACCTAGGATTCGAGCATGGCAGCTGCAGTCATGACAAAATGAAGACCAGAGGCCCCACTTTAACAGTCCTGGCCTCCTTAACCCCAGGAATTCTAAATGAGCCTAAAGGTAGGAGCAGGGACTCTTTCCCCACCCCACGCACTCCACCTGTCAGGCAGGTGGTGGCAAAGCCAGTTTGAATTTGCTTTAGGAAAAGAAACAAATGTGGCATTTCCTGATGTACCTTAGTTCCCAATATTTTGTTCATACTTCAGATGCCCTTCTCTTCGCTTGGCTCTCCTTGAATTTGAATATCAAAGCCATTTTTCTTCCTGGTTCCACTGACATACGGCCAGAGGGGAAAGCTGGTGATCCCTGGAGCAAGATGTCTAAGCACACCTGTGGCCTCCGTCTCAGCACAGCATCCACTGTGGTTGGTTGCAAAGAGGCTATGCCGTGCTCCAAATATATCTGCTGGAGAACAGCCCAGATTTAATTTACTACTACACTCTGGGTGCAGGATCTGTTAATATCTTCCAATTACTTGCCTCATACAACATAGCTATTTTAAGCAGAAGTCACTTAAGGCTTCCTCATCATAGAAAACCTTCCCTTTTCCACAAACTTGTGGTCAGAGAAAAAGTCACAGAGACCTTGAGCTTGGATTCAGCCCACAGTTAGGATTTTGTATCTTTGGAAGCAGGAACTGCAGCAGTTTGAAGTTCTTCTGCGGAGAAAGGGAATATACGCTTTGGACAGAGGATGACTTTATTTGGCAAACGCTGCTTGAATGGGCTGTTCAGTTATGCAAATGTCAAGTGGAGACTATAATTAGTAAAGGAAAGGTTTGAAATGCTCCAACTGCAACAGTGGCTGATAAGAAAGCTGCTGTAGGTGGAGCCACACCCCTGTAGATAACGTCTGCCTTAAGAAAGATTTCTTATCAATGATGGATTTGGCTGTCCTTTGCTCACAGCTTCTAGATGCCATTTGTAGTCCTGGCTCACGGCCCTTTCAAACCCAGCCCCTGTGGGTCCTTCTCACCTTCCAAATCTCTGACTCTCCTCTTTCTAGCTCCTCTCCCAAGTCTCTGCTAACTGTTGATATGACTTTCTTTGTCTCCCCAAGTTCATGAACCCAAGGAGCCTCTGGGTTACCTTCAGTCATCGTGACTAGGTGCTGTGAGCTCCATGCTCATCAGCTTCATGGAGAACAGTTCAACCAGGTTTTGGCTCCTGAGTTTACAACAGCTTTTGCCTGGTTTTGTTGGGCTCTCAAAACTGAATCTGGAACCACTGTAAGCTTGCAAACCTGCCTTTTATCTCCAGTATCTTGCCAAGTTGTAAGGTAGCTCTTTCACTTGAACGGGTTCGAAGAACACACACCAGGCTCTCCTCTAAAGCGCAAATGACTTCTCTGCTATGTTTTTGCTGTGGGAAATGGCCTTGGCTCTTTCAAAGGCCTCAGGGAGCCCACCAAAGCAAAGTAGAGAGAAATCAAAAGCCTGGTTTCTCATTTTGAAAGCTGCTTATATAACCATATCTGGCATAAAGAAAAAAATAAAACTTACAGCCCAAACTGGGATGTACCATCAGTAGAAAAGCCCTGAGGTAAACCTGTGGTCCTTATGTAGCACATTTCAAGGCTGGCTGCTCTTGTTAGTGCTCCCCCCTGCACCCCCACCCCACTCCCTGCCCCCGTGCTGGTTTGAATCATTTGTTTTTCAGTTTATGGGGTCTCATTCAACAAGGAAAGGGATTCCCTAGTGGCTCAGAGGGTAAAGGGTTTGCCTACAATGCAGGAGACCTGGGTTCAATCCCGGTGTCGGCAAGATCCCCCGGAGAAGGAAATGGCAACCCACTCCAGTGTTCTTGCCTGGAAAATCCCATGGACAGAGGAGCCTGGTGGGCTACAGTCCATGGGGTTGCACACAACTCAGCGACTAAACAACAGCATCCACAAGGAGAGTTACAGAAATTAGCAGCCCTTCCTCCATTGTACTTGGGGTTACATAGTATTATGACCCCAATTGCCAGGGAAATACAAAAGGGATTAGTGAAGTGAAGTCACTCAGTCGTGTCCTACTCTTTGCAACCCCATGGTTGCAACCTACCAGGTTCCTCCGTCCATGGGATTTTCCAGGCAAGAGTACTGGAGTGGGTTGCCATTTCCTTCTCCAGGGGATCTTCCCGACCCAGGGATCGAACCCAGGTCTCCTAACCTTCTGAGCCACCAGGGAAGCCCACAAAAGGGATACCTAGACCCCAAATGCTGGGTGTCCTGAAATTCAGAAGAAAAGGCCCTCAGATGCTTTCTAATCACCATTTGCTGTGAGAAACTTTTCTGCAGTGTAACCCCAGCAGCTAGAAATCTGAGACCCAGTGGAAACAGCTGCTCATTAGACCCAACTCTTTTGAATCACACCAGAGAATAGAAAGCCACACAAAGAATGATCTCAGCCTGTTAACCCACCAAGGAGTTTCCAGACATTCACAAGACACTGAAGTTACACACAGGAGACAGGAGAGGGATTAGTTAAATCATGAAGTTCCCAGTCGGATCCTGTGGCTGCTCAGATGGGAACTGGGTTTAAACTCCAGGGCCGAGCTACCTTGGCCCAGGGAGCAGAGCGCCAGTCAGCACTGGGCATGGCTGCTATCAATCCAAATAACTGTGGCCCCTGGAAGAGTGCAGAGGGTTAAAATTCAGACACTCACGAAGACTGTTTCCATGCAGTTTCACTTTGAGTCTTGGTAAGAAGTATATTTAGCTTGATCAAGTAAAGCAAAGAATGAGCAGGACATTTCAAGTTGCAAAAGACCTACAGAAACACGTGACTGCATCCTCCTTCTCTTCCCTCAGCTAACCAGAATCTGAGCCGCTCCCCACCTGGTGGGAAAAAAACAAGCTAACATATTTGCATGAATTTTCTGACGCACAGGCCTTTCACATTTTCAAGTCTCCTGGTTCATTTTATAATATATGGCATTTTGGAATCTCTGCTTTCCCAAAGAAAGTATAATTGGTTGATTATTCTCAGGGTTATGATTGGACAATCACAATTCCTCACCATTTCAGCCAAAATCTATGTAAATTCTATTTGAGGAAGTAGAGAGGAGACATCACAGAGGCTGAAAAAGATTTCTGTTGAAAATTTCTAGGACTATCAAGAAAGGGTCTGCATCAAAGCACAAAGCAGCTTGGAAGAAAATCCTAGAGGCAATAATGAAGTACTCATTCAAGAAATGCTGCATCACCAGTGCTTTCCATGGCATCGAGGAAAATATTTTGTGGAAAATCATGGACATCAATTACTGCATTGAAAATGATCCATACAGGTCGAGCTCTATGTTTTATATGTACAAAAGTTTGAGGAATACCTTAACTAAGTTGTTTGCTGATATTTCACTTTTTTGTATGCACCAGAGTATAATATGGTTAAAATCTATGCTGAACTCTAAAAGCTCAAGAAATAGAAAAGTATTATAAAGCAATATATACAAGGGCTTGCCAAACTCTTTCTGTAAAGGGCCAGACAGTAAATATTTTCAGCTCTGTGGACCATTCAGTCCACTACTGCAACTATCCATCTCTGACACTGTAGCAGAAAATCAGCCACAGACAACATGTAAATGAATGGGTGTGGCTGTGTGACAATAAAACTTTATTTTAAAAAAACAGGCACTGGGCCAGATTTGACTTAAGGCCAATTTGCCAACCTATGATCAAAGTGATAAAACACGATGTCTTCATTTCCTAGTGGACACATAGAGAAATGTCTGGCAATTGATGAAGTCAGATTCCATGAAATTTGATATATATGCCAATGATACCAAATGTTGCCCAATTGGGGAAAATCCCAACATCTTTGTTTCCCACCACCTCTGTCCTTCCAGTTCAGGGGGATCATACGTATGAAGTGCTTCCCCTTTGTTCTAGATTTCACTAGTCACCACTTACTTAAGTAATCTTCTCACATATCCACATTCCTAGCCTTCTTATTACTTTCTCTTCTAACATTCTTGTCTACTGGCATTAGAAAGCTACCTCCATGTGATGAAAATGCAAGCCTCATCATGAATAATAAGTTTAATAGTTGTATTAGGGATGTTCTTTGTCAAAGAAGATGAAAGAAACACTTTGAAGTGAAAGAAAGTAATAAAGAATCAGTGTCTTTACCTTCTAAAATTCTCAATATGGTGCAAAATAACTTTCAGAAAGTGACATCTCCTTACTCTCTAATAAAATCTATTCCCCCTGCTTCAACATGAGCATTTAAAAGGCTCCCTAAGTTTTATTCTCGTGCTGTTTTGTCTTTGATGGCATCACAACAAGGCTGTGCACTGTTCATGTAAGTTGCATGCATATGGTATTCTAATCACACCGCAGGTTAGAGAATTTTTTTTCAATCTAGCTTTGAATTTCTATTACCAGGAGAGGCTATTTGCCATAATGAAGTAACCCCAAGCCCAAAGTATCAGTGGCTTAACTCAGCTGAAGTCAGTTTTCCCTATCCCAGTCCAGGAAATTATAAAGGGGTGGGAGAGGTGTGTGGGTGTGTTGGTGTGTTTTGTTCTGCATAGTTTCAGGGTCCCAGGCATCTTCCATCTGTGAGTTCTGCCTCCTCTAAGCCTTTAGACCAGGAATGCTCAATAGTGTCAGTGCTGACTTTCTAGACCAGCTCATTCTTTGTTGTAGGGTGCTGTCCTGTGCACTGAAGGGTATTTAGCAGCATCCCTGGCCTCTACCCATTAGATACCAGTAACACCCCCCACTCCATTGTGACAAATAAAAATGATGTCTCCAGATACTGCCAAATGCCCTTCAGGGCTACAACAGTCCTTCTCCACATTGAGAACCAGGAACTTACTCAAAAAGATTATCATCACTCATCAGAGATTATGTGTTCTATTTATTCCTGGGAGACTAAATTTATATTTAAAAGTTTTTAAAATATGAAATCAAGTTATCTTTGTTCAGGTAGTACACATGGAACGTGATTCCAATAGCTGTTGGACACAGGGTTCTTCAGCTGGAAAGTCCATTATATCATCTTCCCATAAAAAGCAAGTGCCCTGTTCATCTGCCTTGAATTATTTCACATGCATTTCAGAACCATTTCACTGGCCACAGGATCAAATGCCATCCATGAGTCACAAAATAAGCCTTTAAAAGCCTGAGTGAAATGGGTTCCCTTGGGAGTTTTTCCAGACCCCAGGAGGTACCCCTTGATATTCATTCCCTCTCCCTTTAAAAATCCACTATTCTACCAGTTTTGCTCCAAAGGAAGGCAACAGGCTATGCACAAAACCACTTGCACAACTGAAACAAAATCCCACGAGATTGTGAAAATGACTCTTAAAGCCAAATGCTGGGACCCCTAATAATTACTTACATTATCCTAATTCCCTTGAAACAGTACTACCTCTCATTCTTGCTGATGCAAAGCTGCTAAAAAGTAATCAAAGACAGGTCCGGGTCTTTTGGATGTACCCATCAACGTTTAGTGGTTACTTAGGAAAGAGTAGTATAATTACAACTGATAGGTTTTCCCTACAACTGGCACATGCTAGAGCCCTTGAAGTCATTTTTTGGAAAGTGCTGTCTTAGAGGAAAAAGGAATAGTGCACTGGCAAGTATAAACATGCACTAAAACCCTCATGGCTACAATTTGCCTAGGTCAGGAGACTTAGAGTGAAGACCGCTATCAAAATCAAACTTTGAAACCACAAGGTCTCAAGCACCACTTTTTTTCCTCCTCTCCCCCCCACCAAAAAAAAAAAGAAAAAAAAACACTGGAAGCAATAAACCCAATTGCGAAAAAATTATGACAATCAAGAATGATCAAATAATAGCCACCAAAGTGAAAACAGTAACTATATAAAGTCTTATCACTTTGCCGACAAAGGTCTGTATAGTCAAAGCTATGGTTTTTCCAAGAGTCATGTACAGATGTGAGAGGTGGACCATAAAGAAGGCTGGGCACCAAAGAATTGATGCTTTTTCAATTGTGGTGCTGGAGAAGACTCTTGAGAGTTCCTTGGACAGCAAGGAGATCAAACCAGTCAATCCTAAAGGAAATCAACCCTCAATATTCATTGGAAGGACTGATGCTGAAGCTCCAATACTTTGGCCACCTGAAGCGAAGAGCCAGCTCATTTGAAAACACCATGATGCTGGGAAAGATTGAGGGCAGGAGGAGAAGGGGGCGACAGAGGATGAGATGATTGAATAATATCACCAACTCAATGAACACGAATTTGAGCAAACTCAGGGAGATAGTAAAGGACAGGGAAGCCTGGCATGCTGCAGTTCCTGGGGTCGCAAAGAGTCAGACATGATTCAGCAACTGAACAGCAAGAGTGGGAAAACATGGAGAGAAACACTACTCCAGAGGAGAAGGCATAATTGGAATAGTTTATCTTGCTCAAAGTCCTGGGAAAATCTCACCAACAAATATCATTAGATTCTAGATATCTCTGTTGCACGCCACTTACATACCGGGGAGGCCAAAATCCCTAATTGGAACCTAATGGCTCCATTTATCATTTGAAAACCACCTTCTAACAACCATCTATTTCCTTTTTGCCAGAGCACCAAAATATGCCCTCTCTCCCCTCCTTTCTCCTCCTTTCATGATGTGTGACCTGAGGAGGAGGCATCAAAAGATGTGACCAGTGAGAAATTCAAAATAAGATGAAGAAACATTTTTACTTAACAGGATGAATCTGGACATTTCAGTAGTGGAAAAATTCACAAAGGTGAAGAATGTAGCTGGATAAGGTCTAAGCTCATTGTAACATTGGAAGGTAGAGAGGAAAAGAAATCTATCAAATGTCACCAATTTGCAACATAAGCAGATTGTGTGCTCGGTCAAGAAGGAATCTCCCTGACCTGAAAATGCCATGTTCACCACAGGGAAGGGGACATACCACCCGCTAGGGGTGGAAGTGGAGGAGTCTTACCAAGTTTGCCTGGGACTAAATCCCAGATGCTGCTGTCAGGGTGTCTGTGGTGGGCAGTGAATTCCAAAGCATATGTCATCACCACTGTGACTCACTGTTACACAGACTAATCTACCCTGGCACTCGTGGTCCTCAGTTTCAAGGGCACTAATTGTAAATGTCATTGAAAACGATAAACAGGAAGCAAGTCACCAAAAATAATGCATCTGCTTAAAGAACAGTCTGGATTCGATTTACTATTGCACTGTGAGTGGGGAATCTGGTCTTCCAGCTTATTCGCCTCACATAACCACATCTGTTCCAAGGAGAAGGTGCTGCAGTAATTACAAAGCCTCTGTTCCTACAACGCTCTTTATCTTGTTCTTAGAAACCACCAGCACCTTTCATTGGGGCTTGCTATGGTGTTACCCAAAATGGACCACACAACTCCACCTAATTAATTTTGAGTTCTACATTGTTCCCAACTGGATAAACATTGTTAAATATGAGAAACCTGTTCCCACTTTAGAGTTCATTATACATGCCACTAAGAATTCCTAATCAGACCCTCCAACAATGATTCCAAGAAGAAAATAACTAGTTTTACCTGCAATTTCAGATTACTTCTACAATGCAGATTTTTTTATGTTCTCTAACATCTCGTGACAGCTTCTGTTCTTTGGAGTAGACTGCATGCATTCTAACAAAATGTACAAAGGCAGTATAGGTTCAAAGGAAAGAAGGGAATATGTAATGGGATGGTTGTCTAGACAGAAGGTTACTTGTGATTTTTGGAAAGACTAATTGCTCTATTTCCTTTGGTGGTGACGATAAAAATCATACTGCATTAAAGAGAGGGAAGAAACCACTTTCATTAATACCCACATTGTTGGAAGTGACACTATTACCTCTGGAAATACATAAAATATGACAAATAATATAAATATTGTCTTTGCTATAACATAGCGTTATTATTTAAAAAGGCAGCTCCGTGTGATCAGAGGAGGCAAACGACGACAGCACATCAGAGTGGCATTCATTTCTGCCGTACACGAAGGAGTTACAAGTGGGGACTCTGAAGTGATGGTCAGATCCCGAGTCAGCTTCCTCCTGAGGTAAGTTAGTTACTGAACCTCTCTGATCCTCAGTGGCCCCCTCTGTAAAGCAGGACTAACAATACAAGCTATCTCATTAAGTTGTTGTGAAAATTAAATACCAGAGTTACTGCTAAGAAAATGCTTATCAAAGTGCCTGAGACACAGTGAGTCCTCAATACATTTTAGGTAGTTGTGGGAGTAGAAGCAACAGTGGCGACAGCAGTAGTCATGATAGCAGTAGTAGCAGTATTTTAGTATTAATAGTAGTAGTAGCAGCTGGAGTAATATAAGAGAGTAGTTAGGAATAATATTGGGCTTCCCAGGCGGCACCATGGTAAAGAACTCGCCTGCCAACGCAGAAGACACAAGAGACTTGGTTCGATCTCTGGGTTGGGAAGATTCCCCGGAGAAGGGAATGGCAACCCACTTCAGGATTCTTGCCTAGGAAATCCCCTGGCAGGCTACAGTCCATGGGGTTGCAAAGAGTTGGACACGACTGAGCACATAACATGCACAGGAATAATATTATCTGTAAGTTTTGGAAGTGGAAAAATCATTACTAATATAAATATTAAGATATGGTATTTGTAAAACTGCAGAACTAAATAATATTACTATTACTGGTAATATCCCTGGTGGCTCAGATGGTAAAGAATCTGCCTGCAATGCAGGAGACCTGGGTTCGACGACTAGGTTGGGAAGATCCTCTGGAGAAGGGAATGGCTATGCACTCCAGTATTCTTGACTGGGAAATTTCAAGGACAGAGGAGCCTGGCAGGCCACAGTCCATGGGGTCACAGAGTCAAATGTGACTGAGTGACTAATACTTTCACTTTTTTCACTTTAATATTAACATTTCTAACAATAGCATTGGTGGTTGGCAACATAAAGAGCACTGCTATTACCAGTACTCATAATTATACTAATAATCTAGGCCCTGAAAATCACTGCACAGGCAATAAAAATAATGCAATATAAAATTGGTCTATTTTGTACCAGAAATTATCATTTACTTTGGACGTGGGGGTATTCCAAAGACCGTGATATTCCACCTTCCTTTCAAAGAAGATAATTGTATCCTGGAGCAATATTAGGAAAAAAGAGTCTCATCTTCATGTAGATAAAAGGGAATGAAAGCCACAGAGAAATCATTAAAGTAGGGGTTATTTATGACTTATGTTGATTACCAATGAGGAGGAAAGGTTGCTCTGAAAAGAATACAGATCTGAAACAGACAACAGAAATGAGCTTATTACTCTAGCAATAAGAGTTTCCAAATTACAGCTAATTCTTGACTATCTAGATGCAAGTGACCTGGTTTGAGAATGGTGGTGGTCAAAAACATATAGCCACATATAAGAAGATCTACACCAATTGGCAGGTGGCGCTAGTGGCAAAGAACCTGCCTGCCAATGCAGGAGACATAAGAAACTCAGTTTCAGTCCCTGGGTGGGGAAGATGATCCCCTGGAGGAGGAAATGGCAACCCACTCCAGTATTCTTGCCTGGAGAATCCCATGGATAGAGGAGCCTGGCGGGCTCCAGTCCATATGGTTGCAGAGTTGGACACAACTGAAGTGACTTTTATGCATGCATATGAATTAGAACTTTATTACCAAGAACAGAAGCCACTTGGTGTCTACCTATAACTATCTGCACTATTCTGGTACAGCCAGTTCTTCAAACTCATACTCCTCGCTTTGTAAATGTGAATTTGTTTCAGCGGGACTGATACATTAGGGAACTATTTGAGGACAATGCAAATTTCCTGTTTCCTGATGCACCATTTCATTGAGGAGAAGGACCATGAATTAAGAAAATTGCATGCAGCTGAACAGAGCCACATAGGATCCCACAAAATGTGCTCAGACCCCCCCCCTCAAGGTGTACAGCTCCCTCAGTTCACAGGTCCTCACCTGCTGGTGCAACCTCCATCCTGATTTCAGATCGCCTTCCTCCACATGTACAGGCCAGCTTCAGGGCCTTTTGAGGGAAAGTGACATATGTATTGTAGTATTTATGTATTCCCTAACTACTTAGCATGTGCTGGCATTTTTATGAAGTTCTTATCTTTTTTTTTTAAACCGTGTCCTGACAATGTGTTTTTTTAATATTTTAAGTGCCATGCTCTTCACCCGTTTTCTCCACAAGCCTGGCGGGATTTTATTACATGATCTTGCAATTGCACTATAATTTCAAGAACACATATGTCACATCCACATCTTCCTCAGCCTAAGAGAGAGACCTTACTGCTAAATGTCTATAACAGAATATAGAGCATGGAGACACGCTGTGGTGGCCCAGGGCAATGGTCAGGAGAACGGAAGCAGTCCCAAAATCAAGATTTTTCTCACCCCTGGGATGAGGACAAAGTACTGAGAAGACAGGGAGCTCTCACTCAAGAATGAAGGGTAAGAACAGTGACAATGCTCTTGGAATTTCAGAACGGACTCTGCGGCAGAGACTGGCCAGCTGGCCACCAGACCAGTTTTTTCTCTTTATGATACCTATGAAACTACAATTCCCAGTGTCTCTTGTGGTTAGATCAGCCTCACAATGTGTTCTCACCTATGGATGAGAGCAGAGGGGATACATGTGCCTTCTTGTTCACTCTGCCTTCCTTTCAAATTCAGCCTGCTTTATGCACACAAACATGACGTCTTGGAAGATACATACCGAAGATCATACTGAAGACGACAGATGCAAAAACAGAAGGAACTTAGGTCCCTACATCACCACTTGCACAATAGGGAAGAACAAATCTGACTCCATATTAGATCTGTTTCTTTTACTGTAACCTTTATATTCTGTTGCTTTTGCTTCTTCAGAGTGTTGCCTATAGGACTTCCCTATAGGTGGTCCAGTGATTAAGAATCTGCCTGCCAATGCAGGGGACACAGGTTCAATCCCTGGTCTTGGAAAATTCCACATATGGTGGGACAATTAAGACCATGTGCCACAGTAAGAGAAGGCCCCGCACAGCCAACTAGGGAAAGCCTGCTCACAGCAATGAAGATCCAGCACAGGCAAAAATAATTTTTTTAAAAAGGCCAAAAAAAGAGAATTATCCCTATGGCCTGAATATATAGGACAGCCCATTCTCAAGACTCTGACCTTTAAAAGTGTAACTTTTCCTTCATATAAAGATAAAAAGTTGCAGAACAAAGAATAACATTTGGCTAGTTGGAAATTTACAGGAACATTGTGATCTGAGCTATGAGGACAGATGCAAGAACAAAGGATTCCAACACCAAGAAGTTTGCCTCAACCAACCATGCTCCTCCTTTATCTTGCTTTAAAATGTTTTCATGAAACCCTTCAGGGAGTTCGGGGTTTTGAGGGCATGAGCCACCCATCTCCTTGCATGACCCTGCAATAAACCTTTTCTGCTCCAAACTCCTACTTTTCGTTTTGCTAGGCCTCACTGTGAGTTGCACACACAAATTTGCATTTGGTAACACTTGGAAGAGAGCAAGACATAAAGGATTCTGGTATTAGAGATATCACACAATTTGGAGTTATTTTGTTAAGCAGCTTTACCTTAACTTATTAAATCCAGACAGACTGGCCAACATGTCCTGCTGCTGCTGCTGCTATGTCGCTTCAGTCGTGTCCAACTCTGTGCGACCCCAGAGACAGCAGCCCACCAGGCTCCCCTGTCCCTGGGATTCTCCAGGCAAGAATACTGGAGTGGGTTGCCATTTCCTTCTCCAATGCATGAAAGTGAAAAGTGAAAGTGAAGTTGCTCAGTTGTGTCCGACTCTTAGCGACCCCATGGACTGCAGCCTACCAGGCTCCTCCCTCCATGGGATTTTCCAGGCAAGAGTACTGGAGTGGGTTGCCATGTCCTTCTCCAATGCATGCATGCATGCTAAGTCACTTCAGTTGTGGCCAACTCTGTGTGACCCTATAGACGGCAGCCCACCAAGCTCTTCTGTCCACAGGATTCTTTAGGCAAGAATACTGCAGTGGGTTGCCGTTTCCTTCTCCCCACATGTTCTGGTCTAGCTTAAATGTTAAAAGGTTAATACAGGAGCACTGTCCGGAGTGTTTAAGAAGTGTATGCCTTGGGTGGACAACAAAGTCCTACTGTATAGCAGAGGGAGCTATATTCAATGTTCTGGGATAGACCATAATGGAAAAAAATATAAAAAAGAATGTGTGTATATATATCTATATATATGTATGTGTGCATATAACTGAGTCACTTTGTTGTACAGCAGAAATGAACACTGTAAATCAACTATACTTCAATTAAAAAAATAAATTTTAAAAAGTCATGCCTTTTCTATGCAACAGCTTCTCTACTATGTAGGGGTTATATAATGTTGAACAAGGCCCTCTCTCCTTTCAAGGAATCTACAGTCTAGCAAGAAGAGAGAGAAACATGAGTGACCATAAAAGATATTACACAGGCAGCAATTCTACTCTAAGGAATATGCACAAGAGAAATCTGTTCATCAGATCATCCTAAGAAGGCATAAGAACAATCAGGACAGCTCTGTTCAATATAAAAATGGAAAATTCCCCAAATAGTCATTAAACCAGAATGGATAAATAAATTGGGGGCCTTCATGTAATGAATACTCTACAGCAAGGAGAATAAGCAGACTACCACCGCATATGAGCATAAGTGAGTCTCACAAATGTTACTGAAGTGAAAGAAGCCAGACATATCCACATAGTACAATTTAAACTAAGTTCAAAGACTTAGTTCAGCCAAATGAACTGACAGTGACAGAGGTCAGGATAGTGACTAACTTCAGGAAAAGGATCTAAGGAGGGCCACTGGACTTCAAGTTGTATCCTAATTCTTGAAGTGGGTGGTGGTTACATGGGTGCATTCAGTTTATGAAAACTCAATGAATCTACACACTTACGATGCAATTGTTCATGACTATCATGCTTCAATAAACAGCTAACAAAATCACAAATGTTACTGATGTCAGGACAGCAGTTTGAAGAAGGTACCTCAGAGACTCAAAGATTCAACGTGTCCACAGAGTCAACTCACTCATTTAGGCAAGTGAGAGACAAAGAGTTTTTTGGTGGGATGTTTACTACTATTGGGGCTTCCTTTGTGGCTGAGCTAGTAAAGAATCTGCCTGCAATGCTGGAAACCTGGGTTCGATCCCTGGGTTGGGAAGATCCCCTGGAGAAGGGAAAGGCTACCCACTCCAGTATTCTGGCCTGGAGAATTCCACGGACTGTATAGTCCATGGGGTAGCAAAGAGTCAGACACGACTGAGTGACTTTCACTTTCACTTACTACTATTGAGAACTTATGCCTGCTTCCTCATCTTGCAACCCAGTCCAATAACCTCCAATTCAAACAGCAAATTTTTTTATTTACTACCTAAGTGCACCCTCAAGCCTTAGGAGTCCTCAGGAGTCATATTTTTACAGATACTAAAAACTGTACAAGCAGAATTACGGGAGAAATGGATTTCTCTGCTAAAGAGAACATGAATTTTTTTTTTTCCAGTAAATCTCTCCTTGCCTACCCTCCCTCTTTTCCTCCCTCCTCCTCCTCATTTTTGCCCTCTCACCCTCTATCTACACACACGAGCACATGCACATACGTATGTACATACATATACAGGAGAACCTACAAGATTCTAATGCAGTCACACCTCTTGACTCACTGAGGCAACCAACAGCTGTAGAGTTCAACAGGCTTATGCCACTCCAGATGCAAAAGAAGACTCTCTGCCCATCAGGTCCTGTCATGGAATCAGTACATGGCTCAATCTCCAGGGTTCACCATTTCTGTATTGGTTGATGTGTATTACTTACAGCCCTTTCAGGACTGAAACCATCTTAGACTAGATCAAGAAAAAACAAAACTGTGGCCTGTATAAGTAAACCCACCAAGGTATACTAGCTCCTGGCATGGCTGGATTCAGAGCTCAGATGCAATGAGAATCCTTTTTCCCAGCCTCTTACTAGATGCTGACTCAAACTTTCAGCCAGAGGTCCCCTGGGACTGGCACATATGGCTACAGGACGTTTTGGGATTACATTTTTTAAAGCCCATCTTCATCGAAGAACAAAGTACTTCCCTGCCAGCTCAGTTCAAAAAGCTCTGGGTGAGAGCTCTCATTGGCTTGGTCTGGGTCACAAGGGCTGAAAATCAGCAGCCACTCATGGATATTATGGCTGGCATGGGGAAAGAGAAGCTCCCAAAGGAAGAGAAGGGATGTTCCAAGAAGGAGGAGGAGTCCCAGAAGTGGAAAAATCACACATCTACAACCCCGGTATTTTTCAAACCTGGGCTGCTACTTACATAGGGCAGGGGGTCATGAAAATAATCCCTGGGTTGCAATCAGCAGAAATTAAAAATGAAAAAGGATAAACAGAACAGAATCAGACTTTACCCAACTCAGTATTACTTTGTGAAACTTTTGTTTTAATTATGGCTATGTGTGTATGGTGTATGTGTGTACTGGGTAACAATGGAAAAATTTCTTACTGTGGGTTTTGGTTTTAAAAAATCAGAGTAGTACAATACTCTAGGCAATCATCAAACATCAGATCTGTTTAACATCTATGCACACACACCTACCCACTCCTGGGAATACTTAGTGGATATTTCATGCCTATCCCCATATCTTCATTTAATGTGATTATGGCTATAGATAATACAAAAAAAGTTTAGCTGAGACATTTTTATTATGAACCATTACACCTTATCCAATCAATAAGAAGATGTTTAGGCATAAGAAATGCATGATTGTAAAATTCTTTTCAGTGACACCCAAACAAAAGAGCCTAATAAATTAATTGGTTTTAGCATAAATACCAAGGAAAATTACTTTCAATTTACTTAATTGTTTATAATTATCTTTATAACCTTACTTTCAATCATATGATTAATACATTCTTGTTGGAAATAATGTGTTCGTTACAGAACAGCATGAAAGAAAAGATCATTTTACTGAAATCCTGTCATATAAGAAACACAGAGAAGCACACTCCCCACTCACAGAAAACTCTGGCCCTATGAGCTCTTCCTCATGAGGGCAACCACTGTCATCAGCTGATGAGTCAGTCGGTAATTACTAGGTATCCATGTAACCATCCCTTTCTGGAGATCAATTTAGCAAATCCTCCCTATTCTCCAGAGCTGGCCTAACCAACAGTTATTTCCTCTCCTTCTTTCCTCCCAGTGTCTCAGTTTTGCAGAGGCATCAGATGGCTCTGTGCAGGGCTGGGGGTGGGATGGGGGTAGTGGGAGCTGAGGTCCTCTCCCACACTAGAAACTAACTTTGAATTCATAGAAGCCAGTGCTATTTTGAGTGAGACAGCTCTTCATTATACAGAACTGTTTTGCTCATGTTAGGATGTATCACTGGTTCCTTCCTGCTGTATGCCCATAGAAACCCTGCACCCAACACTACAAACAGTTGGCACACTCAGGGTCATTGCCCATCAGTTGCCTGCCAGTTGAAAACCACTGGTTAGAGAAGCAGGGGTCAGCAAACTTTTTCTATAAAGGGCCACTTGGTAAATATTTTAAGCTTTGTGGGCCACACAGTTTCTGTTGCAACTACTCAACTCAGTCACTACAGTACAAAAGCAACCATAAATTTTTTGAATGGGCATGGGTGTTCTAATAAAACTTTATTTACAAAACATATC
Organism: Bos mutus; assembly: GCF_027580195.1. Lineage (NCBI taxonomy): Eukaryota > Metazoa > Chordata > Mammalia > Artiodactyla > Bovidae > Bos > Bos mutus. The sequence goes on from NC_091646.1 coordinate 111,599,968, forward strand.
CTAGGCTGTATTTGGTCCACTAGTCATGGTTTGCCAATGTCCACAAGTCTAAACCAGCCAAGCCGATTCCCCAAACCAAGCAGATTTAAGAAAGACATGAGATATCATGATAACTCTGGATAATGCAAGATCAAGGGACTCTGCTATGAGGTTTCAGGGAGAGTTTTCCACACTCCCAAATAAGGGAGGCATTGCAGAAACATATTCTGCCCCTCCTTCATCTTTAGCTTTTTTGGTGTAAAGATATCATAGCTGGAGCTACTGTAGTCACTTTGCAACCATAAGAAGTGCAGTCTACATGCTGAGATGGCACATGAGAAAAAACAACAAAACCCAGAGCCCAGGAATCCAGTTAACCAACACTAAAATGGCCCTATCTCTGAATTCTTATGTGAGAAAATAAATTCTCCTCCTCTTTAAGCTATGTTAGTTGTGTTTTCTATTACATGCTGATGACAGTATCTTAACAAATACACGTTGATCATAAAGCAGTAAGAGTCATACATTAATTTCTACTGGCATATGAGTACAGTGTCTACATTGACACTTGTTAGCTACCTCCAAAATTCAAGTGTTTATTCTGCAAACAATAGCCTTTTTGTTGTTCTCCAAGTACAGTTCTGAATAAAAGAGAAAATACAAGAGAATAACTATATGTTGATTGCTTCTTCAACATCTTTCCCCTTCTTTCTCCATGATACTGGAACCCTGATTCTGAGCATTAGGCTCTCTGGGAAGGTGAGCCATAAATGAACATCTCATTGCCCTTTGCTAGATGTGGCCATGTGATCCATTCTAGTCAAGGAGATTCTAAAGGGAGAAAGTCAGCTTCTGCAAAAGATGTTCCTCCATGATTTAAAAAAAGAAAAAAAGAGCCACACAAGGAAAACACCTCACAGTGCCCCAGCACTTGCTGTTTCCTTTCTCTGAGCCCAGTCATGTTATGATATGATGCCTGGAGCTGTAGCAACCACTTTACACCATGAGGTAATAAGCATGACACTGGTGAAGCAGAAAGAAGGAAAGAGCTTGAGGAAAGCCCAACCTAGGAATTATCTCCCTCTAGAAATATATTGTTTAAGCCAAAGTTATTCAAGTATTCTTTTACTTGCAGCTAAAATATCTTGACCAATAAACAGATAATAAGAAAGGATGACATTTTTAACTGTAAAACACAGAACCTATTCAGGTTACATATGAACTACTAAGGGCTTTCCCTGTGGTTCAGCAGTAAAGAATCCACCTGCAATGCAAGAGATGTGGGTTCGATCCCTGAGTCAGGAAGATCCCCTGGAAAAGGGAATGGCTACTTACTCAGTATTCTTGCCTGAAGAATCCCATGGACTGAGGAGCCTGGTGGCTACAGTCCACAGCGTTGCAATGAATTGGACACAAGTGAAGAGACTGAGCACATCCATGAACTACTAAGTATAGGTGGCCCTAAATGAACTACCCATAGCGTAGTGGAGTTTTGATGTCCACTTCCAAGAAAGCAGACACAGTAGGATAACCTTATAGGGCTAGGGCTGGCCTGGGGGAGTGGTCCACATTTGCTTCTGTTTCTTCTATTTTCTAAAGCAATTCTACTTTTCCAATGTGGTTTCTACACTTCCCTTCAAAGCATCCACTCATCATAGCAAAGCACTCAGTGGACAAAGGGGGAAGAGTTTATCACTCTTTTGCTTTGAATCCTTTACTACATAGCATGTGGGGGGTATTACATCTTCTTTGTGGGAAAGAAAGCAAGCACGGCAGGAGGATATAAACATTTACAACACAATTCCTATTCAAGTTGTTTAAAATCTATTTGGGAAGAGAAAAGACTGTTCACAGTGGGAACATTTATACAGAGAATCATCTGTAAGTGCAAAGTGATATTATCTAAATTCTCCTTTTGCAGAATTTCCCCCAAAGCCCAGAAAGATAAAAATATTTATAAACCCAAATCTGTATCCACAGAGAATTCCCTGATGGTCCAGTGGTTAGGACTCCTCGCTTTCACTGCCGAGGGAGTGGGTTTGATCCTTGGTTGGGGAATTAAGATCCCACATGCTCCACACTGCGACCAAAAAAAAAAATTCTGTATCTGCACATTCATTTGTGATGTTCTTCCCATCAAGAACTACTTTTAATGATGTTTGATGACACAGGACAAGGATCAGCAAACTTTCTGTAGAGGGGCACATGGTTTCAGCCTTGTGAGTCATCTGGTCTCTGCAGCACTCAACTCTCACATTGTATGGACAAAGCAGCCACAGGCGACACATAATGGGTGTGGCTGTGTGCCAATACAACTTTATTTTCAGACACAAATTTGAATTTCATATAATTTTCATGTCATTAAATACTGTTCTTCTTTTGATACGGGAAAACCATTTAAAAATGTGAAAACCATTCTTAATTTTACACAAATATAGGCCCACAACAGGTAGGATCTGGCCCACGGGCTGTCATTTGCCAACCCCTGATCCCTGACCTAGGACACAGGAAAAAATATGAAATGACTTCTAGGTCAGCATTAAAACTGAGTTATGCCCGTGTACAGTTTTATGTATGTTTCTTCTTGCATTCAGATGATCTTTTTAAAACGTTAACACATATGCCTATAATAGCCAGACTCTTTGATTAAACACACCACTATATTCCAGAGAAATGTAAGTTTATGGAGTTATACATGACCACATCATTACCAGAATGAGATAAACGAAAGGATTAACCAGTAGAGACGAACCAGGCACTTTATTGCCTCCTACGTGTGTTTCATCAACTTAGTTAAATAGCACTCTATTCTTCAGCCTGTCAACATGATCTCAACCGGAAAGCCAAATTATGAACTAATGGCATCATAATCAAATTACGGTCCTAATGGAAACATCCATCAATATATCCCCAGAATATGGTTCTCCAAAAAACACCAAGTTGTCCTCTTTGGTGAACAGAAGATTGTCAGAGGATACAATTTTTAAGACTGCTGTCAAAATGTGGTGGTGTGTGTGCTCAGTCATATCCTGCTCTTTGTGACCCCATGGACTGTAACCCTCTAGGCTTCTCTAGCCATGGGATTCTCCAGACAAGAATACTGGAGTGGGTTGCCATTTCCTTCTCCAGGGGATCTCCCCAACCCAGGGATCAAACCTGTGTCTCCCATGTCTCCTGTATCAGCAGGCAGATTCCTTACCACTGAGCCACCTGGGAAGGCAAAATGTAATTAAGTTTAAAAAACTTGTACATACTCTTTGTTGAGAGAACAAAAGAAAACATACTTTTTCATTTTATATTCCTATCAGAGAAAGAGTTATCCAAATATACAAACTGATGGAACTTTGCTTCAGAGTACTCAATTCTATACAAAAAGTAGATCATTTTCATAATCATATGATTTTTCCAGTTTCATCTTAATTTGCTAAAAAAAATCTACCTGGTAGTCAGTGGTTAGGACTCCATGCTTTCATTGCCAAGGGCCCGAGTTCAATCACTGGTCAGGGAACTAAGATCCTGCAAGCCTTGCAGTGCAGCCCCCAGATTTATATATATATATATACACACACACACACATATAAAATAAAAATTACTACTAAAATTTTATAGATCTGAAATTTATATTACATCTCTATGACATATATCCTTAATGTAGTAGACCATCTCTTGTGCTTCATTCATCCTAAATAGAGAAAACTATGTATAGGTTAAAACTGAGTCAGCGATTTAAACTTTCATCCAAGGCAGATTTTTCAACATTTTGTCACATTTTGGGAGATCATATTTACCTAAATTTTGTTGTTTTTTTCTAAGTAAACTTCCTTCTCCCCCTAGATTCCCCCAATCTAATAACACTTCTATTAACGTCTTATGTGTCCTTTCAGTATTTTTAAACATAAATAAAATTGTACCGTTGTATAATTGTCTATGTTCACTTAATAGGTACATTTGGAAATGGTTCTATACTACTGCATAGAGTGTTTCCCTTTTCTTTACTTTTTATAGCTGTGTTTCACGCTATCTTAATCTATGTTCTTATAGGTGCATTTCTTAGAATTTGCTTATTCTATGTGTGTGTGTTAGTCGCTCTGTCATGTCTGACTCTTTGCAACCCCATAGACTGTAGTTCTCCAGGCTCCTCTGTCCACGGAGTTCTCCAGGCAAGAACACTGGAGTGGGTCGCTATTCTCTTCTCCAGGGGATCTTCCTGACCCAGGGAATGAACCTGGGTCTCCTGCATTACAGGCAGGTTCTTTACCATCTGAACCACTATCAATAAAATGATAGAAGTTTAGAAACAAATTAAATTTAGAGGGAATATTGCATAATTTCCCCATTTTACAAATGTGAAGAAACAAAGATCTGCTTGCTAAAAATCCACCTGAAGTTTCTACCACCATTATGCAAGTCTTCCATTCCCAAATGCCTCAAGTCTTGTCACTAGGTTAACTTCTGTGACAAATGCTCCTTGTCAACTTTAATACCTTTGAGAAACCAGAATGTCCACAATTTTAGCATAAAATTTAAATACCATTTTAATGGCATCTCAAACTACCTTCTGACTTTTATGAGTTTTGAAATACTCAGTATGCTATTATTAATGTCATAAAAAATATGCTCATGAAATCCAAAGACTTCACTGTAAAGATATTCATCACATTATTATTCAAAGCAAAACACTGGAAAGGATCTAAATGTTAATTAAATAGGAAGTCATTCAGTAAACTGTGGTATATATAGCTGTTTATTTCATATGTGTAAAAATATTTCATGATACAAGAATACATTTTTTTTTAATTTAAAGATAGAATTGTGTATATAGGATATTATAATAACTATGTAAAATAAATGGAAAGGTTAAAGAAAATAGAAAGATAACAGTGATTATATCTCGCTGGTGGAATGTCAAATATTTATATATATTTTTTCCCTTATACAGTCTATATTCTCAAAGCTTTTTACAATAAAGTTATCTTACTTTTACAATCAGAAAAATCATGTTAAAATTCTGATGCTATTATTGGACTCTTGGATTTATATGGGTATCCTCACTTTTTTGAAATTCAAATTTCTTTGTTAATAGTTGATATAATCCTAGGGTTCAAAAAATCAAAAGACAATAAAAATGTAAAGTGTGGATGGAGACATGGGGATCCACCCATGTCTCCTATCTACCCAGTCTGTCTCACACATAATCCCCTGTACCCACACTTTACAGAGTTAAACACTGTTGTTAGCTTTTTGTGTATTGTTCTAGTCATTTTTATGCAAACATAACAAATATGTGTATTAAATCCTCCTTCCTTTTTAATACAAGTTTTTCCCTTACTGTTAGCACTTAACAATAAATATATTCAGAGATCTTTTTTTTTCAGAGATCTTTTTATATTACTACATATAAAGAAGTTCCTTGTTCTTTTTCCCCCCTGGCCACACTGCATTTTATGTTAACTTTTAAGCCAAGTTCTCATAGACCTATTTCTTAAAATTTTCTCATTCAGTGCGATATTTTAAAAGTGCAACATAAAAACTAACCCTCGGTCAAATATGTGCACTTTAACAAGATAATATCTTTCCTTTAGTACAGTGACAATTTCAATTTCTAGTACTTTATTTCCTTTTCCCAATATACTGTATGCAAGATACCCTGATCATGGGTTTGTTTGTTTTTTATTGGAGTATAGTTGATTTACAATGTCCTGTTAGTTTCAAGTATACAGCACAGTGATTCAGTTTTATACACATATATTCTTTTTCAGATTCCTTTCCCTTACAGCTTATTACAAAATACTGAATATAGTTCTCTGTACTCTATAGTAGGTCCTTGTCATGGGTTCTTTACTCTCACATTAAAGTACCTAAAGCTCTCAATATCAAATCATTAAATATGATAACAAGCATTGTGTACAATTCTCTCCTGGCAGTAGAGAAACAATGTGTATAATCAGAGAAGACTAGGATATTCAGGACTAGAAGAAAGGAGAGAAAACAAAGTGAGACTGTGAGGATCTGGGTCCAGATGTAGAGCTGGGTCTCAACCTGTAGGGTTAGGCAGTGGGCTTCACTGCCAAGGGTCCAACAGGCACAATAAATGAGCTCTGGCATCAGATCCTAAAAGTTAGGAGCAATCTTATCTGCTGAATGAAGTACAGAAGCAGGTATATCTATGAAAATTGATACTTGACCTCACGTGGAATACAGCATGCTTTCACTCTGATTCATTCATAATTCACCAAATATTTACTCATTATCTACTCTGAAAAAAGAAGTTTAATAAAAGTTCTCTTTAAAAAACAAACAAACAAACAAACAGCCCTCTTCAGGAGGCTTGCCCTCAAAGAGCTCATAAAAGAGACGCAGTGCCAAATTGGACTGAATTGTAATATCATACGTGACAGTCAACTACTGCCATGGTAACACTGCATAACAAACCTCCCCAAAACTCAGTGTCAGCCAACAATAAGTGCCTGTTTTCATGCTCATAGGTTAACAGGATGATGCTGTGCCATGAATCTAGCTTCTGGAACTAGCAGACCAACCCAGACAGTTCTTCATACAGTAATGTTATAAGCGAAAAAGAAATGAACACGGCTTCTTAAGGCCATCTACCAAAATTGATGCTCTGACCCCTGCCTGTGTTCCCCAGGACAAAGCAAGTTACAAGTCCAACAGCAGTGGGTCAGGGAAGGACACTCTAAGAGGAGGAACTGTAATTTCACACAGAAAAGGCTTGAATTCAGTGAAGGTTTAAGAATTGGGAACAAAAGTACAATCTACCACATAGTGAATGAATAAATGTTATGATAAAAGTAGGGCACGTGATGCCCAGCAGAGACAGCGTACACAGCTGGACTAAATTTCCCAGTCACTCTCGCATTTAGATATGGCTAGGGTTGAGGTTAATGGAGTGTGGGTAGAAGGATGTACTTCAATTCCAGGCATTGCCCTTCAAAACCTCCAATCCAGTCTTCCCCCTTTTCTCTCCCATCATCTGTCGCTGAACCTTGGTGGGCAGGGCAAGCTTGAATCGCATACTGAGGAGGAGACAGCCTCCAGCTTCTGGGTGCTCTGAGTGAGTGTGTAGAGCAGAGCTCCTTCAGTGCAGCAGGAAGGCCTGTTAGGGGCTCCAAGTAAGAATAAACCACTTATTCTCAAATTGAGGGGTTAACCTGATAAAACAATTAGATTATCTTAACTAACAAAAGATGCTCACCAAGCCATTTAACCCAGGATGGGGAGTTAGAAAGGCTACATGGAATAAGCATAGATTAGAAACTGAAAGATAAAAAACCAAATGGTCCTTTTCTAGGTGAAAGGGGGGCAAGGTAAAGATTGTTCCAGACAAAATGAAGAGTATATTTAAAGGCTCAAAGGTGTGACACAATTTAGGACTTCTAAAACAGTTTAGCACAGTTAGAGGTAGGGAGGATGTGTGTGTGTTTGTTTGTGTGTCCACCTGTGTGTTTGGGGATTGAATACGAAGTTAATTAATTAAGGCTAGGGAGAAATAAAAGTTTCCAAAAATAAGATACCCAAAGGAAACAAAGCAAACAGGGGCCCGCCCCCACGGGGCAGAGATAAAGAATGTGGATTCTCCCTCGGGGACATTAAGGAGCAAGGAGACAGACAGATAGAGACGATCACATTCGCACTTTAGAAAGCTTCTAAATTCACCTCCAAGTGGTACAGTAAGTGTTAACAGCTAAAGACCCCAGAGGGGGCTGCCAGGGCTGGCTGGGTGCGGGGTGTCCCCCCAGTCACAGCTTCCTTTCCCTCTCCTAGCAAAGCAGGCAGACAAGGCTCTAGTCCCAGGGCAGAATTTGAGTCCTGGGCACAGAGCTCAAGGAAGAGCAGTGAAGTGTTCCTGTCAAGGGCACAGAGTAAATATTGCAGGTCTTGTAAGCCACATGATCTCTGTCATAACTATTCAACTTTGCCACAAGTAGCCACGAACACAGAAGCAAATGAGCGTGGCTGTGTTCCAATAAAACTTTATTCACAAAAACTGGCAGGAGATAAGTAAATTAAAATAGAAGTAAACATATCAGGTGGGCTAGAGAGTGCTAATCTGTGCCCTGGGCCACAATGCAGGCAGGCACATGAGGGGTTTGTGACAAAACTAATCCCAGACTTCACTCGCTGTGTCCCTGAGACTCCCCCTGCCTGTGCCCTGGCATCAAGACTGGTGACCTGGACTGTGATTTTTATAAGAGGCAAGCACTCTCAACTCCAGTTAGACGGCCATTGCAAAATCACCATGGTTAGATGTATGACCCAATGTAGAACAGTCTAGAATTGGTCAAATGGCTTCATGCTCTCCACCATAGCAATCTTCCACCAGCTAAATAATCCTGCCAGTTAAATATATAAAGACACTCCTTCCTACATTCAATGGGTGAATTTTAACATTTATTTGGTAAATTTTGGACTATTGTGTTCTTTAAAGCTCATCTTTGTGAGATAATTATCATGTTCTCATTTTCAGTTAAGCAAATCTCACACAATCTTTGAAACATAAGGAAACAACCAAAATAAACATTAAACCTCTAAAGCAAACAGGAATTGTAGGGAAATTGCTTTCCCTTTTCGAACTTGAGGCACATTTCTTTCATAAAAATAATAGTATTTTTCTATCATTCAAAAAGGCCTTCTTAAAATAAAAACTTACTGACACCTATAAAAACTCATTTTAGCATAATACTAATTTTGCTCATTGAGCTTATAGGGTAAAACACAGCATTCTTAGAAGTTCAAGTCGATGACTTTTAAACCATTAATCATAGAAAACCACTTCAAATGTCAAAACAAAAATAAAAGTTTATTCTCTGAGACCAGTCCAAGAGACTTGCACACTCCTTTCCATTCCTGAGTTACTGATCCTGATCACTGTTCAGCTCAACAAATTACGATAACTCATTTGTTAAGAAGTATTAGAGTGGGTTTGTACATGACTGTATTCACTTATTATCTAGTATAGAGTAGTCATCATATGCCAAATGCTGTAACCATACTTGAAAATACATTTCTAAAAGAAAAGGGCAGGATGAAACTTTCTTATCTCTTTGTCAGGAAAAAATGGGAATGGTAACTTGGTTATCTAAAACTAAGGCTTAGAGTTCTTCAAGATACTTTCCACAGCTGAAGTACATAATGACCTAAATTGCTCAGAAGCAAGGCTACATATGTTTGATATGTCTTTGCCATGAAGAACTAAAGGCATATAAGTAACATCATATAATATTCATCTTTCTGTTTCTGACTTACTTCACTTAGTATAATAATCTCTAGTTCCATCCATGTAGGTGCAAACGGCATTTTTTCAGGAGGAGGTGGGCAGGGATGGAATGGGAGGTTGGGGTTGCTGCTGCTGCTGCTGCTAAGTCACTATAGTAGTGTCCGACTCTGTGCGACCCCATAGACGGCAGCCCACCAGGCTCTGCCGTCCCTGGGATTCTCCAGGCAAGAACACCGGAGTAGGTTGCCATTGCCTTCTCCAATGCGTGAAAGTGAAAAGTGAAAGGGAAGTTGCTCAGTCGTGTCCGACTCTTAGCGACCCCATGGACTGCAGCCTACCAGGCTCCTCCGTCCGTGGGATTTTCCAGGCAAGAGTACTGGAGTGGGGTGCCATTGCATTTTCCGGAGGTTGGGGTTAGCAGATGCCAACTATTAATATTTTATATAGAATGCATAAACAACAAGGTCCTACTATATAGCACAGGGAACTGTATTCAGTATTCTATAATAAACCATAACAGAATAGAAAAATTTAAAAACAAAAAAAGAACTAAAGGCAGTCTGGTTTTTCATTATGATGCTCTCAATCAAATCACAAGAAAGTTGAGGTGAACTCAACTGCAAATTAATACAGCCTACCTCCAGTTCTCTGTCTACAACTAAATCCACTTATCTAGTTTTCTTTCCATGTGGAAAAAGATTAATGAAGGTCATCAGCCATTAGGACCAGGTGGCTCAAGTATACTGTAAGGAAATACCAGGCCCTCTCCTGTGGACTTATCAGTTCTCCACACACGTCAGTTGAGGCTATACAAGTACTGTTGGCCCATTCTTTTTCCATCCATGTTAAACTAGAAGTTGAAAGCTTTATGGAAGGCAAGTGTCACTCTAACACATATCTCTCCAGTCCAGAAAGTGGGCCAACTCAGTGACCAAAGAATAAGCATGCAAAATTGTCGCCAGTGCAGCAAATACCACGAGGGCAGTTATGTGCACTTTTGATGCTCAGTGTCCCTACAGTTAAGTAAATAAGATCAGAAGTTTCAATAAAGGCAAGGTCTACATTAACTGTGAATGTGTACTGGTGAATGCGTGTATTTAATATACTAAATTGAACATGTGTTGACAAAGCTTCTCTCCTTAACCAAACTCTAGCCAGGCTCCTCTGAGCCCTCCCTTGACTAGGTTTCAACCTCGGCCCAGAAAGAACTGAACAAACACTTCCTCAGTTTCTAAAAACTCTAAAAACTCAAGGGTACACCCTTAGGATGACTTTACCTCCATTTAAAGTGCTTGTCTGAGAAAATTTAAGGCTGCAAATGAATTAATTGACTGCTTGTTCCAGCCCAGATCTGAAGATGGGGCCTCTGTCTCTCAGCCACTGTAGGAGGGCAGGAGTCTTAACTTTGATAAGAGCCAGCTGACAAAGCCAGATGGGTTTCACATGGACCAACCCTCTTCTTGCTTTTTCTAATATTTCACTTTCCTGCCTGTACTGACCCCCAGCTCCCTCCCTCCCTCTTGCCTCATTCTCCCTTTAAAATGCCCAGTCACCTCTGTACAACTGGAAGCTGTAGTTGTGTTCACAGCAGTCTCTCTTCCCCACTGCAATAGAATATTACTAATTAAAATCTGTCCATACAATTTTAACCAGTGTCTGGCTCTGTTGATCTTTGACACTGTGTATTTGGTTATGCTTGTGCCCACATACACGTGCTGATAATGTAACCAAGAGAACATAGGAAAAGGCATTGTTTTGCCCAGGAGTCAGTCAGCTGTTTCTGGAAAGAGGCAGACAGTAAATATTTCAGGCTTTGCTGGCCATAAGGGCCTTGGAGCATCTATTCAACTTTGCCGTTGTATAGCAAATGTAGACATAGACAATCAGCAGATGCAGGAGCAGAGCTGTGTTCCAATAAAACTTTATTTATGGACACTAACATTTTAATTCCATATTCTTTTGATTTTTTAAACCATTTAAAAATTTAAAAACAATTCTTCAGTTCAGTTCAGTCGCTCAGTCGTGTCCAACTCTTTGTGACCATATGGGCTGCAGCGCTCCAGGCACCCCCGTCCATCACCAACTCCCAGAGCTTGTGCAAACTCATGTCCATCAAGTCAGTGATGCCATCCAACCACCTAATCCTCTGTCATCCCCTTCTCCTCCCACCTTCAATCTTTCCCAGCACCAGGGTCTTTTCCAATGAGTCAGTCTTTGCATCAGGTGGCCAAAGTTTTGGAGTTTCAGCTTCCATCAGTCCTTCCAGTGAATATTCAGTATTGATTTCCTTTAGGGTTGACTGCTTGGATCTCCTTGCAGTCCAAGGGACTCTCAAGAGTCCTCTCCAACACCACAGTTCAAAAACATCAACTCTTCAGTGCTCAGCTTTCTTTATGGTCCAACTCTCACATCCATACCTGCCTACTGTAAAAACCATAGCTTTGACCAGACAGACCTTTGTCAGCAAAGTCAAGTCTCTGCTTTTTAATATGCTGTCTAGGTTTGTCATAGTTTTTCTTCCAAGGAGCAAGCGTCTTTTAATTTCATGGCTGTAGTCACCAGCTGCAGTGATTTTGGAGCCCAAGAAAATAAAGTCTGTCACTGTTCTTAGCTCACAGGTTATGTGAAAACAGTCAGCAAACCAGATTTGGCCCACAGGTCAGTTTACTAACCCATGGTTTAATGTATTAATTTCCTTTCCTTGCTTTGATTAGCTTTCAAAGTTCAAGATCATTTGATGATAAGAGTGGTAGATTTAAGGACTGTATTTCTCAACAAACTAGAAAAATGCTGCCAAGTTTTCTCAAGGAGCCAAGTATGAAATTAGTGGTTTTAAGTTCATTCCTTAAAGATAAATTTTCTAGTTCACCAATAATGGATATTCTCTCATAGTAAAACATCCATGCAAACTCCAAATGGAATAATAAAGCAGTAAAGTTGAACTGAGTGTGTATGTAATCATTAGAGAAATGCAAATCAAAACAACAATGAGATATCACCCCATACCTGTCATAATGGCCATCATCAAAAAGTCTACATACAACAAATGTTAGCAACGATAAGGAGAAAAGGGAATCCTTCATTGTTGGTGGGAATGTAAATTGGTGCAGTCACTATGGAAAACTATGGAGATTCCATAAAAATGTAAAAAGAGAACTACCATATGATCCAGGAATTATACTGTTGGATATATATCTAGAAAAAACCTGATAACACTAATTCAAAAAGATACCAGCATCCCAAAGTTCATAGCAGCACTATTTTCAGTAGTTAACATATGCAAGCAACCCAGGTGTCTATCACCATACGCATAGATAGTTAAAGAAGATGTGGTATAATGGAATATTATTCAGCCATAAAAAGAATGAAATTTTGTCATTTGCAGCAAAGTTCATGGACCTAGAGAATATTATGCTAAGTCAGACATAGACAAATATGATATCATTATATGTGGAATCTAAAAAAAAAAAAACCAAAAGAATGTACAAAGCAAAACAGAAAGATCCACAAATACAGAAAAAAACTAGTGGTTAACAGTGGAGACAGTGAAGGGAGGAGGGACAAGATAGGGTTATGGGACTAAGAGATACAAACTATTTAATAATATGTACACAATAGATAAGCAACAAAGATATATTGTACAGCCCAGGGAATTAGCTTGTAATAACTTTTAATGGAGTACAAGCTGTAAAAATACTGAATCACTATGCTGTACACCTGTAACTAATAAAACATTGTAAGTCAACTATACTTCAGTAAGAGAGAGAAAATGAACAGCTGGAAGGTTCATAAGCAGAAAGTAAGAATTTCCAGGTCATGCTTTTAAACAAGTAAGTTTCACTTCATCTGACAATCTACATCAAATTCTGATAGCAAGAAGGTAAATTCACTTGCCCCAAAGAGAGAGAGAGAGAGAGATGCCTGAAATATACATAGCCTGAACTAGACATCTTTTCCCAGAACAGCTAACGACTAGACTTTCACAGCTGCAAACTAGCAAGCTCTGGGAAACTAGAGTTAAATATTCCTAAAACAGGAATCTAGTTCTGTTATGAAACTGTTCATCATTTCACCTCATGACAGCCACGAAAATCAGCAGAACTCAGAAAGGACTCAGACGATGAGCAAGTAGCATTTTTAATAAAATTCAAATCCAGAGTCTTTGCGAGTTTTTCGTTGCTAGCCTCCAGAGTCACTATTATCAGTAACATTAATGCAATTACTTGGGTAAAAAGGGAGATGGGAAAAATCTGACCTTTGCATTGCTTCTTTAGCTGCCCTTTTCCCCTAGGAAATATTTAATTCTGAACAAGGGAAAGGTAAAGAATAGAAGTTTAGTAGTCTTTAAAAAGGTTTTACATAAAATGTAAGGAAATTTTATTTATATATATATATATATATATTATTCTTACTCAAATGTATGCTTGGAACAAAATTAGCACACGTTATTTGTCACTGCTATATACCACAAAATAACTTGTGAAACTACAAGAAAATGTAAAATAAAGCAGCCCTCAAATTTACCTAACACTGTAAGAAAGAACATTCACATTAATAACTGGGACCAAATAATTATCTCAAAGTGTTCCATTTTGCTTAAAGAAAAGAAATCTTCATTTTTTTTTTTTCAATTCATGAACTCGTGGCTCAGTTTAATAACACCCCTATGAGTTCTGGGTTTCAAATTACTTCCCTCAGGCAAAGGGGGCATAATCATATGTTTTTCTACTGAACTACATTCTTCTATAAACATTTCAAAGAGTGCATCTGCTTTACACATGAAACAGCTGATACAAAGAACAGTAACAATAAAAAATATATGCCTATTTTTATACTATTACTGGTTTATAAGGCAATCATCTGTAATGTTCTCATCTACAAAGATGGAAAATGATATATAACTGTTACCAAGGAAACAGTGAAGTAAAATTGCATGTAAACTATCAAGCAGTTTAATAACCAGAAAATTAGAAGAACAAGGAAAAAACATCTCCAGATAGAACCATGACACACTGTGCCACCCACAATGGATGCAATCAAGGGTCACTACGCAGAAAGATGATGTAAAGGGTCCCAACTTGCTAGCTAGTCCAATACTTGGCAGGTTTTTGTTTTTTTCTTTTTTAATGATGACCATAGGATGTAACTGGATTCTTAAGGGGTAATTTGTATTCTGACTTTTCACATGATTAAGAGAGTATAGATTCTGGGAACAAGTGGTTAAATGTAGGTAGTTTGAAAAGTCAAAACACGTTGTTTATTAATTCCAGTGTGGATTAATATTCTCTTGGAATTATCTGAACTGCTACTTTCTTTACTCACTGGTGGGACAGTTAGCAAATATCAGACAGCAAATACTTCCTGAATGAACATTTAGAAACTCAAGTTCAACTCACTTAGGAACCAAAGGAAAGGCTAAGGCCTGGGGTAACTGTGTGTTGATCTCTAAACCAGGAGAATTTTAAGCACTCAAGTAACCACACTGATCAAAGCTAAATCCTTTAGGAAGATTATCCACTCCAAAATCAGGAAAATCCTGCAGTGTAAGCACTTTTATACTTCACCTTTGAGAAAAGAACTTGATTTCTGTAACGGTGTTTAAAACACACACACAAGACTTTATTCCTTCAAGGGCAGAAACAAGCAGCTGCAAACATGTGTTTCCACATGCTTATGACCCTCTAAAGGTATTTCTATTTCAGCTTGGGGACCATCGTTGAGCTCACACTGAGAAACAAGAAGAATTCTTATGGATGGGAGATTTCTTAATCGGCACATAAGCTCAGAACATGTGCAGCTTCTCTCTTTAGAATAAACACTCTATTTGGATCACGTTAAGGATAGAAAGTGAAATTCACACTCATTTACTAAATTTTAACCTCTCTTTAAAATAAGATACTAATCCCCCACAGCCTGGCTTGGGTTTTGCAAAAGCTCAGATTTGTGAATATCATGAAGGCATCCTAGAATTGAGTAAAAGAGCATAAAACATCTTTTCACTGATACACAGCACTGTTTTCCCCCAAGCTCTGAAGTTTAAGGACAAAATCTAGGCTCTAGATGTTTCATTAATCTTAACGTTTTTAGCATTTGAGGCAATCGATGGCTATCTTGGTTACTTTGAACTATATTATCCGTTGAACCTCACTTTCCCTTGGGCATCTCTCTGCCCGTCACAGATGGCACCAGGCAACTGCTAAACCCTTGCTCACAACCCTTTCCTGTCCATGGTTCATGATTTGACAGCTGTTTATAATCTAGCCACAGGCAGCAGCATGCAGGAAGTTAATAGAATAGAAGTGTGAAGCCACGGCCTTTGATGACATCGGTATGAAATCAAACAATCTGCCACAGTACAATCATCCACCACTCAACTTACCCATCAGCTGTATACCCCAAGTCTACCCAGACTAAGTTACACTGGAGCCTCTCCCTGGGAAATCTGCTAGGCACATTAAGACCCACCCAATGTGAATAGAGAAGGAAGGTGGAGATGGGCAAGAAGAACAAATAAAGACCGGTGGATGTTGGAGAGAGGCACATCTGAAAGGTAACATCCAAACTGAATGTTTCTGAAATGACCCAAACATACTTTAGCAAAGCAAAGTCAACATACATTTCTGTCAAAACAAAGTCAATACACATTTCTGACTACTTGACATTACTCACTTTTGCCTGATGCAATCGACACTTCTCACCCTGACAACGAATTATTCTCTCAGGATTCCAAGGGAGTATAAAGCAGGTCCTAAAGACCTCTGATGTCTCCCTCCTAAGATAGAGGTAGTAACTGCTATCAAGAGCTCAGGCCAGTACTTCCAGAGATCTGGGCAGTAGAGGTGGGGCACAGTCTTCTAAGTCTTCTCACACTGGGCTCTTCCAGTGAATGCCACTTCCTGGGCTTGCTGAAGTCTCCGGAAGGAAGCGTAAGCAGGGCAGGAGACCTAGGAGGAATGCTCTGACCGATAAAACCTAGGTAGCCAAAAAGTGGGAACGTTCCTCCTCTATCAGCACGGCCTGAGAAATCTGCCTGAATTGATGATTTTTCTTCCGTTTCAACAACATGGCCACTTGGAAGCAAATTTCTAAATCTCTCCAGGCTTAGAACTACACAGTTGCGCAAAGAAGAGCTAAAGGTCTTTCTCTTCTGTCTCCATGGCTTCAGCATCTAGGTCACTGCTGGGAACACCTGACAGGTTACCTGGGTCCACCTTCGAGCTCACTTTTCAGGGGTGTGGAGGTCCAGTTTTGGGGTGGGGGGCAGGGGGTCACTTTTGGTCACTGCTGCTTAGAAAGCAGGAACCCAAGCTCTAAGCACTTCTGGTTTTCCCTAGCAGGCGCGATTACAACCATCTTCTCTTAGCCCTCAATTGACCCCAAACACCACTGGGGCTTTTCTTAGGGAAAACAAACTGTCGTGAAGATTGCTCTGTGCGTGAGGGCATGTGTATGTGTATGTGTATGTGTATGTGTATGTGTATGTGTGTGTGTGTGTGTGTGTGTGTGTGTGTGTGTGTGTGTGTGTGGTCTACAGTCGTGGCTCCACAAGCCCCACCAGCCAGTGAGAGAGAAGTTGAACGCGGCAGCCCCTGGCCACCTCGCTTCCGTCCTAGCTTAAGCTCAGCTGCTCTCTCGGCTTTTGCTTCTCCCCGAGGCTCCCGCAAAATAAAGCACCAAGTTGCCCACGGCGGGGGCCCTGGGTGCACGTGAACCGGCGCGGCCCCTACCTCGAGAGCTTTGCAATCTTCACAAAGCTGAAGACATCCATGCAGGCAGCCGGGGACCCCGAGCGCGGTGGCTCCGTCGCCCCTTGTCACGCCAGCAGCAGCGGCAGCCGCGGCAGCCCCATGGCCGGCCAGGACCTCAGCGCGCCCCGGGGCTCGAGTGGCGGCGACGACGGGTGGCGGCGACGACCCGGGAGAGCCCGCACCTGGAAGCGGCGGCTGCTACCCCCCTCCGGCCGCAGGCTGCGTGTGCATCCCCGGGCAGGACCATTGATGGGCGCCGGTGTCGGGAAAACTCAATGGAGAGGGGGCCGGGCCGGGTGCGAGGGGCGGGGGTGGGGAACGCGGCCCGGGAACCGCCGGGCGCCCCCGGGGAGGGCGCTGCTCTTGCTCCCCGACCCGCCGGCCCCGGCAGCCCCGCGTGCCGAGGAGCGCAGACTGAGCCGGGAGGCGGCGGGCGAGCCCGGCACACGCGCGCGCACCCCTCCCGGCACTGCAGCTGCCTGCCTGCCTCCTTCCCCGAGCCCAGTCCCTTTTCCTCTCCCCACCCCCAACCCGCGGGTGGTGGTGGTGGTGGTGGTGGTGGTGGGGCTCTCCTGTCACCGCTGCCTCTGCCTCCGGATCCGAAAGATCTGATCTAACAGTCTCGGACACACCGGGGGGCCGTGAACGCTGCCCCCTCCCTCCCCAAACCTAGCGAGAGCCGGGCCACCGCAGATTGCCCAAAGCCTCGGCGGGTTCCATAAACAAAACTAGCGGTCGGAAAGGAGCAGGGATGGTCGAGGCTGGGTCGTTATTCTAGGGGAAGGGGAGGGAGATGCCCGGCGAGGCGGGCTGATTTGGAGAGCGCAGAGTTCCCACCGCTTCCCCGAACCGCTGGAGCGAGACGTGACAGCTGGGTTGGCTGGGAAGGTGTGTCTTTGGACAGCAGCACCGGGAGGGAGTCGGAGAAATAAGAAAATAAGAACGAGAGGCATCGGCGGGGGAGGGGGGGGTTGATACACAGAGCTGCTTCTTTCTAGAGGGGCAGAGAGATGAGGGTCCCAGGAGCCAGCGGCGCGGAGACTAATAGGAATGGGGTTTCGAAATCTAAAGGAAGAGAAGGGAGGAGAATGGGGGTCTGGCAGGCGGAGCAGCCGCTTTCTCAAATTGAGCGGTGGGTGAAGAAGGAAAAAAACCGTACTCCAAACATGAAAACCAAAACACAAAAACATAAACACATACCTTAGGCAGAGTAAACTCCAAGTTGCAGCCATTTAGAACTCCTAGCCTTCTCTTTTACATAATTATCTGGGATAATCACCCCTCTTCATTAACTCAGTTTTATCTCCCCCGAGGCTCAGGCTTCCTCGGGCCCCCTTTTTCTTGTTCTTTATCTTCGAGACTCAAGGCCTCTTCTCCAAAATCCTTTAAAAATTTCTCCCCAGACTCTGTGAAGGTCAGATGGCTGCACAAAGTGTGTTCTCCCACCCAGAAGCGTTCACCTGATGACAGGGCCACCGCGAGGAAAAGATGCCACCCCCGAAATGTTGGAGGATCTGGCCAGCTCACTTCTAGCTCTCCAACAGGATTAGAGAAAAGGAAATAGGTTTAAAGTTCCCAGACTTCTGCTCCTATCCTGGTCTGTCGCTGCATTTAAAGTCTTCAGTATTCAAACCTAGTGCTTCCACTTTTTTTTTTTTTAAAGGCATTTCTTTCAAAAATTAAACATAAAATCAGTAGCAATCTGAAAGATCTGAATGACTCAAGACTCAGGCACAAAATTACATTATTTTTAAAATAAATAGAATCCATTTTCCTTTAGCTTCCTGTAGACAGACTGGTTTAATTTCATGAACGGGTTACTACTCATGATCAGAAGAGGCAAGAAGGACCTTGGCTTTTGAACCCTCTTTTGTTTGTGTAAAAATAATTATAGTTTGGGTCTGTACTGTGCTTTATAATTTTGAAAGCGCTTTTGCATTTGAGTCTCATAGCAACCCTGTCATATAAGTAGGCAACATGTTTAAAAAAGAGAAATCTTCTCTTTTTATGCCACAATCTATTCTCAATAAATTGTCAGCACTAGACAGATGAGTTTTAAACGCTGGCCTTCCCTTGTGGCTCAGCTGATAAAGAATCCGCCTGCAATGCTGGGTTCAATCCCTGGGTTGGGCAGATCCCCTGGAGAAGGGAAAGGCTCCCCACTCCAGTATTCTGGCCTGGAGAATTCCATGGAATGTACAGCCCATGGGGTCTCAAAGAGTTGGACAGGACTGAGCGACTTTCACACTTTCAATTTCAGGTAAGATTACTTCTCTGATCGAAACTCTGCAAAAGCTCTCCATGCTTTTTTGAGCTGAAGTCACACTCCTACAATGACCAGTGAGGCCCTAGATGCCTGGACCTTGATTTCTCTGACATCATCTAATTACTTCACATCTCCCCTCACCTTTACTAGGCCCCAGCAACACTGGCCTCCTTGCATTGTTCTTCAACTCTGCAGGTACCCTCCCACCTCTGTCTCTTTGCAATGGTTGTTCCCTCGGCCTGTAATGCTCTTCCCTCAGATATCTGCATGGGCACCTCTTTTGCCTCGTCAAGTCTTTGCACAAATATCCCTTCCAAAAAACCACCTCTGAAAACCTCTTTAAAACAGCAAGACCTCCATGCCCTGAGACTCTGAGGCCTCATTAACTGTTTTCCTTCCTTGTTTCCATAGCACTTATCACCCACTAGTATATTATATAATTTATTTTTATGTCTGTTGCTTCTTGTCTGATTCTCTTGCTGGAATAAAACCTTCACAAGGGCAGTTATCTTTTTTGGTTTTGTTTTTTGTTTTCGTGGGTCCCCCCCATTACTGATGGATCCCAAATGCCTAGAACAGTTCCCTGGATGTAGAAGAACCTTAATAGATACTTGTTGAATGAATGAATTTTATGCTTATGAGATTCACAGCGAAACCAGCGCTGGCCAAGCATCCCCAGTGGGAACCGCTCCTTCTCTGACCTCATTGCTGATGTTTGTTCATCTCACACCATTCCTCCATACCCAGCATCCTTCATCCTCCTTTGGCTTACTAATAATAACAATGAAGGCCCTCATAGTCTTCACTAATTAATCCCCTTCACCCTGTCTACCTCTTCCCAAGAGAATAGCCACCAGAACCTTCCTTCATCTCAGAATCAACAACTGGCAGCACAAGACCAGCTCTTGAGAGGGAAGTAAAGCAATGCCTTGGGAGAATGTGTTTTGAAAAAGTGCTCCCTTCTGAGAACAGAACAGTTGGGATGCCCTTTAAAAAAAGATAACCCTATTAATCAAGAATTATGCCAGATACCAAATAGCTAGTTATTCAACAGTGACAATGTCAGGAAATAGGTATTATGTTTACTTGTAGAGAGACAGCCTCCCTTCAAGACATCTGGTCTACCTGGAACAGCTTGCTGTTTGGGTTTTCAATCTTTGCCAATTTGCGCGCTACAGTTATGAATGGTGCAGATGCCGACTCTCCACAGTCTAATTGCCAACAGGGGGAAACAACGACTGGCTTCTCCAGTTCTTTATACTCCTCTGGTACATTAATTATCTAAAATGTTTTCTAATGGATTGATATATATATATTTTAAAGCAAAGAGATTTCCCCCCTCCTCCTTTGTTTTTCATTGACATAAAAACGGAAGAATCTGCTCCCTTGATACAAGCTAACACAGCCAGTTTATATCTTTAAGCTCTCTTGGCAGAGAGACAAAGATGTGAGTAGCTGGTCTCCAGGCCCTGTTCCCTCTCTGTGTGCCAGGTGTGTGCAGCAGAGGTTGGGATAGGTTTCTTTGTCTAGCATGAAATGGATCTGCCTAAAACAAACAAAAACCAATGTGTGGCATTAGAATACACGTGGTTTTCTGAGGTTTTATTTTCAACCTGGAGACTCTCTAAGGCCCCTTAAATATCTTGTAGAGATTAACTCATTGGAAACTGTACCACCCAGCCATGAGAATCTGTTTGCTTTGCTTTGCTTGGCTCAAAGTGGCATTTGGTCATTTCTGAGAACAAAACACTTTCAAACACTGTTGAACATATTCACAAATAAGAGACTTAAAGGCATCAGATCCAGGGCAAGACATTTAACTTTTCTGAGACTCAGTTTTCCCAGCTGTGAAATGAAAATGTGTATTTCTACCTTACCTAGAATGAGTCTTTGAGGTTGAACACCAATCCAGAATTGACTACATGTAAATTGAGGCACATGGCTATTAACTCCAGAAGGATTTTCACAACTGTCTTGAGCCTTGGCAGTAAAAGTTTCAGTCCATAAGATCATTACTTTGAATGTGAAAATATCTGCTCTGATTGATCAGAGGAAAACATCTGCTCTGATTGATCAGAGGTGGGTGTTTGGCCTAAAAATCAATCTCATTGCTTCCTGGTCAGTCACCAGAGCCCTAAGTAGTTGTATCTTTTCTGCTCTGAGGGCTTCTCAGGGAAAAGAGGGAGGCATTTTTTCATTACTGTTAAGACCTTATTTCAAGCTAGTGTCAGGAATCTGCTATTGGGCCAGATGTTCGGTACAGGATGGTAGCTGAGGATTCTTTTGATGCAAATTACAGTAGAGAGAGCCCCATACATTTCTCAGTTGGACTGTAGCATCTTGGCCATCTGGTCACAGTCTCGAAAACAGAAGTGAGTAGGTAAAAGCAAGGTATCCTCTAACTCAATAATTATTTAAGGAATTCTCCTATGAACCAGTTGCTGTTCTAGGCACTGGAGAATACAGCAAGCAGCAAAACAAGTTTCAGTTTGCATAAACTTTACATTTTCGTAGAGAAGACAGATGATAGACAGCAAAATAGAAAAACAGCAGATGGTGATGTGCAGAGAATTAAAGTCATTTTGATTGAAAGGAAGTCATGAGATGACTAAGATCCAATGGTCAAAGAAGATTTCTCCAAGGAGGTTATCTATCACCAGATGAATGGATAAAGAACATGTGGTATATACATACAATGGGATATTACTCAGCCATAAAAAAGATGAAATACTGCCATTTGCAATAAGGATGGACCTACAGAATATTATGCTTATGAAATAAGTCAGACATGTAAAGTAATTAGCCTCCCATTAAAATAAATAAGTTTATATTTAAAAATTTTTAAAAAAAGAAATAAGTCAGAGAAAGACACTCTATGTCATTACTTACATATGGAACCTAAAAAATAACACAAACAAATATATATAGCAAAACAGAAATGGACTCAGATATAGAAAGCAAACCAGTGGTTACCAGTGGGGAGAGTGATGGGGGAGTATAGGAGATAGGATTAAGAGATAAAAATGACTATGTATGCCCACCTTTCTATGGTTTACAAACAATCACCTTTAAGGCATTGCTTTATATCACCCTGTTCGTGTGCATTCTTTGCTAAAGCATTCCATCCTGAGCATTCCATCCTTGTTAACCAAGCACTGAATTTTGCCTGGGATATAAAATAAATAAACATGAATTTACCTAAAGAGAGTAGGCAAAAAATCAATAAATAAGCAACAAGAATATAATGCATAGTACAAGGAAATATAGCCATTAGTTTGTAATAATTTTAAGTGGAGTATAATCTATAAAAACTTGCACTGTGTCCAAGTTTTTGTGTGAACGTACATTCCATTTCATATGTTACCTAGGAGCGGGCCTGCTGCATCATGTGACAAATTTTATGTTTAATTTTATAATAAAACTGCCAATTTCTTTTCTAAAGTATCCATACCATTTTGTATGTATGTATACACAAGCAACATATGAGTTTGTATGTATGTATAGCAAGGATATCAAACCAGTCAATCCTAAAGGAAATCAACCCTGAATATCCATTGGAAGGACTAATGCTGAAGCTGAAACTCCAATACTTTGGCCACTTGATATGAAGAGCTGACTCACTGGAAAAGACCCTGATGCTGGGAAAGATTGAAAGCAGAAGGAGAAGGGGGCGACACAGGATGAGATGGTTGGATGGCATCATTGACTCAATGAATATGAGTTTGAGCAAAGTCTGGGAGATGGTGAAGGACACAGAAGCCTGGAGTGCTGCACTCCATGGGGTTGCAAAGAGTAGGACACGACTGAGCGACTGAACAACACACACACAAAACCTATGGGGAGAGAGGTAGGAGGGGGGTTCAGGATGGGGAACACATGTATACCCATGGCTGATTCATGTCAATGTATGGCAAAAACCACTACAATATTGTAAACTAATTAGCCTACAATTAAAATAAATAAATTAAAAAAAATATTGAATCACTAGGCTGTACACCTGAAAATAATATATTATAAATCAACTATACTTTAATAAAAAAAGAAATACTCCACCCTCCAGACTCCTTATTCCTCTGTTTTAGTTTTCTCCATAGTGCTTCATATCATAGGATACTTTAAATTTGTTTTTAATTTCCTATTTCCCCTACCAGAATATGAGCTCCATAAAGGGGAAAAAGGGAAATATTGCTGATTGAATGAATGACAGAATACATTACATTTCATAGAGATGAAGTGAACTGCTTAGAGTCACACACACAGTTCATAGTAGAGTAAGAATCAGAACCCCGTGTTCTTTGCACTATGTCAACTAACGCTTCCCGCATCTGAACTAGCACATAATGGATAGTAGATATTCGGAGAGAGAAAGAGCAACTAGGAGGGACAAAGAACGCTTCCTGAAGGTGGTGTTGTGTGTACGTGTGTGTGTGTGTGTGTGCTCAGTCGCTCGGTTGTGTTCGAGTCTTTGCCATCCCGTGGAATGTGTAGCCCACCAGGCTCCTCTGTTCATGGGATTTCCCAGGCAAGAATCTTGGAGTGGGTTGCCATTCCCTTCTCCAGGGGATTTTCCTGACCCAGGGAATGAACTCACATCTCCTGCATTGGCAGGCAGATGCTTTACCACTGAGCTACCTGGGAATGCTGAGTCCTAAAAGATATGTGAAATTTAGTTATCTAAAGGCAGGATGGGGCTTTCAAGGTGGAGGGCACAACATAATAAAACAGTCAGGGACATGGAAGTGTTGTGTGTGCAGGAAATGTAGGCAGTTTGATGTTGCTTGTTCTATAGTGAGAAGAAGGGAGAAGAGAGATGAACCCTGAGAGGCAGGCAGGGACCAGGTCATGAACTGTATCTTATAGTCATGGGCTTCCAATTTTAATTGCATAATGTTTTTTTATTTAAAAGCAATTATTTCTAAGAATCTCTAAGAATGCAGAAAGCAAACACAGAGTGCGCTTTCCTTGTCTGAAGTGGAAGTAGATCACAGCTCCGATAGCATCCCCTTCACCTTCTTTCACTCTGCCAGCTAAGGCACCCCATGGGCTCCATATGAACCTAGTTTGAAAACCACGGATTTAGTGATGAGGAGTTATAGACTAGCTTAAGGCAGGATACAATCTGGTCAGACAGCAATTTGAAATACATCCTTCTGGAGGCTTTGGGAAGAAGAAGGAACATAAGAAGGCCAGTTGGGAGAACAGAGAGGGAGTCTATGGCAGAAGATGAAGGGATAGAGCATTGTGTTGGGGATAAAATCAGCAGGACTACTTATCTGATTATTTTGGGGAGCAGGAAGGAAGGGGTGTGAAGAAACTCTTCCAGATGCCTAACTTAGATGCCTGGGCCAATGAAAATGTGCCTGAGACAGTGGTAATCATGTAGTAGTTTTGTTGGGAAAGGTGATGAATTCATTTTGTGATGTATTGAACTTGAATAGACTGTAAAACACTCAGGTGATGTGCATAGGATGTCAGATGTACACACCCGAACCCAAAGGGCTACTGTGCCAGGTAAGTCGGTTCAGCCGCTCAGTGTGTCTGACTCTTTGTGAACCCACAGACTGCTGCAAGCCAGGCTTCCCTGTTCATCACCAATTCCCAGAGCTTGCGCAAACTCATCATGTCCATCGAGTCAGTGAGGCCATCCAACTAATTCATCCTCTGTCGTCCCCTTCTCTTCCTGCCTTCAATCTTTCCCAGCATCAGGGTCTTTTCCAATGACTCAGTTCTTCACATCAGGTGGCCAAAGTTTTGGAGATTCAGCTTCAGCATCAGTCCTTCCAATGAATATTCAGGACTGATCTCCTTTCGGATGGACTGGTTGGATCTCCTTGCAGTCCACAGGACTCTCAAGAGTCTTCTCCAACACCACAGTTCAAAAGCATCAATTCTTCAGCACTCACTTTTCTTTACAGTCCAACTCTCACATCCATACATGACCACTGGAAAAACCATACCTCTGACTAGACAGACCTTGGTCGGCAAAGTAATGTCTCTGGTTTTTAATATGCTGCCTAGGTTTGTCATAGCTTTTCTTCCAAGGAGCAAGCGTCTTTTAAATCCATGGCTGCAGTCAACATCTGCAGTGATTTTGGAGCCCCCAAAATAAAGTCTGTCACTGGTTCCACTGTTTCCCCATCTATTTGTCATGAAGCGATGGGACTGTATGCCATGATCTTAGTTTTCTGAATGTTGAGTTTTAAGCCAACTTTTTCACTCTCCTCTCACTTTCATCAAGAGACTCTTTAGTTCTTCGCTTTCTTCCATAAGGGTGGTGTTATCTGCATATCTGAAGTTACTGATATTTCTCCTGGCAATCTTGATTCCAGCTTGTGCTTCATCCAGCCTGGCATTTCGCATGATATACTCTGTATATCATTTAATAACCAGGGTGACAATATACAGCCTTGATGTACTCCTTTCTCAATTTGGAACCAGTCTGTTGTTCCATGTCTAGTTCTAACTGTTGCTTCTTGACCTGCATACAGATTTCTTAGCAGGCAGGTCAGGTGGTCTGGTATTCCCATCGCTTGAAGAATATTCCACAGTTTGTTGTGATCCACACAGTCAAAGGCTTTGGCATAGTCAATAAAGCACATATAGATGATTTTCTGACTCTCTTGCTTTTTTGATGATCCAGCGGATGTTGGCAATTTGATCTCTGGTTCCTCTGCCTTTTCTAAATCCAGCTTGAATACCTGGAAGTTCTTGGTTCATGTATTGCTGAAGCCTGGCTTGGAGAATTTTGAGCATTACTTTACTAGTGTGTGAGATGAATGCAATTGTGTGGTAGTTTGGGCATTCTTTGGCATTGCCTTTCTTTGGGACTGGCATGAAAACGGACCTTTGCCAGTCCTGTGGCCACCACTGAGTTTTCCAAATTTGCTGGCATATTGAGTGCAGCACTTTCACAGCATCATCTTTCAGGATTTGAAATAGCTTAACTGGAAATCCATCACCTCCACTAACTTTGTTCGTAGTGATACTTCCTAAGGCCCACTTGACTTCACATTCCAGGATGTCTGGCTCTAAGTGAGTGATCACACCATTGTGGTTATCTGGGTCATGAAAATATATTTTGTATAATTCTTCTGTGTATTCTTGCCACCTCTTCTCAATATTTTCTGCTTCTGTTAGGTCCATACCATTTCTGTCCTTTATCGAGCCCATCTTTGCAAAAAATGTTCCCTTGGTCACTCTAATTTTCTTGAAGAGATCTCTAGTCTTTCCCATTCTATTGTTTTCCTCTATTTCTTTGCACTGATCACTGAGGAAGGCTTTCTTATCTCTCCTTATTCTTTGGACCTCTGCATTCAAATGGGTATATCTTACCTTTCCTCCTTTGCCTTTTGCTTCTCTTCTTTTCTCAGCTATTTGAAAGGCCTCCTCAGACAACCATTTTGCCTTTTTGCATTTCTTTTTCTGGATGGTCTTGATCACTGCCTCCTGAACAATGTCATGAACCTCTGTCCATAGTTCTTCAGGCACTCTGTCTGTCAGATCTAATGCATTGAATCTATCTGTCACTTCCACTGTATAATGGTAAGGGATTTGATTTAGGTCATATGTGAATGGTCTAGTGGTTTTCCCTACTTTCTTCAATTTAAGTCTGAATTTGGCAAAAAGGAGTTCATGATCTGAGCCACAGTCAGCTCCCAGTCTTGTTTTTGCTGACTGTATAGAGATTTTCTATCTTTGGCTGCAAACAATATAATCAATCTGATTTTGGTGTTGACCATCTGGTGATGTCCATGTGTAGAGTCATCTCTTCTGTTGTTTGAAGAGGATGTTTGCTATGACCAGTGCGTTCTCTTAGCAAAACTCTGTTAGCCTTTGACCTGCTTCATTTTGTACTCCAAGGCCAAACTTGCCTGTTACTCCAGGTGTTTCTTGACTTCCTACTTTTGCATTCCAATGCCCTATGATGAAAAGGTCATCTTTTTGGGGTGTTGGTTCTAGAAGGCCTTGTAGGTCTTCACAGAACCGTTCAACTTCAGTTTCTTCAGCATTACTGGTTGGGGCATAGACATGGATTACTGTGATATTGAATGGTTTGCCTTGGAAATGAACAGAGATCATTCTTGCAGACGCATAGACTATATGGTCCATGGAATTCTCTAGGCCAGAATACTCGAGTGGGTAGCGTTTCCCTTCTCCACGGGATCTTCCCAACCCAGGGATTGAACTCAGGTTTCCTGCATTGCAGGCAGATTCCTTACCAGCTGAGCCACAAGGGAAGCCCTGTGACAGATCAATGAGGCACAAAATATGATAAAATGTTAATTACCAAATGTTAATTCTTCAGGGAATAGTGGGTGTAAATAATTGAGCAATGTTCTCAGAGCTGGAGTTGGCACCTAAAATAAAAGGGATTCTTGAGAAATGAGGCTAAAAAACTAATAAGAGCAGTAAAGGAAGGATTGCTTCTTTTAATTTTCTTCCTTCCTTTACTTTTTACTTTCTACCTTGCATGTCTTAGTATTTTATGGAGTTGGGTGTTGGGACTAGAGGTAACAAGGCTAGACAAGCTGGTTTAAAAGTCTGATTAGTATTAAATAAGATGATGAATCATGCCATACATTTGTAAGTTTTCATTTTTCTAAACTCTTTTTGTCCTATTAGTCCTTGAAATTACCCTGTAAGTTAGACAAGAAAGTTATTACTATCCCATTTGGGTGATGACAAAAGGCAAGATCAAAAAAGCTAAGTGATGACAATAATTTCTATAAAGTATGAGGATTATTATGAGAAGCACTGGTTCCTAGGAATAAGTCTAGTGTCAGGAGGGTAACTTTTGCACAAAGATTTATGGAATAAAAGTGTCTCAAGTTCCACCAAAATAATTCAAGTTTTATCTCATATTTGATTATCTTAAAGGAGATTCAAAAACTAAACATGCCATATAGGGCATTAGAAAGAGCAACAGACAAGGCACTAGGATTTCTTGGTTCTGCTCCCATATCCATAAATAAAAGCGACCCTTGAAATATCACTTAACTTTTCTTAGTGTTGACTTCCTCATCTGTAAACTTTTATGGGTTAAAATACATTTGCATATTCCCATTCCCTTCCTTATTTTGTGCAATGCAGATAGACAAGCGCACCTTCCTAAAGATCAATAGATACACGATATTTTGAGATCTTATCCACTTTGGTGAATCTGTAATCAAGAAGGCTAGATTTTACAGGAACAAATTTATGATCAGAGACTTTTACCAGTCAACTGTAAATCTATGAAATAGAAAATTATTAGCTCATTCTCCTATGAGTTGAACTTTATTCAAAGTTAAGAACCACATTTGCTATATGTACCTTCCAGTAGGCCTTATTAGGTCACCTAATTTTCTTTATATCTTTAATCCCCGCCCTTGCTCACCCATTTTGCTCAGGCATATACCAAAAATCTGTCAAAGCAGGAAGGATCATAATTACTGCTTTCCTACTGAATCTCCTCCTGTCTGATAAAGTATGAAAAGAAAAGGGGGAGGAGGTCATTTAAAAGATTCTAAGAGTGTGTAATTTTCAGAATGTGATTCTCACTATGATATACCCTGCAACAATATTTTGAATTCCTATGCAACTTTGTATAAAAAGAAAACCATAAAGGCTCATATGTGTCAGAGACATGTTTTAATATTTCAGACTCATTTTAAACTCTTAGATCTGGACTCACTTTTATGCTATCTTTGTCATATAATGTTCCTGCATCTGGGCCCTTGACTAGACAAAAACTAATCAAATCACTTTGAATAATAACACTTCTGCTTGATGGATAAATTGCTCTAGTTGTGAAGGCTCCCATGAGGGTGAACTTAAAGGAAGATAAATGTACAAACATGGCTGTATTGAAACCGCTTATTTCAGGCTTTTGAAATCTCAATCATTCATTTATTAATTAGTTCATTCAATTACTATTTATTGAACAGCTACCATATGACATCGACTGTATTCTAGGCACTGCAGAGAGGAAATCAAGATGAACAAGACTTGATTCCTGCATCAAGGACTGTAGCAGACACAGCTGCCTACTCAACATGTATACTTTTTCTCTTCTCAGTGGAAATGAGGTCCCTTTTCAAAGCCACCTGAGGATCCACCTCTGATCCAGTACCTCCTCCTATACACACAAACAGTGCATCCTGTCTCCAGTGAGGTCATCAAGTCTTGGGCTGTGGCTATCATCTTGCGACTATGAGACAACAAGCATGAAGATAGAAAGTCAAGGTACTGAAGACAGTGGGGTAGAACCCGGACAATGTTGAGTTGTAGACCGTACCTTGACTGCTGGCCTTCAGATTTCTTATTTTATGAAATAAATACGTCTCTTTTCTGCTTAAACCTGTGAAAATCATGTATTCTATTACTTGCACCTGAATGCCTGCCTAAGTGATACAGGGGGTTAACACTGATTGTGGGAGGATGGAATGAAATAATTTCTCAGATAGCTATAATGGAAGAAATATAATAAGGCAATTATGCAAAAACCTAGAGTATAAGATAGATAACCATTATGATATCCCAGACTGGTATAATAGTTTCCAATTAGAAAAGGTTTCTGCATATATCATCTCAGGATTTATGGCAATCCTATGAGGCAAGGATTATTACCTCCAACTTGAAAATGATAATACAGAGGTTCTAAGAGGTTAAGTCACTTGTCAGACATCACACACAAGCCAAGTGGAAGCATCAAACAGATGCACCCTAATTTCTAACGCATTGCGCTTTCAGCTATACCACAGGTACCTCAACCAGAACAATAGCCAGGGGCCTGGGGAAACCCCATGAGAGGTGGAGAGAAGAGGGTATGGAGTGAACAACAATGCTGAGAGGAAGGAAACACATCAGGAGGGGAAACAACAGACGCCACCTGAAGAAGGGACATCTTTTGAGCTGGGCCCTAAAGTATGGGTGTGTGCTAAGTTGCTTCACATGTGTCTGACTCTTTCTGACCCCATGGACTGTAGCCCACCAGGCTCTTCTATCCATGGCATTTCCCAGGCAAGAATACCGGAGTGGGTTGCCATGCCCTCCTAGGGATCTTCCTGGCCCAGGTATCGAATCTGCCTCTCTTATGTCTCCTGCACTGGCAAGTGAGTTCTTTACCACTAGTACCACCTGGGAAGCCCAAAAGATGGGTGGGATTTAGAAAGGGATCAGAGGAAAGACCATTCTAGAAAAGAGAATATTATGAAGATGCAAGTTACACTGAACAAGTATCTCAATTGAAGTTAGAGAGAAACTAAAGATATAAGGGACATAAGAATTCTGAAACTAGATCATAAATTTCATGCCAAGGAGTCCAAGTTTGTAGAAAATGGGGCTCTGTTTGCAACTCTAGAAGAGAGACTATGGAGGCAGTTACAAAAGGAAATTGAGTTTTATCAACAGAGTTATAGGTAGATGAAGGAGAACAGAGCCCAGAGAAACCAGGAAGAGGGTATCTGTGGTAGTTGGTCCAGATAAGAGAGCTCGTGATGACCTAAAGTGGGGCTCAGTTCAGTTCAGTGCAGTCATTCAGTCGTGTCCGACTCTCTGCGACCCCGTGAACTGCAGCACATCAGGCCTCCCTGTCCATCATCAACTCCCGGAGTTCACCCAAACCCTTGTCCAATGAGTCGGTGATGCCATCCAACCATTTCATCCTCTGTCGTCCCCTTCTCCTCCTGCCCCCAATCTTTCCCAGCATCAGGGTCTTTTCCAAAGAGTCAGCTGGGACATCCAAAATTGAAGAAACAGGATGGAGTTGGGATGGTGGTGGGACTTATCTACCGAGTGCAGGAGATGGTGTAAAAGGGAGGAACAAATGAGAAACTTCCAAAAATCCAGTAGAAGCAAGTTTAGGGGAATGACAGAGATGATTGGTCCACTTGCTCTCTCACATCCTAGGAAGAACACTTAATTTAATCAAATCAAACTGTCCCACTCCCTGACTTGCAGAACCACTCGGAGGGTTCTTTCTTGGGCCATTAATCCAGTCTGTATGTGTAATTTGGGACCTCTGTCTCGTTTCCTGGAGTCACCACCAAAATTCCAGATCCATCCTAAGTTATGTACCTGGCTTTGTGATGTGCTAAAATCCACCTCTCCCACACTATCATTTAGAGCAGGAGAATGGAGGGAGATCCATTATCCCTTTCTTTCTGAGGCACTAGCTTTGTCTCTGAGCAAGAAATGTGATCTCCTCTCTATGGCTTTTTGTTGTTATTATTATTGTGTCATTCATTCTGGCTTTCCTGGGAATCCTCGCCATCAATTGGCAGACAGATGTCCTTCTCTATGGTTCTTCCTGTGTCCTGCTGTGTCACTGGCTAGTGACAAGCTGTGGCTTAGTTGTCAGCTAACTAATTACAGGACAGTCTAATTACAGACATGTTACACTTGCAAGGTATTATTACTGAGGCCCTGTCTGCCATCACCCAGAAGTAATCTAGCAAAATGTCATCACGATTGTTAGGGGACTGGTATATGGAACAATGTAAATTCTGCCATAAATCATTAGCCCTGGGAATGCCCTTGGACTCTGGGCAGGAGACAGGAGCATAGGAAATGGAGAAAGGTCACTAAGCTGGATTCTTTGGGGCTGTTCAGTGTGGCAAGGCAGACTTTTCTGTGTCCCTCTCCTTATTCAATCCTTGGCCTCCTCACTCTAAGAGCACTTTTGTTTTTCTATGCTTAAGCTTAATGGCGTTTGAATTCTTATTATGAGGGGCTATCACTGTTAGCAAGGGGAAAGTTTTTCTTATGTCATTTCACTCTGAAGAGACGGAGGATGTAAAGCTATATCTGTGGAGGACTTCATCCTGTCTGAAAGGATTCACTGGATTCCTTCTAGAACAGAGTTGGGAAAGACAGCCTCTACCCACTTGACCCCAAGGTGCTTGCCATGCAGGCTCCAGAAAAGAATCAGGGGTGGAAAATTAAAAGAAGGGTGGCCAGGGAGGGAAAAACTGTCAATCACCCACCAGAAGCTGACTGTTAAGGTGGTAAGATTACTCAGTAAGAAAACTAATCTTGGGCATGGTCCTTTGGACTTTCTGTATATTTGAGATTAGCCAAAAATGAGATCCCTTTCTGGTAACACCCTTGGAAAGCCTCCCAGATATGGGTTCCTTCCAGTGTTGCAGAATCTAAGGGATATCCTTTTAAGTCCAGATGCTTGATATCTCAGGATTATGAAGATCCAGAAGAATCTTCTAGAAAATTAATACAACTTATGTTCATTCAAGAATACACAGAAGAACTACACAAAAAAAAGGTCCTAATGACCCAGATAACCACGATGGTGTGGTCACTCACCTAGAACAACACATCCGGGAGTGTAAAGTCAAATGGGCTTTAGGAAGCATTACTACAAACAAGGCTACTGGAGGTGATGGAATTCAAGCTGAGCTATTTCAAATTTCTAAAAGATGATGCTGTTAAAGTGATGCACTCAATATGCCAGCAAATTTGGAAAACTCAGCAGTGACCACAGGACTGGAAAAGGTCAGTTTTCAGTCCAATCCCAAAGAAAGGCAAGGCCAAAGAATGTTCAAACTACCACACAATTATACTCATTTCACATGCTAGCAAGGTAATGTTCAAAATCCTTCAAGCCAAGGCTTCAGCAGTATGTGAATTAAGAACCTCCAGATGTACAAGCTGGATTTAGAAAAGACAGAAGAACCAGAGATCAAATTGCTAACATCTCTTGTATAATAGAAAAAGCAATGGAATTCCCCCTAAAACACTTACTTTTGCTTCATTGACTATGCTAAAACCTTTGACTATGTGGATCACAACAAAGTCAAAACAACCTTTCACTGTGAAATATTCTTCAAGAGATGGGAATAACAGACCACCTTACCTGTCTCCTGAGAAGCCTGTAAGCAGGACAAGAAGCAACAGTTAGAACCAGACATGGAACAATGGACTGGTTCCAAATTGGGAAAGGAGTATGCCAAGGCTGTATATTGTCACTCTGCTTATTTAACTTATATCCAGAGTACAGCATCAGAAATGCTAGGCTGGATGAAGCACACACTGGAATCATGATTGCCAGGAGAAATATCAATAATCTCAGCTATGCAGATGATACCACTTTAATGGCAGAAAGCAAAGAGGAACTAAAGAGACTCTTGATGAATGTGAAAGAGGAGAGTGAAAAAGCTGGGTTAAAACTCAACTTTCAAAAAACTGGGATCATGGCATTCAGTCCCATCTCTTAATGGCAAATAGATGGGGAATAAGTGGAAACCGTGATAGATTTGATTTTCTTGGGCTCCAAAATCACTGCAGATGGTGACTACAGTCACAAAATTAAGACTCTTGCTCCTTAGAAGAAAACTTTACGACAAACCTAGGCAGCATATTAAAAAGCAGAGACATCACTTTGCCAACAAAGGTCTGTATAGTCAAAGGCATGGTTTTTCTGGTAGTTGTGTACGGATGTGAGTGCTGAAGAAATGCTGTTTTTGAATTGTGGTATGGAGAAGACACTTGAGAGTCCCCTGTACAGCAAGGAGATCAAACCAGTCAATCCTAAAGGAAATCAACCTGAACATTCACTGGAAGGACTGATGCTGAAGCTGCAGCTTCAATACTTTAGCTACCTGATGCAAAGAGCAGACTCATTGGAAAAGAGTTCAATTCCCTTCTTTTGCCAAGTACTAAAGGGAAGACTGGGCTTCCCAGGTGGCTTGGTGGTAAAGAACTCACCTGTAAGTGCAGGAAACACGGGTTTTATCCCTAGGTTGGGAAGATCCCCTGGAGAAGGAAACAGCAACCCACTCTAGTATCCTGGCCTGGAGAACCCCATGGACAGAGGACATTGGTGGGCTACAGCACATACGGTTGCAAAGAGTCAGACATGACTGAAGCAACTTAGCATGCATGCATGCACATAAGACACGACAATATGAAACTCCTAAAAGATAACATTGGCATAAATTGTCCCAATATTTTCTTAGGTCTACCAAGACAATAGAAATAAAAGTAAAAATAAATAAATGAGACCTAATCAAACTTATAACCTTATACATAGCAAAGGAAACCATAAATAAAATGAAAAGATAACCTACATACTGGCAGAAAATATTTGCAAATGATGAGACCAAAAAGGCCTTAACTTTCAAAATACACAAACAGCTCATACAACTCAGTAACAACAATGACAACATACTCAATCAGAAAATGGGCAGAAGACCTAAATAGACATTTGTCCAAAGACATACAAATGGCCAACAGGCACATGAAAAGAGCTACACATCACTAGTTACTAGAGAAATGTAAATAAAAACTGCCATGATGTACCTACCACCTCACACTGGTCAGAATGACCATCATTAAAAAGCATACAAATTACAAATGTTGGAGGGGACATGGAGAAAAGGGAACCTTCTAATGCTATTGGTGGGAATGTAAATTGGTGCAGACACTAAGGAAAACAGTATGAGTGAGTGATAGTAACTCAGTCATGTCCGACTCTGTGACCCCATGGACTGTAGCCTGCCAGGCTCCTTTGTCCATGGAATTCTCCAGGCAAGAATATAGGAGTGGGTTGCCATTTCCTTCTCTAGGAAATCAGTATGGAGACTCATTAAAAAGCTAAAGATAGAGTTGCTATATGATCCAGTAATGCCACTTCTGTGCATATACCTAGAGAAAGCTCTAATTTGAAAAGAGGCATGCATTCCTATGTTCATAGCAGCACAATTTACAATAGCCAAGACATGGAAACAACCTAAATGTCCATCAACACATGAATAGATCAAGAAGATATGGTATATATACACAATGGAATACTATTCAGCCATAAAAAGAATGAAATAATGCCATTTGCAGCCACAAGGATGGACCTAGAAATTATCACACTAAGTGAAGTCAGAAAGAGAAAGACATATACCATATGATATCACTTATATGCAGAATCTAAAAAATAACACAAATGAACTTACTTAGAAAACAAAGATACTCATGGTCATAGAAAACAAACTTACGGTTACTAAAGGGCAAAGGGGATGGGAGAGGGATATATTAGGAATCTGGGATTAGCAGATACAAACCAATATATATATATAATAGATGAACTGTAAGGTCCTACTGTATAGCAAAGAGAAATAAACTCAATATTCTGTAATAAACCATAATAGAAAAGAATATTTAAAAGAATATGTATATATACGTATAACTGAATCACAATGCTATACAACAGAAACTAACACAACATTGTACATCAACTATACATCAATCAGAAAAAAGAAAATACAGAAGAATCAATGATAAAAGAGAAAATAAGGACACATATAATTATATATACTCAAAGATGACAATATACGCATGTAAATGCAAAACTAAAAAAATGTAATTTCAAAATATAATTATGCATACTATTCATAATAAAAAATACCCAGTTTGCTTTTGTGATTCAAATTCTGTTTATATGCAACTATGTAAGAAGAGGTGGCAAGAATACACAGAAGAACTGTACAAAAAAGATCTTCACGACCCAGATAATCACGATGGTGTGATCACTCACCTAGAGCCTGACATCCTGGAATGTGAAGTCAAGTGGGCCTTAGAAAGCATCACTATGAACAAAGCTAGTGGTGGTG
Organism: Bos mutus; assembly: GCF_027580195.1. NCBI lineage: Eukaryota > Metazoa > Chordata > Mammalia > Artiodactyla > Bovidae > Bos > Bos mutus. The sequence goes on from NC_091646.1 coordinate 111,635,791, forward strand.
ATGGAATTCCAGTTGAGCTATTTCAAATCTGAAAGATGATGCTGTGAAAGTGCTGCACTCAATATGCCAGCAAATTTGGAAAACTCAGCGGTGGCCACAGGACTGGAAAAGGTCAGTTTTCATTCCAATCCCAAAGAAAGGCAATGCCAAAGAATGCTCAAACTACCACACGATTGCACTCATCTCACACGCTAGTAAAGGAATGCTCAAAATTCTCCAAGCCAGGCTTCAGCAATATGTGAACTGTGAACTTCCAGATGTTCAATCTGGTTTTAGAAAAGGCAGAGGAACCAGAGATCAAATTGCCAACATCCGCTGGATCACTGAAAAAGCAAGACAGTTCCAGAAAAACATCTACTTGTGCTTTATTGACTATGCCAAAGCCTTTGACTGTGTGGATCACAACAAATTGTGGAATATTCTTCAAGAGATGGGAATACCAGACCACCTGACCTGCCTCCTGAGATATCTGTATACAGGTCAAGAAGCAACAGTTAGAACCGGAAACAGAACAACAGACTGGTTCCAAATAGGGAAAGGAGTACATCAAGGCTGTATATTGTCACCCTGCTTATTTAACTTACATGCAGAGTACATCATGAGAAATGTCGGGCTGGATGAAGCACAAGCTGGAATCAAGACTGCCAGGAGAGACATCAATAACCTCAGACACTCAGATGACACCACCCTTTATGGCAGAAAGCGAAGAGGAACTGAAGAGCCTCTTGATGAAAGTGAAAGAGGAGAGTGAAAAAGCTGGCTTAAAACTCAACATTCAAAAAACTAAGATCATGGCATCTGGTCCCATCACTCCATGGCAAAAAGATGGGGAAACAATGGAACCAGTGACAGACTTTACTTTCTTAGGCTCCAAAATCACTGCAGATGGTGACTGCAGCCATGAAATTAAAAGACACTTGCTCCTTGGAAGAAAAGCTATGACAAACCTGGGCAGCATATTAAAAAGCAGACATTACTTTGCCGACAAAGGTCCATCTAGTCAGAGGTATGGTTTTTCCAGTAGTCATGTATGGATGTGAGAGTTGGACTGTAAATAAAGCTAAGCACTGGAGAACTGATGCTTTTGAATTGTGGTGTTGGAGAAGACTCTTGAGAGTCCCTTGGACTGCAAGGAGATCCAACCAGTCCATCTGAAAGGAAATCAGTCCTGAATATTCATTGGAGGGACTGATGCTGAAGCTGAAACTCCAATACTTTGGCCACCTGATGTGAAGAGCTGACTCATTTGAAAAGACCCTGATGCTGGGAAAGATTGAAGGTGGGAAGAGAAGGGGATGACAGAGGATGAGATGGTTGGATGGCATCACCGGCTTGTTGGACATGAGTTTGGGTAAACTCCGGGAGTTGGTGATGGACAGGGAAGCCTGGCATGCAGCAGTCCATGGGGTCACAAAGAGTCAGACACAAGTGAGTGACTGAACTGAACTGAAGGATGAGAAATGCTATTGTGCATGGGACAAACTGAAGGAACCATGAAAAGGAACATTTAATGAAAAGCAAGCTAAGCTAAGCTAAGTCACTTCAGTCGTGTCTGACTCTGTGAGACCCCATAGACTGCAGCCTACCAGGCTCCCCCATCCCTAGGATTCTCCAGGCAAGTATACTGGAGTGGGTTGCCATTTCCTTCTCCAATGCATGAAAGTGAAAAGTGAAAGGGAAGTTGCTCAGTCATGTCCGACTCTTAGCGACCCCATGGACTGCAGCCTACCAGGCTCCTCTGTCCATGGGATTTTCCAGGCAAGAGTACTGGAGTGGGGTGCCATTGCCTTCTCTGAAAGAAAAGCAAGCAATAACTTAATTATGCTCTCTGGGTGCATTCCTGCAAGACAACTGGAAACCTGGGCTGAACTATAATGACTAAAGGGGTGGGAATCCTTAGCAAGCATAAAGGCAGGCCATCTTTTTAGTTGTACAGGACGTGTACTGCAAAATTTCAGAGGGCATCATTCATATTATATTAATAATAGGTCTGCATATTTGCTCTGAAAATCTTCTCGTAAATTTTCAGTGAAGAAAATTAACACTGAAGTGTCTGAGGAAAATAGTCTTTTCTATTATAATTTTCACTAGGATGTTATAAGGGCTGCTTAGTTTTAGGTATCATATTAAAGTTTTTGATAGTTAATCTCAGGCCCATATACACTTACATCTGAGGACCTCGGCCCTGGAGGCCTTAAAGTAAAGAAACTTCCATGTCAGGGATATCGAATTATTGGTGTGTCCTCAGTCATTCAGTAATGTCCAATTCTTTGTGACCCCCATGGACTGTAGCCCGCCAGGCTCCTATTTCCATGGGATTTTCCAGGCAAGAATACTGCAGTGGGTTGCCATTCCCTACTGCAGGGGATCTTCTTGACCCAGTGATCGAACACGAGTCTCTTGCATCTCCTGCAATGGCAGGCAGATTCTTTACCACTGTGCCACCTGGGAATCCCTATACAATTATTGGTAGACCTTCTAAAGTATCAGTTGATCTGAGAGCTCAGACTCTAGCAATACTCCTATAATCTCCTCATTATTACTTAACATCAAACTCTTTACAGGTGCTCTATGACTGTTCAGCTCTTCTCTTTTTCCTTCTGGGCAGCTAGATCATATTTCCCAGCATCCCTAACCATTGGGTGTAGCCATATGAGAGATTAAAAGCCATGAAATACAGGTGGAAAAGCTGACTTGACTTGTGCAGTTTTCCATTATCCTCATTGACTGACTAAAGGTAGAGAATTCCAAGGGCTTACAGAAGGATGGAGCCACAAGATGGAAAGATCCTGGGTCTCTGAGTGACCATATGGAACCCTTACCTACCCACTTTGCACTGGAACACAAAGGAATTACTTTTATATGAATCTTCTGTAAATTTTAGGTTGGCTGTTACAGCAGTCAGTTGACCCTTCCCAGTACATTGGAAGAGGAAACTGTAGTCAACAAGCCCATAGGGAGAGTGATAGCATACAGACTTAAACACCACAGAACCTGGAGCCAAATGATTTGTGTCTGAATCTGACTTTTCTTACTTACGACCCTGTGAGACCTTAACCAAATTTAGCTAAACAGCATGTCTCAGTTTCCTCTGACATAAAACTGCCATAATAAGTATACTGAACTCCCAAGTGTGTTACGAGATTTAATACATATAAATTAGCTAGCCTGATGTCTCACCTGTCATGAGCATCAGTAACAGCAATTCTGAGGCTGATAGTGGAACACCAATTATGCATATGCTGAAAGACATACTGATGGTAATGATACAAGAGCAGGCTTTGTCACCAAGTCCAGGTCTTCTCCAGGGCCCTCCCCTCAGCATAAAATGCCATCAGTCTTTGACCCAGAGATGAGTAATGCTGGAGAATCCATACACCACAGGAATGGAATATGTTATGAGGCTTGGATATGATGGTATCGGTGAGAACCACACACACAGTTCAGTTTCAACTTTTACCAGTTTGAGAGGATTCCCAAATATCTGTACTCTGTGAGGGATTCTTCTCCTGAGGGTCCCACCACCTACCATAAGACCATGGCAGAAGGAGGGAAAGTTAGAGCATGCATGGATCACCTTACTCAAAGTCACTTTGCCAAGGTAAAGTGGTTCTCCAATCATTTTGCTTCAGGACTCTTAATACACTTTTAAAATTAATGAATGACCTCAAAAATCTTTTTTTCCACCACTCTGAGCAGCATGTGGGATCTTAGTTCTCTAACCAGGAATCAAACTAGAGCCCCCTGCAGTAGAAGCACAGAGTCTTAACCAGTGGACTGCCAAGGAAGTTCCTCAAGTCTTTTGTTTGTACGAAAAATATGTACTGATATTTACTATATTAGAAATCAAAACTGTAAAGTGTTTAAATGTTTATTTTTAAAAAATAAGAACAATAAGCCCATTACATGGTAAAAGTGAAAGTCAAAGTCACTCAGTCATGTCTGACTCTTTGGGACCCCATGACTATACAGCCCATGGAATTTTTGAGGTCAGAATACTGGAGTGGGTAGCCTTTCCCTTCTCCAGGGGATCTTCCCAACCCAGGTCTCCCACACTGCCTACTTTGCAGGCAGATTCTTTACCAGCTGAGCCACAAGGGAAGCCCAAGAATACTGGAGTGGGTGCCCTATCCCTTCTCCAGTGGATCTTCCTGATCCAGGAATTGAACCGGGGTCTCCTGCATTGCAGGCAGACTCTTTACCAACTGAGCTATCAGGGTAATACAAACAATATTTTAAGTGAAAAAGAACTGCATTTCCAAAAGAAAAAAATTAATAAGAAGAATAGGACTGTTTTATATTTTTGAAAATCTCTTTAAGCTCTGGCTTAAAGAAGCCAGCTGGATTCTCATATCTGCTTTTGCATTCAATCTGTGAGATATCACACACTATGTAGCCTCCAGAAAACTCCACCAGGCATTCGTGAGAGAATGAGATTGAAAAAAGGCAAATAAAATCTTAGTATTACTATAAAAGTTATTTTGACCTTGCAACCCCCCTGAATGAGTTTTGGGGACCCTCAGGATCCCCAAATGACATTGCAAGTAGAAGTGGTAGGCCATGCCTCAGTGCCCAAGGCTTGCTCAGTTCTCAGTGGCTCTCACTACTGGGCTGTAGGACTTGCGATCTGAATTGACTATATTTTCTTGTAAGTAATCATACATTATTATATCTTGAAGTAGATGAGGTATATACATTGTCATCATTTGAAGGAGAAATTAAGGCACAAAGAATTTATTTGTTCATCCAAGGTCATACAGTAAAATTCTCTGGAATTCCAGCCTTGAGTTATCTTCCACCGAATCAAAATTCTTACGTGGCCCTGATACTACATTGACATGTCTACTTAGTTCACTCTTGGGTTGGTAAATACAGATAATTTGAGGATAGTGATAAATACAGATAATCTGAGTAGAGTAAACTTTTTTTCATGGGTGACCTCAGCTCCAAGAGGTCATACTGGAGGCTATACTTAGCATTTTCTATGTATCCTAACAGAGATCCAACTCCCTGACTCAATAACAGAGACAGATATTTGGTGACAATTTTCTGGTGAAATCTTGAGGGAGGGGGTGGATAAAGATGACTCACACTACACACTACTTACAGGAAAGTCTGTTAATTTCTTTGAAATTTCCATCATTATTTCCCCATTTCTGGTCACTTCATCTGTCCTTCTCTCTTCTCTCACCTAGTCACTAGAATCTTACTTGCTTCATTATGAAGGAAAATTTAGCTTTCACCCTTAGTTCATAATTCCCACTCCACAAAAGAAAATTCAGTGATTGGTGACTATTGCTGCTCCTTTGAATGCCCCTTAGAGAGCACAATTCATTTGGCCACATCTGGAATCATTCATTAAGAAAAATATGATGACAAAAGTTTTTTTTTTTTTTTTACTTCTGTCTTTAACTTCTACTGACTTTCACAAAACTAACCTCAGGATCATAGAGCTTGAGGCAATCTCAACAAAGTCCTCTAATTTATACTCCTGTGAGTATGATACCACATATCTGCTCCTATAAATACATTTATGAAAAGTGAAAAAGAAAGTGAAAGTTGCTCAGTCATGTCCGACCCCATGGACTACACAGTCCATGGAATTCTCCAGGCCAGAATACTGGAATGGGTAGCCTTTCCCTTCTCCAGGGGATCTTCCCAACCCAGGGATCAAACCCAGGTCTCCTGCATTGCAGGCTGATTCTTTACCAGCTGAGCCACTGCTGCTGCTGCTGCTAGTTCGCTTCAGTTGTGTACGACTCTGTGTGACCCCATAGATGGCAGCCCACCAGGCTCCTGTCCCTGGGATTCTCCAGGCAAGAACACTGGAGTGGGTTGCCATTTCCTTCTCCAGTGCATGAAAGTGAAAAGTGAAAGTGAAGTCGATCAGTCGTGTCCGACTCATAGCGACCCCACAGACTGCAGCCTACCAGGCTCCTCCACCCATGGGATCTTCCAGGCAAGAGTACTGGAGTGGGGTGCCATTGCCTTCTCCAGCTGAGCCACAAGGGAAGCCCAAATACATTTATACATCTTATATAAATAAAGAGTCCATGAATTTCTCTGAGCACAGCACTGCAGCCTAAAAGGTTGAGTTTATGTTGTCATTAAAATCTATATTCTATTGCATATTATATCATGGCAATAAAGGTGATCTCACTATATCTCTATTTCACCTTCATATGTTTGGGGAAATTCTCACATCATTACTATCTTCCCCAGGTTAAATAAGCATTAAACTCACATGCTATTTTATTTCTCTTTTATCATTTCCCTAGTTTTGCATTGTTGTTATTCAGTTGCTAAGTTGTGTCCGACTCTTTGTGACCCGAGGGACTGCAGCACACCAGGCTTCCCTGTCCTTCACCATCTCCCTGAGATTGCTCAAACTTATGCCCATTGAGTCAGTGATGTCATCCAACCATCTCATTCTCTGTCGTCCCCTTCTCCTGCCTTCAATCTAGACCCCCTCGAATTCTTCCATATGCTCTTTTAAATTTGTAGGCCAAAATTGCACTGAACTTCTAATAAGGTTGATTTTTAACCATGTAATGCATGATACACATGATTGTAAGAACTAGTTCATAATTTTTCCTCATTTTCTATTGATTACATCAGTAACATGACAATTTTAAGATTAATGAGTCTTCTTCCATATCATAGTGAAACTAGCTATTAAAATTAGAAGAAGGCAAAGAAACAGGCCTGGGGTGTGAAGATTCTCAAATACATACATAACACTCAACTTTTTTATAGTGGAAGTTTGGGGACCTATGTGTGACTCACTTAAAACCTCCTTGAACAAACAGGACCAAGTGTTTATTTTTATATTGTGTGCCCCCAGCCCCACAGTGCTGTGGACCAAGGATGTACACCTGGCCTAACGTCAACCATCATATCAAATCAAAGTTTAGCCAAATCCCTTGCCTTGAGAATCTGCAATCAGCCAACAGTAGATGATGGATTAAGTCAGTAAAGTCATGTGAATTGGGCCCCTTCGAGCCCCTTACAAGTAGTCAGCATCTTTGGAGAGCAGAGACCAAGAAAAGCAGAGATGGGAGAGGTGTTGCAGTTGTTGACAAAGAGTTAAAGAGAAAAAAAGAGATTTCAATCTCAGCATCTTCTTCCATTCTCAAGAAGCTTGGCCATTTTCTGATTCCTGTGTCCGAGTAATTGCATAGTATAAATGTACTACAATTCCCTTCTTCCCATGACCTCATCTGAGATTTCTAGCTCTTGCAACCAAACAATTCCTAGCCAAGACCATATTTGCCATCCGATGAAGACTAAGGTTTGCCCTGGAAATGAACAGAGATCATTCTGTCGTTTTTGAGATTGCATCCAAGTACTGCATTTTGGACTCTTTTGTTGACTATGATGGCTACTCCATTTCTTCTAAAGAATTCCTGCCCACAGTAGTAGATATAATGGTCATCTGAGTTAAATTCATCCATTCCAGTCCATCTTAGTTTGCTGATTCCTTGAATATCGATGTTCACTCTTGTCATCATCTGTTTGACCACTTTCAACTTGCCTTGATTCATGGACCTAACATTCCAGGTTCCTATGCAATATTGCTTTTTACAGCATCGAACCTTGCTTCTATCACCAGTCACATCCACAACTGGGTGTTGTTTTTGATTTGGCTCCATCCCGTCATTCTTTCTGGAGTTATTTCTCCACTGATCTCCAGTGGCATATTGGGCACCTATTGACCTGGAGAGTTCATCTTTCAGTGTCCTATCTTTTTGCCTTTGACTGTGTGGATCACAAGAAACTGGAAAATTCTGAAGGAGATGGGAATACCAGACCACCTGATCTGTCTCTTGAGAAACCTGTATGCAGGTCAGGAAGCAACAGTTAGAACTGGACATGGAACAACAGACTGGTTCCGAATAGGAAAAGGAGTACATCAAGGCTGTATCTTGTCACCCTGCTTATTTAACTTATATGCAGAGTACATCATGAGAAACACTGGGCTGGAGGAGGCACAAGCTGGAATCAAGATTGCCAGGAGAAATATCAATAACCTCAGATGCGCAGATGACACCACCCTTATGGCAGAAAGGGAAGAAGAACTAAAGAGCCTCTTGATGAAAGTGAAAAAGGAGAGTGAAAAAGTTGGCTTAAAGCTCAACATTCAGAAAACGAAGATCATGGCATCTGGTCCCATCACTTCGTGGGAAATAGGTGGGGAAACAGTGGAAGCAGTGGCTGACTTTATTTTTCTGGGCTCCAAAATCACTGCAGATGGTGATTGGAGCCATGAAATTAAAAGACGCTTACTCCTTGGAAGGAAAGTTATGACCAACCTAGACAGCATATTAAAAAGCAGAGACATTACTTTGTCAACAAAGGTACGTCTAGTCAAGGCTATGGTTTTTCCAGTGGTCATGTATGAGTGTGAGAGTTGGACTATAAAGAAAGCTGAGCACAGAAGAATTGATGCTTTTGAACTGTGGTGTTGAAGAAGACTCTTGAGAGTCCCTTGGACTGCAAGGAGATCCAACCAGTCCATCCTAAAGGAGATCAGTCCTGAGTCTTTGGAAGGACTGATGTTGAAACTGAAACTCCAATACTTTGGCCACCTGATGCAAAGAGCTGATTCATTTGAAAAGACCCTGATGCTGGGAAAGATTGAAGGCAGGAGGAGAAGGGGACGACAGAGGATGAGATGGTTGGATGGCATCACCGGCTTGATGGACATGAGTTTGGGTGAACTCCGGGAGTTGGTGATGGAGAGGGAGGCCTGGCATGCTGCAGTCCATGGGGTCACAAAGAGTCGGACATGATTGAGCGACTAAACTGAACTGAAGTTTGTTAATAGCCAGCAGTGACCTACTGTGGACCTTTATATTTTTAAAAATAAAAAGTATTCTGCAATTTGGTATAAAAAAGGGGAAGAAAGTGGAGGTAACAGTAATACTTCTTGTTTTCCTTGCTGTCCACTCAAGTGTATACTTAACAGGCTAATTATTGGTTCTTGATGAGGAGAGTTCCAGTGGATAATTCCACTTACTAGTATGGAGACAAGGCAGTAATGGACTGTAAGAATGAAAATTAGGAAAGAGTGAGTATTTAGGTTAAAGAGAGTCAAGCAGGCTTTTGGGAGGAGGTAGATTTTGAAGTGGTACAAGGGGGTTTTAGAAATCAGTAATAATTAAGAAAAAAAATGAACACTGTAATTCACTGTTTGCTTACTCTTCCTAACCACCGTATGTGGGTTATATTGAGAATAAGAGTGTTTTGAACATGGAGAAAAGAATTATCCAGGTGAAATGTGATGTGGGGAACAGGAAAAGAAGCAGTAAATATGGCTTACGATGTTCAGGAAACAAAATGATTAGAACATGCATATTGGGAGGATCATTTGGTAAGATCTGACAATGAATTTTTTTAGTTCAGTAAAACAGGTTGCAGTGAGGGAAGGGTGGTAGGTATAGCGCAAGTAAAAGAGTATGTACAGGAGAGCACCATCTCTGAGTGCAGTGAAGGAGGCGTGCTGGATGGAGACTCTGGGGCCAAACTATGGGAGACCTGGAGTGCTAGGCTCATGAGGTCAACTTAACCTCAAAGCCAGTTGGTATGATATCTATAAGAGGAATGATAATGTGTCTTTCTGTTTTGGGGAAAAATTGATCTGGGTTCAGTATCATTTAAGGGGAGAGCATGAAAGAGGTAAAGGGCAGCATGAAGAGATGACTGCAGGAATGTGGGCTGAGGTGATAATATACTAGACGAGGAGGGTGGGCATGAAAATGTAAAGAAAGGATAGACTCTGAGCAATGCTGAAAATAAAGACTGATATGTGTGGTGACTGTTTTGATATAGGGAAAAAAGAAAATGGAGAAATTTCAAAGGCTATTCATCTGATTAATTATTCAACAAACATATACAGCAATAAATACATACTCTCTGGTGCTGTTATAGTAGAGAACGCTCTTATTTGCTAGCAACCAAAACTGAATCTAGCTATCTCAGGTGTGCAAGGAATGGATCATAATGCCAGCGGCTCACAGCATCAGTGAGAACTCAGAGAATGAGGCTTAGAAATTTGGCAGATCCAAAATTGCCTTGTAGCAGTCTTTCTAACCCGAGTTTCATGAGAAAATTAAGTTCTATCACCCTATAGCATGCGTTATATACAGTATAGTGACTTAACGCCTCTCCTCTGCATCTAAAATGGCACTCGTCATATGCTATCTTTGGCAGGATGGAGAAATCTGTCACTCAAATCATTTTCACTTTCTCTGCCTCAAATGAGGTACCCTACTTGAGAAAGCCTGGCTGGGGGCTAAGAAGAAGTCACCACAAGATGGTCTTGCTGCTGCTGCTGCTAGGTCGCTTCAGTCATGTCCGACTCTGTGCGACCCCAGAGACGGCAGCCCACCAGGCTCCCCCGTCCCTGGGATTCTCCAGGCAAGGACACTGGAGTGGTTTGCCATTTCCTTCTCCAGTGCGTGAAAGTGAAAAGTGAAAGTGAAGTCGCTCAGTCGTGTCTGACTCTTAGCGACCCCATGGACTGCAGCCCTCCAGGCTCCTCCATCCATGGGATTTTCCAGGCAAGAGTACTGGAGTGGGCAACACATTATTCATTGCCTTTGTTCCCATGTGTGCTTAGTCACTCAATTGTGTCTGATTCTTTGCGACCCCATGGACTGTAGCCCACCAGGCTCCTCTGTCACTGGGAATTCTCCAGGCAAGAATACTGGAGTGGGTTGCCATGCCCTCCTTTATGGGATCTTCCCAACCCAGGGATCAAACGCAGGTCTTGTGCATTGCAGGCAGATTCTTTACCATCTGAGCCACCAGGGAAGCCCTTTGTTCCCATATTATTGCTCATTTGCTTAAGATTTAAAATTCCAGGAGCATGGAGAGAGTTCAAGTATATGGGAAGGCTTTTTTTTTTAAATTTATTTATTTTAATCGGAGGCTAATTACTTTACAATGCTGTAGTGGTTTTTGCCATACTTGACATGAATCCGCCATGGGTGTACACGTGTTCCCCATCCTGAAACCCCCTCCCACCTCCCTCCCCAATCCCATCCCTCTGGGTCATCCCAGTGCACCAGCCCCAAGCACCCTGTCTCATGCATCAAACCTGGACTGGCCATCTGTTTCACAAATGATAATATACATGTTTCAATGCTATTCTCTCAGATCATTCCACCCTCGGCTTCTCCCACAGAGTCCAACAGTTTGTTTTTATCTCTGTGTCTCTTTTGCTGTCTCACATATAGGGTGATCGTTACCATCTTTCTAAATTCCATATAAACGTGTTAATATACTGTATTGGTGTTTTTCTTTCTGACTTACTTCACTCTGTATAATAGGCTCCAGTTTCATCCACCTCATTAGCACTGATTCAAATGTATTCTTTTTAATGGCTGAGTAATATTCCATTGTATATATGTACCACAGCTTTCTTATCCATTAGTCTGCCAATGGACATCTAGGTTGCTTCCATGTCCTGGCTATCGTAAACAGTGCTGCAATGAACATTGGGGTACACGTGTCTCTCTTTCAATTCTGGTTTTCCTGGTGTGTATGCCCAGTAGTGTGATTGCTGGGTCATATGGCAGTTCTATTTCCAGTTTTTTTAAGGAATCTCCACACTGTTCTCCATAGTGGCTGTACTAGTTTTCATTCCCACCAACAATGTAAAAGGGTTCCCTTTTCTCTGCACCCTCTCCAGCATTTATTGCTTGTAGACTTTTGGATAGCAGCCATTCTGACCAGTGTGAGATGGTACCTCATTGTGGTTTTGATTTGCATTTCTCTGATAATGAATGATATTGAGCATCTTTTCATGTGTTTGTTAGCCATCTGTATGTCTTCTTTGGAGTATTGTCTGTTTAGTTCTTTGGCCCATTTTTTGATTGGGTCGCTTATTTTTCTGGAATTGAGCTGCAGGAGCTGCTTGTATATTTTTGAGATTAATTCTTTGTCAGTTGGGGAAGGCTTTTTTAAAAGATGCTTTTAAATGGATCCTGAAGGGGGCGGGTCTGGGCGCCGGGCGGGGCGGGGCCTCCCTGCCGGGGGTGGCAGGGCCGGGCGGCAGAGAAAGTTTTAAAAAAAAATAAATAAATAAATGGATCCTGAAAAAAAAAATCAGTGGGGACTTGAAAGTCCTGCCAAAAAGAGATCATCACGTGTAAAGTCAGAAGGTTGAAAGGGCTTGGTTGACCTGTTTTGGAAATGACATCATGGGCAAAAGGGCTGGGGATGTGAGATTGGGGCTGATGGCAGAAGATGAGGTGGGTAAATGTGAACAGGCCTTGAAGGTCTGTTCCAACAAAGAGTTTAGATTTTATCCTCTAGGTCCTAAAAATTACTGAAGTTAGCAAAGTTTGAGAGTGACAAGATCAGACTTTGTTTGTCACAACAGGAATACTGATGAGGGATAAGTTCTAAGAAGGAAAGACTCAAAGAGTAAGGAAACTCCTATATACATGATATGTCAGCAGCAGTGGGCTATTCACCCATGAGCCAAGGTACATAAATCAAGACCCAGAAATGTTTAAATGACTACTGTAGACCTGCACAGCTTGCAAGGAAGAGTGAGGATTGAAATTGCCAGGGAGCAAGGACACCATCCAGGAATGAATTGCAATTGTCCAGGTGATAAACGATAAGGTTTCACAACAAAGAAGTGGGAATGACAGTGGGGAGAAGACACTGTAGGAATGATACCAGGCTAAGGAACTGGTCAAGAGATAACCTTGAGCCTAGAGTATGATTGGGTTATGTGTGACATAAAGGCATTATCTGAAGTCAGTGAGGAAGACAGCAAAGGGGCCAGCACTGGAGGATAGTCAGAGTTAGGGGATGGAACGAGGAAAGGAATCAACAGAGGGGATGGGGCAAAAAGAAAATATCACAACACCATGGGGTCGGGGGGCAACACTGGAGGAAGGGGACACTTAAGAAAGAGAAAGGAATCTCAGAAACAAAAAACAACCATCCCAAAGGGGATACATCTCATCTCTTCTCCCTGAAATCCCTCAGATTCCAGGCTCATTAAAAACAAAACCACTTCTTCAATCTTGTTCATATGACAGAGAATAACCTCATCTTTTTGCTTCTTTGTGCTAGCTTCTTTCCATCAAAGTCTTATTTACTCTCTGGGGTATTTATTCTTACATTGTGAAAAGTATACTAGAAATAATTAGGTATGACCATATTGCTTGGCCTCATCTACTACCTTTAGGAATATATTTCAAGGAATCACTTAAAAATGTGTTCAAGACTGGTTATACCCATAGTGCTCATAGTTTAAACAAACAAAGCAAAATCAAAACAGAAGAGACACCCAGTAAGTGAGCACAGCTGGGACATGGTTCCATGTACTATACTCCAACATTTTACTGCACTGTGGATCCAGCAGATACACAGAAAATTTAAATGGATTAAAGGAAAAGAAAAAAAAATAAACTTTGAATGTACCAGCACAAGAGTTGGAAAGGGGTCATAGAATCTTACAGAAAAAAATAAGATTACATTCTAAAGTTATTTTGTACTTTTATTATCTATTCAGTTCAGTTCAGTTGCTCAGTCATGTCCAACTCTTTGTGACCCCATGAATCACAGTACGCCAGGCCTCCCTGTCCATCACCAACTCCTGGAGTTAAAAGGTGAGTGCTCAGTCAGGTCCAACTCTGTACGACCCCATGGACTGTAACCTGCCGGACTCCTCTGTCCATGGGGTTTTCCAGGCAAGAATACTGGAGTAGGTTACCATTTCCTACTTCAGGGGATCTTCCTGACCCAGGGATTGAACCCACATCTCTTGTGTCTCCTGCACTGGCAGGCAGATTCTTTACCACTGACCCACCGGGGAAGCCATTAACATACTTATTTGTGTTTATTTTAAAGATGGCTAGTTGGTGAAATATAAACCAGTTATTTCTCATATGTTAGTACAATGAGAAAAGAAATTTCATTTGTTGGATTAAATTGCCACAGATAACACAGTTAAATGTCATTGATTAAATAAAGATCTTGTACAATGTACTTGATGGGGTTTGGACAAACTACCTGAAAATATGGCACCTTGATAGATTGATTGTTTTAACCTGAAGGAATTTGAGCAAACTCTGGCAGAAGCAGGAAGGTCACTACAGCCTCCACCTGAAACAGGTCATAAGACGCTCATGTGAGATGCCCCCTCCTCACATTTCGAGGAAAGGAACACTCTGATCCTCCAAAAGCTGAGAAAAATCTGAACAAACAGGCCTTGCTAAGCTCCTCTAGTTTACTACACTTACTTCGTGCTCCTTTAACCTGTCATATTTTTCCACAACTGTCCAATCTTCATCAAGGCTAGCATCCAAATACACAGGTCTAACTATTTCTTTGGTTTTTCATTTCCTTATGAAGGTTCTTGTATCATGTAAAACTTACACCAAATAAATTTGTAGGATTTTTGTCCTGTTCATTTGTCTCTCTCAGTTTACTTTTCAGGCCCAGCCAGGGACACCGAGAGGGTTAAGGAAAACTTTTTTCTCCCCTATGTATTCTTACAAGCACAAAGTCAAAACGCCCTGGTGCAAAAATATTTCAACTTTAAAAAGAGGAGATTAAAATAAGAATGAGTACTTAAAGACTAAAAATATCCTTCTCTAAGCTTTTCAGGAAAGTAATATAGGGAAACAGCAAAGAATAAGAACCACTCTGAAAGCGAGAGATTTATTTATTCAGTTATTGTGAAATGGGAATTCATGTTTATTTGATACTAGCCATGAGAATTATAACAAAACATTCTCTAGAACAGCAGAAGCACACAATTAAAAAAAAAAAAAAAAAGCTTTGAGCCTATTTCCTACTCCCAAACACAAACAGAAAAAAAAAAAAATTCACAGAAACAGTGAACAAGGGAAAACAGTCCAAACTTAAGAAAGACAAAGATGAATATTCTGAAAAACAAGAAGAGTGACAGTTGAGAGGAAAGAAGAAAAATGAATAACAGGAGGAAAAAACATTGCAGAAAGTCTCTGTAGCATATAATAGGCTGTAGGAAGGAAGATATTTTAAAGGTGAACTTGACTGAGAACAAGAGTATCTGAAAGAGAATTCCCAGTTGGTAGCATAACAAAAGTGAAAAAAAGTGTTTTAAAAAGGTACAAAGAGATTAAAGGACAGGAAAATATTGGAGTCATTTAAAGTTATATGTATAATTTAATGTTCTCTGCACAATTTTTCATATTTCCAAAAATGCTTTATAATTCCAAATATCTATATAAAATGTTCTTAAATTGCTCCTGAAAACCATTTTCTTTAATACAGTATTTTTCAAGATTCTTAGTTGCAAATAACAGTATTCCAACTCAGACCAGCTTAAATCAAAAAGAAGTAATTCACTTATTGTGGCAGGTCCCCAAAGATATCCATGTCCTAAGTCCTCAGAATTGGAAAATACGCCTCCTTACAGGGCATAGGGGACTTCTGCTGATGTGATTAAGTCAAGGATTCTGAGATGGGGTGACTATCTTAGATTACTTCAGTGGATCCAAAGTAATCACAAAGGGCCTTATAAGGGAAAAGAGTGGAGAGAGTCAAAGAAAGATGTGATGGCAGAAGCAGAGGTCAGAGTGATGAGAAGCTATAAACC
Organism: Bos mutus; assembly: GCF_027580195.1. Classification (NCBI taxonomy): domain Eukaryota; kingdom Metazoa; phylum Chordata; class Mammalia; order Artiodactyla; family Bovidae; genus Bos; species Bos mutus. The sequence continues at coordinate 111,651,401 of NC_091646.1, forward strand.
AAGGAAGGCAGGCAGCCCCTAGGAGGTAGGAAAGGCAGAGCCATTTTAGACTTCTGACCTACAGATTATAAGACAATGAATGCACAGGTGTGTGCTAAATCACTTCAGTCATGTCTGACTCTTTGCGATCCTATGGACTGCAGCCCGCTAGGCTCCTCTGTAAATGGGATTCTCCAGGCAAGAATACTGGAGTGGGTTGCCATGCCCTCCTCCAGGGGATCTTCCCTGGCCCAGGGATCTAACTAAAGTCTCTTATTTCTCTTGTGTTGTCAGGCAGGCTCTTTACTACTATTGCCACTTGGGAAGCTCTTTTTTTATACTGGAGTGTGTAGCCTATCCCTTCTCCAGGGGAACATCCTTACCTAGGAATCAAACCGGGGTCTCCCACATTGCAGGCAGATTCTTTACCAGCTGAGCTACCTAGGAAGCCCCTGATAATTTGTTATAGCAGCAATAGGGAACGAAGACACTCAGCCACACTACACTGTGTGGCTGCTGCTAAGTTGCTTCAGTCGTGTCCAACTCTGCGACCCCAGAGATGGCAGCCCACCAGGCTCCCCCGTCCTGGAATTCTCCAGGCAAGGACACTGGATGGGTTGCCATTTCCTTCTCCAATGCAGATGGTAACAATAACCCTGTGTACGAGACAGCAAAAGAGACACTGATGTATAGAACAGTCTTTGGGACTCTGTGGGAGAGGGAGAGGGTGGGAAGATTTGGGAGAATGGCATTGAAACATGTAAAATATCATGTATGAAACGAGATGCCAGTCCAGGTTCGATGCACGATACTGGATGCTTGGGGCTAGTGCACTGGGACGACCCAGAGGGATGGTATGGGGAGGGAGGAGGGAGGAGGGTTCAGGATGGGGAACACATGTATACCTGTGGCGGATTCATTTTGATATTTGGCAAAACTAATACAATTATGTAAAGTTTAAAAATAAAATAAAATTTAAAAAAAAACTCAACATTCAAAAAATGAAAAAAAAAAAAGAAAGAAAGTGAAGTCTCTCAGTCGTGCCCGACTCTTAGCGACCCCATGGACTGCAGCCTTCCAGGCTCCTCCATTCATGGGATTTTCCAGGCAAGAGTACTGGAGTGGGGTGCCATTGCCTTCTCCAACACTGTGTGGCAGCCCTGATTAAAACTAGCAACCCCAGAAGAAAAGCAAAATCTCCCTGCCTCAGCTCCAGAAAAGCCCAGAGGAGAGAATCTGACCTGGGTGCTACAGGCCCCACCCATTTCTTGAACCAGTTATAGCTAGGGGTTTTCTCTGGATATATACATGCACCCCAGTGTTCACTGCAGCATTATTTACACTACCCAAGACACGGAAGCAACCTAAATGTCCATTGACAGAGGAGTGGATAAAGAAGATGTGGTACATATATACAATGGAATATTACTCGGCCATAGAAACGAATGAAATAATGCCAACTGCAGCAACATGGATGAAACTAGAGAGTGTCATACTGAGTGAAGTAAGTCAGACAAAGGCAAGTATCACTTACACATGGAATCTAAAAACAAAATGGTACAAATGAACTTATCTACAAAACAGAAATAGTCACAGATGTAGAAAACAAACTTATGGTTACCAAGGGAGAAAGGGGGAGAGATAAATTGGGAGATTGGGATTGATATATACACTCTACTATATATATAAAATAAATAACTAGTAAGGATCTACTGTATAGCAGAGGGAAGTCTACTCAACACTCTGTAATGATGTATATGAGAATAGAATCTAAACAAGAGTGGATATATGTATGTGTGTAACTGATTCATTTTGCTATACAGCAGAAACTAACACAATATTGTAAATCAACTATACTTCAATAAAAATTTTAAAAAAGACATTTCCTAAGAAACATTGTATTTGCGATAAAACAATAAATTGATAAATGTGGGTTAAAGGCAGCAAAGGTATAGTGAACTGGGGGGTGAACTTGAAGTCAAGAGTCCAGAATTTAAATTTTAGTTCTATCACCAGACATTGAGGCCACCTTGCACAACCCCTTAACTGTAATGACTGTTTCTTCAGCCCTAAAATGGAAATAAAACTAAATTGTCTTCTCCCATCCCACTCGTAAAAAATTCTATATTACTAACTGAAGTTGGCAGCTCAGCATTAAGGAGGACAATTATTATGTTAATAACAGGTAAAACAATTGCAAAATGCAATGTCTAAGTGGCACTGTTTTTAACCTGAGCTGAGGTTGCCCCTTTAAGGACATGGTCACTGTTCAAAGGGGGCTTGAGATGCCAGGGTGTAAGAATTCCAAAGAGTTGATGGTTGGTAGAATCAAATGGCAGCTCATCAGGACTCTGATTATTTGGCTTCCTCCTTTTTTACTGACCTGTTATAGTCACGTCCTCCCTTCCTGTTCTGATGCCCCTGGTTGTGGCCAAGGCCGAGTGGTGGGTGTGGAATCCAAGAAGGTGAAGTGACCCTTTGGGGTGTAGCTCTCAGAAAATTGTCTTAGAAAACATCAAAAATACGTTCACACCTTCCAAGATATCTTTAAATCTCAGGTGAAAGGAACCAACTCTGGTGTGAATATGGTAGTGATTTACTTTAAAGACTTACCAGGTAGCATCAGAGTTGATCTAGAGGTCAGGGGGAGCTCACTAAATACATACTGAATGAATGAACTGGTTTCAAAGTGCTGCTGTTCACCACTTGCTGAATACAATTTTAATTTTGAAAGTGAAAATGTTAGTAGCTCAGAAGTATCTGCCTCTTTGTGACCCCATGGACTGTAGCCTCTGTCCATGGAATTCTCCAGGTAAGAATATTGGAGTGGGTTGCCATTCCCATCTCCTGGGGATCTTCCCAACCCTGGGATCAAACCCAGGTCTCCCACATTGCAGGCAGATTCTTTACCATCTGAGCCAGCAATGAAGCCCTAGATTTTAACTTTAAGTTTATATAAAAGAGGCAAAACTCTTGTTTTTCTTTCTGGTTCCATATCTTTATTATCATCAGCAAGCATTTGCTATCTGCTTCCTTCAGACATTACTTTTGTTTTAAAGAGCCTGAAGTCAGGGGTTAAGTGAAAGTTTAAGGAACCTATACACAGAGATGATTTCGATGATACTAAAACCACAAATAAATACACAACATACACACATACGAAGGATATTTAAGTTAATGCAAAATCTCGATGTCTAAGATAATGCAGACTGGAATGCGGCCAGCAAAAATGTCATTTTCTGACTTAATGGAGAGATTAATAAATCAAAACCATGACTTATATATGAAGTCTCAGCCAGGGTCTCGGTTATTTTTAGCACAGGAGAGTAACACGATGCTGCAGGTATGGTCTGTGCCAACACCATAATGGGAGGAGCAAGTACCCAACAAAGCAGGACTGCGATGTTTCAATCAACAAAAGCAGAAACAAAAACTCAGCATCCTCCAGAAGAGAGAGCCAGCTTTTCTCCTGTGCAAAACCTAATGGCGAGCACGAAGGAAGGAATCACGAGTGGGGGGGGGGGGGCGGCTTCACTAGCACATAACAGCTGATGCAAATACCTGACACTGTCTTCAGTGTCTCTGCCTGTCAAGTGATAAAGGTAATTTGCGATGGGATTTTAAGTTACCCTATGATAAAGAAGGCCACTGTCTGAAATAAAAATAAACAGGGATAATTAGCACCAGACGAAGATACATTACGTACACAGACTTAAAAAGGAGTCTACAGACTTGAGTTCAAATCCTGGGTCTCTGTTGTCCTCAACAAGTAATTCAACCTATAGAAGCCTTAATTCACTTGTCTGTGAAATGAAAGCAGTTTGTCTGTATCATAAGGTTTGGGAAGGACTCAACTTAATGACCTATGTGAAGTGCTTAGCATGGTGTCCAGTATATAGAAAGTGCTCAATAGTTAATATTTCTCAGAGATACATCTGACAGTTACAAAGGTTAAGTGCATGTGTGTAACTCCGTATTAACCTTTATAATCATTAATAAATATAACTATTTATATATAAAACTTAAGGGATAGGCTTTAAAAGGTTTTAGTCGACGTTTCACAAAATGAAACAAGTCCAGGCCCCACAGATACTGAAGAGTTTGGGAGCACCCAGTGTGACAATCACATAAGGGAGTTTGCTCTTCAGTGAAGAGAGAAGACAACTCAGGAAAAGAGGAAACCTATAATATGTTATATCAACACCACTTCCCTGGCCTTTAGTGCCACAGGTACTGGACCCAGAGAGCAGTCCCACCCACTAACGACCATATTTAAGCTTTAGTGTTAAGAAGGAAATCACAAATAAACCAACCTCTTGGAGACTTCCAAACAGGAGAGATTAAGAATATCTTTTTACTGGATGAACAAACATTTATTGAATATTCACCAAAACGTAAACTCTAGTTATTGCTGGGTGGCAGACTACACACGATTTTTAATTTTCAACACGTCTTTTGATTTGTAGATAATTTATAGATTTTCTAACATATTTATATTTACATATGCATTAAGAACCAGAAGATATTTAAGTAGTATCTTCTTAGTTTATCTAAGGTAGGGAATAGGCAGGGGCCTGCAAACTCCAATCTGATGGTCCCCTGTTTTTGTAAATGAAGTTTTGCTATAACCAAGCCACAGCCCTTTGTTTGTGTACTCTCCATGGCTGCTTTGGCATCACAATGGCAGAGGTGGGCAGGAGCAACAGAGACCTCAGTGACCACAAAGCCTAACATATTTACCATTTAGTGCTTTAGAGACAGTTCACTGAGCCCAGAGTGAGTCAGTGTGAAGGAAATTCTCAAGCATGGCTTGCCCATTCTGGAATACCTTCTACAAGTGGGCCCCCCTCTCCCCGACCTATGATGGTTTGGACAAGTCATTAAACTCATAAGTTGCCTTATTTGTAGAAATAAATAAATAAACATAAACCTTTATTGAGTGTTCACTATGTGCCAGGCACTCTTCTGAGTGCCTCACAGATTAACTCATTTAGTCCGTATGACTTCCCTGGTGGTTCAGTTGGTAAAGAATCTGCCTGCGATGCAGGAGACAGCGACTCTGTAACAGTCAGTTCAGCTTGACATGGGGATGGCCTCTGTCAGTCAGACTTCAAAAAGGACACAGATCAGTTTCCAGGTGACCATACAACAAAGTGAAATGCAGTCATTAAGAACAATATTCATGAACACTATAGTAAACCCACAGTATTCCCTCACACACAGACTGGAAAATTATGGACTACAGTTTCTGAAAGGGGCTTCCCAGGTCGTACCTGTGGTAAAGAACCCACCTGCCAATGCAAGAGACATAAGAGATCCAAGTTCGATCCCTGGGTCCGGAAGATTCCCCTGGAGAAGGAAATGGCAACCCACTTCAGTATTCTTGCATAGGGAGGCCCATGGACAGAGGAGCCTGGTGGGCTACAGTCCATGGGGTTGCAAAGAGTCAGACACGACTGAAACAACTTAGCATGTAGGCAGTTTCTGATTTATTTGGGCAGTGAAATAATAGGGTGACTTTTTCCCTTTCTCCCTTCCTTCTGTTCTTCCTTTCCTTTCTTTCTTTTGGAGATACATATTGTCCAAGGTTTTTATAATTAATATTTGTTACCTTTGAAATCAGAAAAAAAGTTACACTTGGAAAAGAAAACCTTGATGCACTAGAATTGATCAATATAAGCAACCCCAAGATACTAAAAGGCCAGAATCTTGTCTTAGGAGAAACATCAGAAGGGCTGTGCAATTTTTATCATGGAAAAAAATGAAGGCTTTGAAGGGTGAGATAAAACTTATCAACTACTCTGAAGAGCAACCATGTAGAGGAGAGACGAAACTTAATTCTGGGTAGTTTCAGAGAGGAGAAACTAGGACCGACAGACAGACGAGGAAAGGAAGGTTCAGTAGAGGAGGAAATCCTTTCCCATAACGACAGTGTGCTAAAAAGCTTGACAGCACTCCCTCTCTGTGGAGGCACACCCTCAGATGACCATCTATAGAAACACATACCCAGATGCAGGCTGATTATCTACAGAAACACCCCAGATGCCGGATGACCATACATGAAAACACTCGCAGATGCCAATCACAATACATGGAATTCTACGTCCAGATGCCAATGAACAAAAAGGCACACACTGTGATGCTGAATGTCCTTCCTGCTCACAACCCTTCATAAATGACCATGAACTTGGCTTTCTATCTTTAGGATACTCTTCAGGGCTGGGACACATGTCCTAAAATAAGTTATGAAGTCAGTAGCATGTCGTCCTAAAACAAGTTATAAAGTTGGCAGCATGTCTTTAGGGACAGTGTTTCATGAATATGAAGAATGGTTTGGAATCAACAGCACGGTGACAATTAGCTGCAGAAGAGTTGCATGCTAATACTCAGCTGCTCCTCCTTTCAACCACCTGCTCTATGGCTTCACAGATGCAGGGGATACTCATTACCCTCCCTTACAAAATGCTCTCAATTAAGGAAAAAAAGAGGGGAGCTTCAAAGTGAAAGGAAGGACACACAAGATTAAAGAGGAGAAACAAGGAATGATCAAGTATGGAGAACAAGGAAGACAGCAACAAGTGAATACAAACATAAAACTGTTTAGAGAACAACTAAGAGCGAACACTGAAAATACAGTTACAAAATAAATAAATAAATAAATTCACACTCTGGCCTTTGAGGTTTATTCACCTGCTTAAATCATGACCTACTTTTGTAGATGTTTCAAAAACTGTCCTGAAAGAAGTTTTACAGGGTTATTTAAATAGAAGGAAAAAGAAAAACCAAAACATCTGTGATATCTATATTTTTGTCACCAATTCTCCTACTTAGCTCTATAACCTGTAGAAAGTTAATCTCTCTGAAACTCCACTTGTTCATATACAAAATGAGGATTATACCTATACAGGAATGACAGGACCAATTTCAGCTCTGAGCTGCCTTTTCTCTAAGAAACTGGAGCATAAACTCTCTGTGTTTAGGATTTCTTGTCACATGAAGGTAGTTTTCTGCCTCCTAGAAAGTACCATGTTAGAGAG